>NW_004443949.1:17404495-17445213 GCF_000243295.1 Trichechus manatus latirostris | reverse complement strand
ATGAGCTAGTTTGATTATTGGCACCTTTGAAGCCCTAATGTCCTGTCACCAGGTGGTTAGATCTGTTACTAGGTATGTGAGCTCAGGAGTCCACCCACTCATCTTATATGGATTCAGCTCAGGTGCCCAGGTAGATAGCCACCAAGTGTGTGGTGTAGGCTCTCACTTACAGTCCTAGACAGGCATGGGTGTTTGGTTTAGGCACAGGCATCTGGCTGCAGCAGGGGGACACACTCTGAGCAAGGCAGGGGACTGACAGTCACCCCGAGTGTCCAGTAGGAAAGCGTATCCCTGTTCCCTAGAGCACATAGGTGGGTGGGTTTTACAGCTGGACTATGATCACCTAATGCTGTTGGCTTTAAGGACTAGGGTTCACCTCTTATTCATGGGCCCCTCTCGCAGGTGGCTAGGTGATGTGGGAGGAGTCACCAGTCCTCAGGCCTCAAGACCCTGCTTAATGGGCAGAGCAGTATCAAATGTCAAGAACTTGCCACTGCACAGCTGAAACAGTTGAAGTTATAGTTATGGTATATACCCTGTTGTACTTCTGTAATGTGGGCCTACACTGTTGAGATGGGCCCACACAAGTCCATGCGGGGGAAAGGCAAAGTGTGTGGATCCCTTATGCCTGTGCCTAGGCAAAGGAGCTGTGCCTACCCTGGGTTCCTGGCTTAGGGGAGCCAGCAGTTTATTTTCTCCCCTGTTTTTAATTTGTTCACTCTCTAAGGCAGGGAGAATTGCTCTGGGCGTGTGAGGGATCCTACTTCCAGCCCAGGGGATTTGGCAATTGCTGAAACTGGTCCAGCACCCATTGCAGAGCAGGGAGCGGGGAGGTAAATGGGAGAGAGGTTTTCCCCTAAGGGTGGTGTTTTTGATCTGCGCGGTATGCCGTATGCAAGTACTTATCGTTCGCGGAGGCTGCTTCTCACTGGTTCTGGGGTGGCCGTGTAGAGTCTCTGTTGATGGGTCTTTCCTGGTGTGGAAAACATGCCTCCTGAGTACGGCTGCTTGCCTGCCTCACCGCTCACCCCCGAGCTGATAAGGCCTGAAAGGCTCAGGCTTTCACCGGGTCAGGTCTGGCAATTCCTCGCTGCTTCTGAACTGTCTTTCCCTTCCGCTGCCACTCAGTCCAGTTCCTCAACTCTGCTTTTGTTGTTTGCCATATATAATCTAATCACTTGTCTTTTCGGGTCTTTGTTGTAAGTGAGTCCACCAGAAGCTTCTGACTACTCCGCCATCTTGGCCCTGCCCTCCTGAGCTACTGACCTTTTGGTTAGCAGCCATAACACTTAACCACCACGCCACCAGGGCCTTGTTTAGGGGCTAGAAAATTATAGGGATAAGTTAATAAGGATTCCTGGGCTCTGATCATGAACACAGTGTCAAACCAGGACAAGGAGTTTTAATTTTTCAAAATGCAAGGGGACACTACTGAAGCTTTACAAGCAGAGGAGAGAATGGTTGAGGAGGATTAGACTGCAATGTGGACTAGGGATTAGTATGAAACAAAGCACACAATTGGGAAACTGGGTGAAAATTAAGCTTTAGGCAAAAGATGTTAATAGTCTGGATTAGAGAAAGGGTAGAAGAAGTGAAGATAAGTGGATATGTTAGTGTAGATGTGGACACTAATAATGTACTCAGGTTACCAAAGTGGGTGATGGGTAGAAGCTGGTGCTATTCAGTGGTTAGGGATTAAAGTAAGAGAATATAGTCATGGGAGAAGCTGATGGTACATATTTAGATGGAGTGATTTTGAGATACCAGTGGGATGCATCTCTCATGTGCAGTTAGATATAAGGATTCTGGAGCTAAGAAGAGAATTTGGGACTGTAGATGTAGATTTCTGGGTTATGACCAGATAGCTGTAGTTATTAAAGCCACGGTAGTTGAAGTTGACTGAAGGGCAGAGCTTATGGAGTGACAGCAAGAGAAAGTTTAAGGCAGGGGCTTCAATTTCTCTCAGGGACTCACCCTCTTCCTTTATCATGCTCCTCTCCCATGTGGAGAAGAAGATTCACAACAGGTGGTAAACGTGCAATACTTTAAGTTGTTTAGAAGGAAAATGAGGAGTATACAGATGGGGAAGCAAATGAATGGTTTTGGAGAATTTTTCCAATGAGGACTTTGGCCAAACAGAGTCCTGTTCCTTTAAAATAGTAGTATAAGCATGAAGGCACAATTAATTCTATGTCTCTGCTAGAGACACAACTAGAAATGTTATGAAACTGTTAATTGGTCTCTGATGTGCCCTTACATTATTTAGTAAACTAAAGACATTGTTTTAGGGTTTGCCATGGTCTGGCTTACAACATCCATAAGAACTGTCTAAGAGGCCATCTGTAAGATTTCTTAAAGTATTCATTTTGTAAGGCATGAGTATAGTTTTTCTATCATTTAAAGACAATTTTGCATATTTATTACAGATTTAAATGAATACCACTACAGATATTTCCAAGTTTCTGCTTTGGTTTTCAATTCCAGAACAGTCTTTCTGAATTCAGAACAGCCTTTTGCAATAGCTAGTTAGTTTATTGAAAGCTCATCAACTACTCTGAGGTTTCTGAGGTGACTAAAGGCTTTCCATTCTTAGGAAATAAATCTATAAACACATAATAAACTAATGTTTACAGTGACACTGGAGCATATGTCATACAAATGATCCCTGAGTCCTGTCTGGCACAGTGAAAGCCTTCAGTAAGAGGGCAGTAATTCATATATTTTACTTTGAAGAGATTATGATAGAAATCTCTTCCATGTAGACATTAGCAAATATCACCGGACAAAGATTTAGCTACACTCAGATCTGAGGCAATTAGTTCTGAGTGGATTTGTTTTACCATCCGGCAAGATTTATCCTGCCAATCAAGCTAAGGGAAGAAAGTGAACTGGGCTTGGCCTATATTGAAGTGAAATTCTTTTGAAAGCCTCTATTATTATCCTCTTTTACAATCTTTTTGTTCTTTTTGTTTTTATGATGTCACATTTCTGATCTTGAAATGAGGTAGTGTCTTCCCCTCTTTTTCCTTTTCTTTTAAAAGAAAAATAAACTACTCATTAGTCCTGGGACATGAAAAGATAAAACTGTCATGGAAATAGTAAAGCATTAAATGGTAATCATACTGTCTTCTTTTTTTTTTCCCCTCTGTGTTTAGAGACAAAAAAAAATTGCCTTAAACAAGTCACTTTACATGCCATTCATTTGTCCATGACTCTGCAGTGGTCACTTGACATTTGCTGGGACCCCCTGCAAAAGCATACTCACGCTAGCTTGCCACTCAGATTGTCCTTCGGAATAACTGGTAACTCACAAACTCCTATCTCAGAGATTCCAATTAGTTGAAGATTGAAAAATACTCTATTAACACAAAGTGAGCATTAAATTATAACCAAACCCATTGCATTGAGTTGATTCTGACTCATAGTGACCCTATAGGTCAGAGTAGAACTTCCCCTCAGGGTTTCCAAGGCTATAAATCTTTACAGAGGCAGATTGCCACACGTTTTGGTTAGCAGCCAAGAGCTTAACCACTCCATCACGAGGGGTCCTTGCTTTAAGGTATAAACCAAAAAAAAAAGAAAAAAGAAAAACCCAGTTGCTATCGAGTCAATTCCGACTCATAGCGCCCCTATAGGACAGAGTAGATCTGCCTCCATAGGGTTTCCAAGGAGTGCCTGGTAGATTTGAAGTGTTGACCTTTTGTTTAGCAACAGAGCTTTTAACCACTGAGCCACCAGGGCTCCTCATTAAGGTATAAGTGAGGGAAATTTTTAAAGAAATAAATTCAGATCCATCCCTCTGTTCGTTTTTCTCTTCTTTACTTTTGAAAGAAATTTTATTTACTTGTTTATTTGTGTTTTTGGTAATACTCTGTTAAGTAGCTTTGGAATACTTATTTTGTTTGGAATTGCTCTGGAATAAATTTAGGCATTACAGAGAAAATTCAATACAACCTGCAAGTAATCTAATGAATATAGGAATTTACCCACTGCTGGTTTTTATATTTGCACAAAAATGTGAACATTTTTGGTAAAAACTTGAGAGAAAATATTTCTTTAGAAACTATGGATTTTTTTAAGTCAGATATTAGGACATTTTCCTAAGCAATATTCACTCAATTACTCATTCTTATACATATTTGTGGTGATAAAAGCTTTTGAAGAAAAAAAAAGGAAAATAAAGTGAAAAAGAAAAGACAAATATCTAAACAAATGGGTGTGGCAGAAGTAGTCTTACACTTAGTTCACCCACACATGTGAAAAAAGTATCTAAAGTTTAGGTAAAGAATAAACAATTGAGTGTTACGATATAAATATGGGTCAAGGAAAAGGGCAGACTGATGATGAGTGTTTAAAGGCAACTGTTACAAGGATGATGGGAAAGCAATGGGGTCTGTACTAAAAGTACTTGAAGCCAAATGTATTAGTGTCCTAAGGCTGCCATAACAAAGTACAGCAGATTCAGTGGTTTATAAGAACAAGCATTTATCGTCTCACACTTCTGGAGGCTAGAAGTCCAAATCAGCGTCATGGCCAGGCAATGCTCTCTTTAAAGTTCCTAGGGGAAGAATCTTTTTTGTCTCTTCTAGCATCTGGTAGCCCCAGGTGTTTCTTGGCTTGCAGCTACAGTGTAGCTCCATCATCACAGGGCCATCTTCTCTCTGTCTCTCGTCTCCTTTTTTAAAGGACACCACTCAGATTATATTAGGATCATCCTACTCCAGTTTATGTTAACTTACCTAATTACATCTTCAAAGACTCTGTTTTCAGACAAGGTCAGCCTCATAAGTACCAGAGCTTAGGACTTCGAACAAATTTTTTGTTTGTTTGTTTATTGTTGTAGTTTAAGTGGAACTTTACATTTCAAGTTAGTCTCTTATACAAAAATTTACACATACATTGTCATGTGACCATAATTGCTCTCCCTATACTGTGACAGCACACTCCTCCTTTCCACTCCTGATTTCCCATGTCCATTCAACCAGCTCCTAACCCTCTCTGCCTACTCATCTCACCTCTGGATAGAAGCTGCCCATTTAGTCTCATGTATCTACTTGAGCTAGCAAACACACTCTTCATGAGTATCATTTTGTGTCCCACAGTCCAGTCCAATCTTTGAAGAGTTGGCCTTGGAAATTGTTTTAGTTCTGGGCTGATAGAAAATCCAGGGACCATGTTTTCTGGGGTTCCTCTAGTCTCATTCAGACCATTAAGTCTGTTCTTCTTACTAAAATTTGAGTTCTGCACCCCACCTTTCTCCTGTTCCATCCGGTACTGTTTGCTGCATTCCCTGTCAGGGCAGTCATTGGTAGTAGCTGGGCACCATCTAGCTCTTCTGGTCTCAGGCTGATAAAGTCTCTGGTTTATGTGGCCCTTTCTGTCTCTTGGGCTACTTTCCTTGTGTCTTGGGTGTTCTTCATTCTCCTTTCCTCCAGGTGGTTGGGGCTAACTGATGCATCTTAAATGGCTGCTTGCAAGCTTTTAAGACCCCAGATGCCACTCACCAAAGTAGGATGCAGAACATTTTCTTAATAAACTTTGTCAAACATAAATTTTTGAGGGACACAGTTGAATCCATAACCATGCGTAACATCATTACAACATGTGCTACCCTTAAAAGGCTTGAGTGTGTCTTCATGGAGAAAGTAGAATTCCAGCTGGGGAGGAAGGAGAGACTAGATAAGGAAAGGCTAGATGTTCTGGTTGTCACAGAGAAAAAATAAGTTTTAACGAAATGACAAGTCCTTCCTAAAAACTTTAGGGGATCTTTTATCTATACGTACTAAATTGTTCTAGTGGAATATTACAGTATAACTGTGAGAAAATCTATTCATTCACCTTAGTGAAAAAATTAGAGAGGGGCATCTTCATTGACTTCTCTCCTTCCCATCTGTCTTAGGCTGCATGCTCTAGAGAAGAAAAACCAGTAAAGCGTATAAATATATATATATATATATTTATATCAAAGCAACAGCTCACGTGATTTAGAGGCTGGAACATCCCAAGTCCGTGGCTTAGAATAGAGGCTTCTCCCACTTCACATAGCCACAGGGGCTGGCCAACCCATGATGGGCAAGTTGGAAAGCAGGGCTTTTGCTCACAGGCTGTGAATATCAATGAATCCCCAGATTGGCAGGCAAGACCGCAAGGCTTCTCTTGATTCATGTAGCTGCAAGGGGCTGGCGAACCCAAGATCGTCAGGTTGGAGAGCAGGGCTCCACTTACAGGCTGCAAAGATCATTGAATCCCAAGATCAGCAGATAAGCTGATAGCTCAGATCCCAAGAACCAGATGTCAGACGAACAGGAGGCAGCCACAAGATCCAGAGCAAGCAAAAAGCCAGAACGTCTGCTTAGATTCGGATGCAGGCCACATCCCCAAGGAAACTCCCTTTCAACTGATTGGCTACTCACAGAAGATTCAGTCATGGGAGTGATCACACATAAACACTGAGAATCATGGCCCAGCCAAGTTGACACACAATCTTAACCATCACACCGTCCCACATACATATTCGAGTTCTGTCCATTTTTCTGGATAAGATCTCTCAAATCTATCATCATTCGAACTCCACTGTCATCCTCCTTGCTTGAAATATTTCAATACTTTATTCTTCATGATAAAATTCAAACTTCTTGCATGGTATATAGGTGATGATTTTTATCACCTATTAACCTTCTTATTTCTTACGAATCTTCCTTCTAAACATAAAAATCCACATGCAATTCTTCAAACACATATTTTCCTTTTACCTGGAATGCTTTTCTCCTTCCTGAATGTATTTTACTAATAGTTCAATACTTGGCTATTGTGTTCCTATTTCCATGAAGCCTTTTCTAACCCTTTAATAAGAGTCAGATGTCCCTTCAATGTGCTTCCATTACAGGACTGATCATCAAGTATTTTTTTCTTTTGATTGGTTACTCCTCTTTTATACTGTGAACACCTTAGTAGCAGAGAGTCTGTATCTTTTAGGTATGAATTTCTAACACTTTCATATAAGGTAAACTGACAATAATTTGGTTAATTATTTGACCCTCTATAATTAGATCCTCAATAATTTGGTTCAAAATTGGAAAAGGTATGCAGCAAGGTTTATCCTTTCATCATTTTTAAATTTGTATGCTGAACAAACAATCCAAGAAGTTGGACTATACAAAGAAGAATGCAACACTAGGACTGGAGGAAGACTCATTAACAACCTGGGAGATACAGACGAAGATCAAAGACTACCACCTTCAATGAAGATTACAGCTAAGCATGAAGAAAATGAAAATTCTCACAACTGGACCAATAAACAGCATCCTGATAAATAAGAAGAAATTGAGGTTGTCAATGATTTAATTTTATTTAGATCAACAATCAGCATCCATAGAAGTAGCAATCAAGAAATCAAACAACATAGAGCATTGGGCAAACCTGCTGCAAAAGACATCTTTAAAGTTTCAAAAACGAAGGATGTTACTTTGATGACTAAGTCATGGTATGACCCAACTCATGGTCTTTTCAAGCATTTCATATGCCTGCAAAAGCTGGGCAATGAAAAAGGAAGACAAAAGAAGGATTGATTCATTTGTTTTGTGGTATTGGTGAGGAATATTGAATATACTGTGGACTACCAGAAGAACGAACAAATCAGTTTTAGAAGAAATACAACCAGAATGCTTCTTAGAAGCTAGGATGGTGAGATTTACACTCACTTACTTTGGGCATGTCATCAGGAAAGACCTATCGCTAGAAAAGGACATAATGTTTGGTAAAGTAGAGGATCAGTGAAAATGATGGAAACTGTTTATGAGATGAACTGACACAGTAGCTACAACATACAACTGAAACATACCAACTGTCATGAATTCAATTATGTCTTCCCAAAAATGTATGTGTCAATTTGGCTAGGCCATGTTTCCTGGTATTATGTGATTTTCCTGTACGTTGTCAATCCTGACTCTATGATGTTAATGAGGGAGGACAGGCGGCAGTTGTGTTAGTGATACAGGACTCAATCTACAAAATTGGATTGTATCCTGAGGCAATCTCTTGAGGTACAAACGAGAGAAGTGAGCAGAGAGACAGGGGGACTTCATACCACCAAGAAAGCAGTGCCAGGAGCAGAGCATGTCCTTTGGACCTGGGGTCCCTGCACGGAGAAGCTCCTAGTCTGGGGGAACACTGATGAGAAGGCACACAGAGAGAGAGAGACTTGCCCTGGCGCTGATGCCCTGAATTTGGACTTTTAGCCACTTTACTGTGAAGAAATAAATTTCTCTTTGTTAAAGCCATCCACTTGTGGTATTTCTGTTGTAGCGGCACTAGATGACTAAGACACCAACAGTCACGCAGATGGTGCGGTATCGAGAAATGTGTCATTCTGTTATACGTAAGGTTGCCATGAGTCAGAGCTGATTCAATGACAAGTAACAAAAACAACTCAATAATTTTTATATCGAATGAGTGAAGATATATTAAGAATGCTTATGTGGAAATTTATTATTTAAAAAATAATACTTGAAGTTTCAACAGTGCTATTTTTAGGATGCTTTTACATCGTGATAATCAAAGGTCATGGTGTGGGAAGAAACAATAGTTCCTGAGCTTTGGCAATCATGAGGACACTCAAGTTTTGCAAATTTAGTGAAAGAGACTATAGGCTACAAATAAATTTGAACTGCTACTCGGAACTGCTCTTGCCCCTGAGCTAGTGCAAGAAAAGTGTTGTCTGTGTACATCACCTCTTTCCCTGAGTAATGGTAGCTGATACACTAAACCTGGATATGAAAGTACAATCATTTCTTAACATACTGCACAGCCTCTTGTTGGTATCTTGAAGGACATAAGACGTATTTGGTAAAAATGATACAAAGAATGTGTATTGACTAAAGGGGCATGGTTTATAGCAGTGATTAGCAAAAATATTAACTGTTCCTATGCCATGAGAAAAGAAGATGATGCCTGGCTACCATTACTGAACATTTTGATCAAAGATTTCATAGCAGAATCCTGATCGAAAAGGGGAAAATGCAGACCAGAATTTCAAATTCTCATGGACTCCAGACTTCCTGAAGCCATGGACAGTGTATGAATTCCTGAAACTATTGCCCTGAGATAATCTTTAAACCTTAAATCAAAAATATCCCCTGAAGTCATCTTGAAAGCAAACAATAGTTTAGCTTAACTAGTTAAAAAGGGTCTGCCTTGAGCATTATGCTCTTCTAAGAACTATCTATATGGGATCAAATTGACAACAGCAACTCGAAAGATAAGAATTTAGGGGTAGTGAATTTATGTTAACGAGGGAGGAATACTCAGAAAAGGAGGATGAGAATGGTTGCACAACCTGAAGGATGTAATCAATGTCACTAAATTGTACATGTAGAAACTGTTAAAAAAAAAAAAGAGCAAGAGAGAGAGAATGTTGCCAGATTGTGATAAATGTAACTGATGTCACTGAACAATTTGTGCGGAAATTGTCAAATGGAAATCTAATGTGCGGCATAAACTTTCACCAAAAACTCAATAAAATATTATTTAAAAAAATATTAACTGCACACTATGTGTGTTTGTGTGTGTATATATGCACACACCCATATAATGCTATGGAATGTATTTTTCTAAATTAAATCTTATTGTTGGGCAGGTATATCCCCTAATTTTCCCTTATCTCCTGTCTTCAAACTCCTCCTTTGAAACTTCGGTGCTGACAGGCTTACTTTGAAAATATTTTATTTAAAGGTAGAGTTTGACATATCAAGGGTAATCAAATTCTTTTCTTGTAATTATATTCTAAAAATACATTTTACTTTGAAAAACAAAGACCTCCACGGAATATAGAAAATCTGAGCTTCCATAGAATCTTTGATTTACTATAAGAAGAGTATCAAAATTCAGTTTTATACGGATAGAAAAAAATATCAATTCCCTACCAAAAGTTGTGAAGCTATAATGTCTGCTTTATTTATATGCAATATATAATCAATTATTCTGAATTTAAACCTGAATTATTAAGTCATGGGATTCAGAATTTTAAACTTGAAAGAGAATCATAAAATTTAACACTTCGATGTACTTTATGTACATTATATAAGAATATTATTAATAATCTAACTTGATTTGTTCATACAAATATGGAATAGTTGGAGCTAACATGTCTTGGGGTAGCTAATCCAAGGATTACCCTTGAGTAAGATTTTGAATTCTCTTACCAAATATGTCAACTTCATCTGGAAAAACTCGAAGTAATCAGTGTCTTTTTGAAAGCACAGTGACCAGAGTGGATGCAGATTTCAGCAGTGATCTGAGCAGAGCAGAGAAAGATTTTTAGCTTCCTCATTTCAGATGTCATATTCTACTGATCAAGCTCAAGATTACAGTAGCTTTTTCAAACACGACAATGTCACTCAGTTAAAACAAAATACCCAAGTTTTAAAAAAAAATTTATACTACCTCAGTGATGGGAAACAAATTGGATTCTTTTAAAAATCTGTTCAAAATGTGATGAACTTTGTTTGAATCCGTTAAATATTTGTTGTAATGGAAATGTATCCAAACATGCATTCCCATAATCTGAGCTAATGTGGAAGGAAACGATTAGGGAAGAGGACAGGTTCATAAGTTATTTTCAGGATTAAAATTTATATATTTTTGTTGTTGTTTGGTGCTGTTGAGTCGATCTCAACTCAGAGTGACTCCTTGTGACAGAATAGAACTGCCCCATAGAGGTTGTTAATCAAAGTCATAAAACAATATGTGTACTAACTGTCTAATGAGAAACTATCTGTCCTGTAAACCTTTATCTAAGTACAATAAAAATAAGTATATAAATAAAATGTCTTATAAAATTTTTAAAAAAAAAAAAAAGAACTGCCCCATAGGGTTTCCTAAACTGTGATCTTTATATGAGCAGATCGCCAGGTCTTTCTCTCATGGAGCCACTGGGTGAGTATAAACTGCCAACCTTCAGGTTAGCAACCAACTGCTTAATTGTTGTACTGCCAAGGCTCCCTAAAATATACTGTATACATATGTGTGTGTGTATGGAAAATGTAGTGTTTATAAGGGTGGAAAAAACTGAAATGTCAAGTGTTTTCACTTTTAGCTGGAATCAAATCACTATTGTAATGCTTATTTTATGTTGTTCTGAGAGTGTGTGTATATGTACATAAATATATATATGTAATATATATTTGCTTCATAAGCATAGGAAAATAAAAGAATTCTTTTTGGATAAATGAAGCATATCTGCTACATAAGTTCCAGTTGAAACATTCTGGAACTGACTTCTCCTAAATGCAGAAAGCGCACTACCTTTGAGTTGATTCCGACTCATCTGAATATATGAGTGTATTTTTAAAAAATCTAGAAAAGCTTCTGGTTGTAAACTTCAACCCTAGCTGTTAACATTTCAAAATGTGTTCCTCATGCCACTTTGGCTGACAGGATATGGGCTTAAAGTACCATGTATGCAGTTTATGCTTTTGTGGCTATTTCCTTGAAATGCGGTCAATTTTGCCTTTGAGAACCTCATAGAGATACAACCTCTAATGCACATATCACCAGTAACAGCTCCTAGGGCACCCTCTCCACAGATTTTTCACATGTTGATGCACAAATTCTATGGTCAGGTACAACCAGCCATTTTATTTTAGTTATCTAAAAAATTACTTTTCTACAATTTAGTCAAAATGACTCAAAAATTCTGTGCTACATAATTTAAATTCTGGGTTAAGCCAATGAAGAAAGCTCTGTGAGTTTTCCATTTAGAAGCTGTTTTGCCTCTCCTGGCACACCACACGAGTTCTCATCAGGCTGCAGTGTTCCTTGATGTCTTAGTTATCTAACGCTGCTATAACAGAAATATCACAAGTGGATAGCTTTAGGAAACAGAAATTTATTTTCTCACAATTTAGGAGGCTAGAAGTCTAACTTCAGTGTGCTAGCTCTAGTGGAAGGCTCTTTCTGTGGGCTCTGGGAGAAGGTCCTTGTCTCTTTTCAGTTTCTATTTCTTAGTTCCTAGGAGATCTCATGTGGCATGGCATCTAACTTCTCCCATCTGTTTTCTCGCTGCTTGCTTAATCTGCTCCTTTAAATCTCAAAAGAGATTGATTTAAGACACATCCGACACTAATACTGTCTCATTAACATAACAAAGAAAACACATACCCAAATGGGATTATAATGAGAGGTATAGTAAGATTTACAGCACATATTTTTGGGAGACACAATTCTGACCACCAGAGTGTTGCCTTGCTCAGGGTCCAGGCCTTTCTGGTTAGGAGCCACAACATCTGCAATTCTATTTTTCTATCATACTAACATGGAGTCATCGTTAATCTTTTCCCGTTTGGTATAAGCACAATATGTTGAAAAAATGGCCAATTATGATGCATTTTGGTGTTCATGTTTTTATTCATATGGAAATCACTTCTTGACATTGAGACTGGCATAGCTATTTTGAAAATATTTTTTTTCCATTATCATCTGTTATGTAAATATGAAAGGTCCTATGGGCTTCTTCTTGTATATTGGTGAATATATTTTTAATTTTATTGCGTTTTAATTTAAAGTTTACAGCACAAATTAGTTTTTCATTAAAAAATTTATACCTAAATTGTTTTGTAACATTGGTTGCAATCCCTGCAATGTGTCAGCACTCTCCCCCTTTCCCTCTCCACCTTGGGTTTTCTGTGTCCATTCGTCCGTTTCCTGTCCCTTCCTGCATTCTTGTCTTGTCTTTGGCAGATGTTGACCATTTGGTCTCCTATACTTGACTGAACTAAGAAGCACTTTCCTCACGTGTGTTTCTGATTGTTTTATATGCCTGTCGAATCTTTCTTCGGCTGAAAGGTAGACTTCGGGTATGGCTTCAGTTCTGAGTTAGCAGGGTATTCAGGGACCATAGTCTCTGGGATTCCTCCAGTCTCTGTATGACCAGTAAGTCTGGTCTCTTTTGGTGAATTTGAATTTTCTTCTACATTTTTCTTCCTCTCTAATCAGGACTCTCTATTGTAATCCCTGTCAGAGTGGTCAGTGGTAGTATCTAGGCATCATCTAGTTCTTCTGGGCTCAAGTTGGTGGAGGCCATGGTTCATGTGGTCCATTAGTCCTTTGGACTAATATTTTCCTTGTGTCTTTGTTTTTTTTTATTCTGCTTTGCTCCTGATGTAGATGTATCTTAGATGGCCGTCCTCAAACTTTTAAGACCCCAGACGCTACTCACCAAAGTAGGATGTAGAACATTTTCTCTATAAATTATGTTATGCCAATTGACCTTCAAGATCATAGTTCCCAGCCCTTAGCCCCAGTAACTCGGTCCCTCAAGGTGTTTGGATATGTCTAGGAAGCTTCTGTGACTTTGCCTTGGTTAAGTTGTGCTGCCTTCTCCTATATTGTGTATTGTCTTTTCCTTCACTGAAGTTAACTTATCTAATATTTAGTTAGTGATTTCCCCTCTCCACCCCTCCTTTTCCTCGTAACCATAAAAAATTGTTTTTTTTTTTCTGTGTGTAAACCTTTTTTTGGGTTTTGTAATAGTGGTCTCATACAATATTTGTTCTGTTGTGTTGACTTCTTTCACTCAGCATAATGCCCTCCGGATTCATCCATGTTGTGAGATGTTCACAGATTCTAAATATCTTTAAGGAGCACCAAGCAATGGGTATTCTATTAAACACCTTAAAAAAAGAAAAACCTCTTGCCATCGAGTCAATTCTGACTCATAGCAACCCTATAGGAATGGGTAGAACTGCCCCATAGAGTTTCCAAGGAGCACCTGGTGGATTTGAACTACCAGTCTTTTGGTTAACAGCTGTAGCACTTAACCACTGTGCCACCAGGGTTTCCATTAAGAGGTAACTAAATGAAATCTTATCCTAACAAGCTGGGAGTTCCTTTCTAACTTAAAAAAATATCGAATATGTTTTGTAAAAAAAAAAAAATTCAAAAAATTTTCTTACTATTACTTACAAACGCTTTCAAAGTACTCCTCTGACAGCATAGTTTGACAAAATATCCATATGGTTGAGAAGGAAGTGCAATACTTTTTGCCATTTCTAGTGTGGCAGGTGAAGAGAAAAGTTAATGACAGAAATTGAGGCTAGAAACACAAAGTGGTAACAGGGGATAGGTGGCTTCCTTAGGACATAGAAGATTTTGGTCAATCATTGATAGATGCACAACCGTATGTACAACAGAATGAAAATTTGCCCAGTCCTGCACCATCTTCACGATTGTTGATATGCCTGAGTTCATTGCTGTGGTCACTGTGTATTTCGTATGCCTTTCAACCTAGAGTGTTCATCTTCTAGCACTATGTCGGACAATAATATGTTGTGATCCATAGGGTTTTCATTGGTGCATTTTTAGAAGTAGATCTCCAGATCTTTCCTCCTAGTCTGTCTTAGTCTGGAAGCTACCCTGAAACTTGCCCATCATGGGTGACCCTGCTAGATTTGAAATATTAGTGGCATAGCTTCCAGTATTATAGCAGCACACAAGCGACCACAGTATGACAAAATGACAGATAGGTGGTGGTAAATAATGATGTCAACATTTAATTCTTCCTTCTTCCTACTGCAAGGGACTGAACTGAATCAATTGATTTAAACATGAACCTTATATTTTGTGATTTTATACTAAAGCAAACTAAAATAAAATACATTTATTAAACAAAAGCCTTGGGGTTATATTTTGAGATGGGGTTATATTTTGAGACGGATAAAAGTCATCAAATCTTGAATTCTATTTTAAGCACCTAAGAATTTGTGAGTCATTTGGCATTTTCTCCCATCTATGTAGTAGCACTTTGTCGGCATAGTGCAGGCAACTGGCACATTTTAAAGATTTTAGGCTTTTTCTTGTGAGAGCAATGAGTTGTAAATTAAAACTATCTGTTATTTGTATACAATAATGAGTTTTTCATATGAAGAAAGGAAGACGGTTTGTAGGATCTGGATGGACTGAGTTGATCAACGCAGATCCAGATTTATCTACCACTTCTGAGCCTAATTCCTCTGCATGCTTTGGGTTTAATTCAGTTACTAAAGAAATAGGATCTATATTTCCAATCTATGTATTTTGTTATATTTACCAGTTGTCCCAGAAATGTTTATTTCCCATTATAGGAAAACCAAACCAGTTGCTGTCAAGTAGATTCTGAATCATGGCAACCCACGTGTGTCAGAGTGGAACTGTGTTTCATAGGGTTTTCAATGGTTGATTTTTTGAAAGTATATCTCTAGGCCTTTCTTCCAAGGCACCTCAGGGTTGACAGAACAGTCATCCTTTCAGTTAGCAGCTCAGTGCTTAATCATTTGTGCCTCCCAGGACTCCTATTTGTTATAAGATATAACTATTAATTTATGGGTTAAGCCTTATAGAGTGAGGTGTATGTCTCAATGCTATCAAATATATAAGCCTACAAGAGTTGCTAGATATTGTGTCAATGACTCAATCATCTGAAATCCTTAAAGAATTAGATTTTTTTTTACATGAATACCTGACAGGTTACTCAGCTAGATCACTCTAAGAACCAACACCACTCATTTTAATTTTAATGGAAAATTTTCTGAAATGGCATTGCTGATTTTCCTGTCATTCTATTAAAAAAAAAAAAGAAACCAAACCCGTTTCTGTCAAGTATATTCCAACTCATAGCAACCCTATAGGACTGAGTAGAACTGCCCCATAGGGTTTCTAAGGAGCAGCCTGGTGGATTTGAACTGCAGACATTTTGGTTAGCAGCCGAGCTCTTGAGGATTAATACTATTATACTAATTATATCTATGTGAAAATTAATCATTTAATTATGCTGAAGTGTTCTAATGCCCCTAAGAGAATATTAAAGGTTTTATGTGTGTGTTTCTATAACTTCTTTAGTCTCTATTTCAGTTTATTAATTGCCACATCCTGCTGTAATTGGCACACTCACTCCTTTCTACTTTCTGATTTAGCATTTACTGGGATTATGCATAAAGTAAAATACAAATGCATCCTGAAGGAAGAGGCCCTGGATTGTTTATCTATGGGCAACACTGTTTATCTACAGGTAAAGCTGTTGTCATATCTGTTTTGGCAGCTCTTTTTGTTCAGTGCTCTGTAGATAATGAGGTTTCTGGATAATTGATTAAATGGAGTCTAGAGGAATTAGGGTGCTATGTTCCCATCTTCTTTGCAATTTCTGTCCTGATTTTGCTTTCAGTGAATAGCTTTCATTACTGCCTGCTACTCAGATACATTCTTCATGTCTTTATTCAATGTCTCTTCATCCATGATGCAGACTGTGGGGTGGTTGTTGTTAGGGCTCTGAATCAGTCAATCTCTGAAAGATTATTGGATATTTGTTGCAGTTTTAAAGAAAATTCAGGAAAGCAGATTCTATGCAAGTATTACATTTTGTTTCCTCTTTCCTCCTTGTTCCTTTTGGAGAGTTGCTGTGAAATATGGCCCTGTGGAGACATTTCTCTTTCCTGTCCTTTGATGTTCCAACTTTTTAATGTAAGTTTAGAAACAATCACATTGGCTGTCCTCATTCCATTTCTTTGGACCCAATTTCCTCTTGATTGTAAATTTATCATTGGGGAATCCTTTTCTTTCTCTAGGCCAAACAGCTGCTTTTTATTTTATTTTTCTTCTTCATTTTTTTCCCCTATTAAAGAGGTCAAGTTCCTTTGGGGGAGAAACTTCAGTTCGTTATGTTCTTTTCTTTTATATCAACATGTACGACAACAAAATACAAATCACTTTTGGGCAGAGAGTTGCTGTAATAGATTTAGTAGTGTGCATTCAAATAGCTCTTGCCTTTCCCAAAGGTAACATAACTTATAACTCTCAGATAAAGTCCATTTAGCAGTTTTTTTCTAGCTAATTTATTTTCATTTGAAAACACAAAAAAATGTGTTGTTAGTCACGTATTAGTGGATTTCTGAAAAGAACAATATCTGTTTAGCTTTTGTTTCCATTTGGTTGTGCTTTCATATTCCATTTATGAGTACCTAGTTTTGGTTAACACAAATCACTTGGTTAACACAAAGAAAAATCAGGATAGACGTTGCAAAGAATATGAAACCATAGCACAATAATTCCTCACTTAGACTCCATTCAGATACTTTGAGTGTTTTTAGCACTATGTATTCCATTTTTATAGCGTGTCTAATGTTTTTAAGTAAATGATTCATTGTATGTCTGGTCTTGAGAACCAAGTGACTCTTACAGGATGAAGCTTTGGAGTCAGAATAAGTGTCTGGAAACATAGATTCTGTCCAAGTGTAGGGAACTGCTAGGAAAATTAGTATGATAAATGTTAATTTGCATTTAACTTGACAAACCATAATAAATAAACCAGTAAAACTCATAAAAGTTTGCCCTATTATTTTTGAAGATCAGGAAAAGACATATTGTCCCAATAGCTGTTTATTTATTTTGTTTAGATATGTTTGCATTTGCAAGACGTTTATGCCTATTTTATATTTTATATTATGCTTTATCTTTTATGGGGTAGGAATTGGCTAATTTAAAGATTGTCTTCAAAAGATTTTTTTTTTTTTGTGGTAAGTATATATGTACCAAAACATTTGCCGTTTCAACAATCTTCGCATGTGCAATCCAGTGACATTAAATTATGTCCATCATGTTGTTCAACCATCACGTTTATTCTTTCCCAAACTTTTCCATCACTCTTAACAGAAGTAGCTTCAGCGACAAATGTACCTGCATTTGTGTATGGATTAAGAGTTTTCGTTGTTGA
Organism: Trichechus manatus latirostris; assembly: GCF_000243295.1. NCBI lineage: Eukaryota > Metazoa > Chordata > Mammalia > Sirenia > Trichechidae > Trichechus > Trichechus manatus. Next base: position 17,427,476 of record NW_004443949.1, on the reverse strand, counting down.
ATCAGTTGATGAGTAGGTAAAATATCTTCATTAATTTTTCCCAAGTAGCCCATGTTAGGGGACAAGACCCACGTTATATGTCAGGCCTTCACAAACATCTGAGCTCTAATACAGAAAATGCTTTTAGGCTTACCTTCACTCTGCTCTGCCTCAAACAACCCACGCCAGCCTCTTTCCATTCAAAACTCATTTGACTGGACTGCTGGGCTCTCTTTGCCAATGTAACTCATTTGAATTTGGTGAGATAGCCATTGGCATTGCACATTGGTGGTGATAATAAGGATAATCATCACATAAAACCATTTATTGTTCTCTTATTACATGCTACGCCCTCACAAAATTTTGCTTTCATTGCCTTAAATAATCATTCACAATAACCCTCTGAGGGTATGCCTATCGTTCTTATCTTACAGATGAGGAAAGAAAGGAACAAAAAGTTTAAAGAACTTGCCTCCAGTTATATACCTAGTAAGTGGTAAAGGAATAATTTATACAGAGCAGATGCTTAAAGAGACTGTGTGCTTTGCCTCTACAGTTATTGTAACCACAAATCCTAGTCCACCCAAGATGATCCCAGTATGTGCCTATTTCTCCTAATAGGACCTTCTCATACTATCATACTCTCATACGAGCCTTAATTTGGCAGTAAAGTATACAATCAGGTTAACCATGCTGCTTCCTATGAGTCCTCTTGGTTACAGGCATTATAACCAAAGATGAGAGCTTCTTCCCCTGGGTACATCCTGGGTTACAAGGATATTGACTAGACCTGAGTGATCTTACCTTTCTTCTCTCTGGAAAATGAAATAGGATAAATATAATACAGATAATGAAACAATCTATTTACTCTTCCCCATTTTGCTGTATGGATTAATTTAATTAACTGAGATGTAGATTATAAGAACACAAATAGAATCAATTGTACATTGGGTGGGAAAGCACATTTTAGCTTCCTTGCACTTTATACTTCCCCCTTTATAGTTTGAATATGAAGGCAGAAATTCAAGATTTTGTATGCTATCTGAAGGACCTTGATTTTTTTCCTATTTAATATTTTCTCTTTCTAAAGTTCCAGAGATTAAGATATTTACTACTTTCAAAATATTGTAATTTAAGAATTTATGAGGAAAAAGTTGAGACCATGAAGACATATGTGCAGTTTATCACCTTCCTCTCTTCTCTGAACTATAGAGTGAGAACTTGCATTTATAAGTGAAACTGTGGAAGCCATCAAATTGCTCAGATATTTGAGGAATTTCTGCCAGATACACAGTATATGGCGTTCCTGGATGGTGCAAACAGTTAATGCATTTGACTGTTAACCGACGGGTTAGAAGTTTGAGTTCAGCCAGAGGCACCTCAGAAGAAAGACTTGTCTATCTATGTCTGAAAAATCAGCCATAGTTCTACTCTGACTCACATGGGGTCACCATGAGTCAGAATCAACTTGAGGGCAACTGGTTACACAATGTATAAACTGGGCTAAGGAAGGACACATGCAGGATCCCAGGTGAGAGTAACAAGCACTGGTATTTGTAGGTCTGGAGGGATAGTCTATCAAGTTGGCAAGTGGTGGCCCCATAAATTGAGTAAGAGTTTAGGTGGTAGGAGCTGTTTTAAGAGGTGGCATAGATATTGTAGAGAAAGAGTCAAAAGAATGTCTCCAGAAAACTCCCTCACAAAGTAATATGGAGGAGACAAAGCTATTTTTACACCAGGAAGGAGATCTGTCAATGTAGGGTCTGACATCTGGCATTGTACTTCACAAATTAAACAAACAAATGCACGTATAAAGGAACTAAAGTGAAATGAAACCATGAAGATATGCAGTTCTCCATCTGGAATTACTCACATTTCCAATACTTTTCTCAAAAAAGATTGTTAAAAAAAATAGTAAGTAAATGTTTGCATCTGCTGAGCAAAAGCGTTCATCAGGAACCAGGAACACATAAAAATAGACATAAGCATAGATTTTTTTTCCTTGTGGGAGTTTTTAAGGGCTTATTAATCATATCCCCTCCTGCCCATGATTTCTTAACCAACTGAAAATAGATGCAAGAGTCAACTGGACTTTGTAATATAGCATCAAGTTATTAGTTGATGGAAGGGAGTAGCTTAGACCCACAATGAGTATCTTACAACTTCTTCCCGAAATGAATTCACTCACTCAGTTATAAATGAACAGCCACAGACAGCTGACCTTCTCCTGAAGAGACAGAGCCTGTTCTGGTGAGGTTACTATGCAAAGTGGGAAATTTTACTTCTATGGACAAGTATTTCCAAGAGAGGAAATACACCAAGAGACATGGCCACAGGTGAGCAGTGACCTTTCCTGTTTCACCCAGGGTAGGAAACAAAAGACAGCAGGTCTCGTCAGTCTCTATAGTGTCCCTTTCAATGAGGAGGAGTGAGAAGGGGCAAAGTGAATAGCAGAAGCTACTTCCTGAGTGCTTCACTGAGATGATACAATTGGAGGTTGATGTTCCTATTTTATGGAATTATACAGAAATAGCGGAAATGTATTTTCCTCTAGAATTCCGGAGAAAGTTTTACATCAAGTATCCAACCAGAAGAACAAAACAAAAACAAAAATAGGGTACCTATGTTGTTGTCATTGTTGTCAGGTGCCGTCCAGTGGGTTCTGACTCAGAGCGACCCGACGTACAACAGAATGAAACACTGCCCAGTCCTGTGCCATCCTCACAATCATTGTTATGCTTGAGCCCATTGTTGCAGCCACTGTGTCAATCCATCTCATGGAGGGTCTTCCTCTTTTTTGCTGACCCTCTGCTTTACCAAGCATGATGTCCTTCTCCAGGGACCGAACCCTGCTAATAACATGTCCAAAGTCTGTGAGACATAGTCTCGCCATCCTTGCTTTTAAGGAGCATTCAGGGTGTGATTCTGCCAAGGTAGATTTGTTCCTTCTTCTGGCAGTCGATGGTATATTCAATATTCTCCATCAACATCACAATTCAAAGGTGTCAGTTCTTCTTCAGTCTTCCTTATTCATCGTCCAGCTTTCACATGCATATGAGGTCATTGAAAGCACCATGGCTTGGGTCAGGGGCACCTTAGTTTTCAAGGTGACATCGTTGCTTTTCAACATTTAAAAAGGTCTTTTGGAGCAGATTTGCCCAATGCAATGTGTCTTTTGACCTGTACAGAAAGCAAAATAAAACTGACTTTAGATTCTGAAAATTTAGATAACAGAGGGCAATGAGCAATATGGAGTTCAAGAGAAAAATGTAGTGATTCAAGATTCCTGTTTTCATATAAGTAATGTTTCATGTCTGAAAGCAATGAAAAGATATTTTTAGATAGGAAAAGTATCAGACAGTACACCATGTCCTTCTTGTAAAAGAAGACAGTGAAGTTATCTTTCATAAATTTCTGCCTGAAATTACTAAAATGATCAAGAATGATTTAAATTATCCTTCACTATAAAAATAAGAAATGGCCACATTCCCAAACCACATCATATCTTTTAGAAACAGGGAAAAATCTGGACCAAAATGAAGCAGGGTCAAGAACTAACAAGTATCTCTCCAGAAACGATGCAGATGACAGATTTCTTCAAATGTAATGAGAGGATTCTGAAGGATCCTATCAAGAATTCTTTCCTTGGGAATAGGAGGACTGAAGAATGGGCAGGCTATGGTATCCAGTTCCTCACTACAGGACAGCAAAGAAAAGAAGGCTTAGTGAAGGAAGTGCCATGATTAGTTGCTTTTAGCTGAAAAAAATGGCCAGGATTTGTGGTGATGTAAACATTTAAGGGAAAACATTAACCTGGAAATCAGCTTTCCTGGTACTGAATGAAGTCCTTCAGCAGAAATAAGTAAGTGTTCAAATATAAAACAATAGCAACAATGAGTGTGCCTCCTGCCTTCACTGTGAATTATAGGGTTTTAAGGAGCCCTCAGGAACACTAGTGGGGTAATAGTTAAAGCTCTTGGTAGCTGCTAATTGGACGTTTAGTGGTTGGAACCCACCAGTTGCTCCATGGGAGAAAAGACCTAGAGATCTGCTCCCATAAAGATTTCAGTCTAGGAAACTCTATGGTACAGTTCTACTCTGTCCTATAGGTGGCTATGAGTCAGAATCACCTCAATGGCACACAACGACAAGAGCAAGGAGCCCCGATCATGCAACGGTTAAGCACTCAGTTGCTAATGGAAAGTTTGGCAGTTCAAATCCACATAGCAGCTCTGTGGGAGAAAGACCTGGCAGTCTGCTCCCACAAAGATTATAGCCTCGAAAACCCGATGGGACAATTCTACTCTGTCACGTGGGGTTGCAATGAGTTAAAAACTGACTTGACGGCACCTAACATCAACACAGTGACATGGCTTCTATTAGAGAGAGCTACGTGATAGGGGCAATGGCTGAAGATGGATTCACCAGATTTGACAAAATACATGTTATTATACAGAAGGATTACACTGAAGCTGCGCAGCTCATCCCTAATCCATTGGATCTATTTGTTCCCAAGTAGCTAAAGAACTGAAAAGATTTTTAAAATTATCAATAGCCCAGTCTTCAAATTAAGTTTTAAGGAAATAATTAAAACAGTTTACAAATTAAAAACAAACAAAAATGCTGAGACAAAGAGAGCCCATCATGCCACTCTTAAGTAAACAGCAACATGAGCTATGTTTTTTGCCATTCAATGATGAGTTATAGATTGAATGAATTCATTAAAGGATTATGAGAAATAGGTGTATTAAAATTTACAAAAATTTACAAAAAAAAGGAAAAAGAAGAGAAGGTGCAAAACAAGTAGACAGTCAATAAATGACACCAGGAAACAGTAGAAATTTTGGGTTAAATACCTTTTTTTCATGATTAAAAATTAAATAAATGAACCAGCTAAATGAAGTCATTAAAGAAGAAATATAAAAATATGAAGTGATAATGCAATATAAGTAGACAAAGGGAAGCTGAAAAATTAAAGAGTAGTGAAAAATAAGAAAATCATTATTGAATGAAAAACCATGACAAAGGACTTGAACAGACATTTCTCCAGAGGATATGCAAATGGAAAATAACCACATAAAAGGATGCTGGTCATTATATATTAGAGGAATGCAAATCAAAACCACAGTAACATATCACTTCATACGCACTAAGATGGCTATGTTTAAAGAAACAGAAAACAATAAGGTTGACAAGGCTGTGGAGAAGTTGGAACCCTCATCCATTGCTGGTGGGACTGTAAAATGGTACAAGCACTGTGGAAAATAGTTTGGTAGTTTCTCAAAAAGTTGAACATAGAATTTACCATATGGTCCAGCAATTCCACTCCTAGGGATATACCCAAAAGAATTGAAAGCAAGAAAACAAATACATACTTGTACACCAATTTTCATTGTAGCACTATCCACAATAGCCAAAAAATGCAAAGAGCCTAAATTTCCATCAACAGATGAATGGATAAACAAAATGGAATATTACGCAGACACAAAGAGAAATAAAGTCCTTATCCATGCTTATATGAAACATCTAGAATAGGCTAGTGTATAGAAATCAAAGGTCATTAGTGCTTACCAGGGCTGGGTGGGAGGTACAGGGAAAGGAGAACTTAAGTGTGTAGGGAACACTGAGCTGCTGTTAAGAGTGATGGTATAATTTGGGGAGGAATAAGAATGTTAGGTTGAACAACTTGATGAACATAATTAATGTCACTGAATTAATGCACATATTGTCAAAATATACATATACATATCTGTATATTGCTACATATATATTTACCACAATTAAAAAAAAGAAATGGATGTAGGTAAAATACATTTGAAATAATACTCAGAGATATGGAGAACAATCCTGAGAAAAAATTGCAGCCATGGAAAAAAAAAAGACTAAAGAGATACCATATGTTTTGCAAATAATGTGCCCATGTAAATAACGCTTATACAGACAAGGTGCAGAGCGTACCTCGGAAAATAATGCACAAGGGGGTTGCATGGTTGACAAAAAATGTGTAGTTTGCACATTATTCATGTAAAAATAAGTACATATGATTGGACGGAAAATGATAGTGACAGACCAGGAGTTATATTATGATGAAATTTCTAGACCTCTAGGATAAATAAGTAATTGCATAAATATTCAAGCAGAAGTAGCTGTTCATTAAAATCAGCACTTCTTATTAACAATTACAGAATTAAATGGAGCAATAGCTACAGAATGTTGAGGGTGAAAGGGTGTGACTACAAAATTGTTCACCAGTCACATCATACACAGGTAAAGGAAATGGAAATATATTTATAATAATGCAATAACTTGTAGTTATAGTATTTACAGATCTTTCTAAAAATGTGCCTGAAGACAGAGTCTAATCAACTGAAATATCAATAAAAAAATTCATGAATGAAACATTTTAGAAAAAGTCTTACTGTAAGTATTGTATCCAACAAAGCAATGCATTTTCTTTGCAAGTGCTCTTAACAACATTTGGAAAAATAATGAAATTATAACATGTTAAAAATAAAAGCATAAATACACTTTAATAATTGAAATACTAAAATTCAAATATAATGACTAAAGTATAATAAAAATAGAAAATAAAATCAAAATTAGAAACAAATAATGATATCTAACCATTTGGACATTTTAAAATGCTTTCTATCTTTGCTCTACTTAGGGCTGAAATAAATTATTAAAACAAAAATTGCAGAACAGTAAGAAAAGTGATAATATGCTACATATTAAAATATATGTTGTTGTGAGCTTCCCTGAAGTCTTCTGACTCATAGCAACCCAATGTACAGCAAAACAAAACACTGTCCAGTCCTCTGCCATCCTCACAATCACTACTATGCTTGAGCCCATCTTTGCAGCCACTGTATGAGTCTATTTCGTTGACGGTCTTCCCCTCTTTTGCTGACCGTTTACATTATGAAGCATGATGTCCTTTTCCAGGGACTGATCCCTCCTGATGACATGTCCAAAGAACGTGCGATGTAGTCTTGCCATCCTTGCTTCTAAGAAGCATTTTGGCTGTACTTCTTCCAAGACAGATTTGTTCATTCTTCTGCCAATCTGTGGTATATTCAAAATTCTTTGACAACACCATAATTCAAAGGCATCAATTCTTCTTTGGTCTTCTTTACTCTTTGTCTAACTTTCCCATGCATATGAGACAATTGAAAATACTATGGCTTATGTCGGGCGCACCTTAGTCCTCAAAGTAACATCTTTGCTTTTTAACACTTTAGAGAGGTCTTTTGCAGATGATTTGCCCAGTGCAATAGTTGTTTGATTTCTTGACTGCTGCTTCCATGGGCATTGATTATGGATCCAAGTAAAATGAAATCCTTGACAACTTCAATCTTTTCTCCGTTTATCATAATGTTGCTTATTGGTCCACTTGTGAGGATTTTTGTTTTAAGTTGAAGTGTAATCCATGCTTAAGGCTATAGTCTTTGATCTTTATCAATAAGTGTTTCAAGTCCTCTTCACTTTCAGCAAGCAAGTTTGTGTCATCTGCATAATGCAGGTTGTTAATGAGTCTTTCTCCAATCCTGATGTTGTGTTCTTCTTCACGTAGTCTAGCTTCTTGGATTATTTGCTCGGCATACAGATTGAATAAGTATAGTGACACACACCTTTCCTGATTTTAAACCACACAGTATCCCCTTGTTCTGTTCAAATGACTGCCTCTTGGTCTATGTACAGATTCCGCATGAGCACAATAAAGTTTTCTGGAATTCTCATTCTTCACAATGTTGTCTGTAATTTGTTATGATCCACACAAAGACTATGCGTTTGCATAGTCAATGAAACACTAGTTAAACTTCTTTCTGGTATTCTCTGTTTTCAGCCAAAAGCCATCTGACATCAGCAATGATATCACTTGTTCCACATCCTCTTCTGAATCTGGCTTGAATTTCTGGCAGTTCCCTGTTGATAGTACTACTGCAACCGCTTTTGAATTATCTTCAGCAAAGTTGTACTTGTGCTTGATATTAATGATATTGTTTGATAATTTCTGCATTCTGTTGGATCACCTTTCTTTGGAATGGGCACAAAAATGGATCTCTTCCTGTTGGTTGGCCAGGTCTGTCTTCCAAATTTCTTGGTATAGATGAGTGAGCACCTCCAGTGCTGCACCTGTTTGTTGAAACATCTCAACTGGTATTCCTGTCAATTCCTGGAACCTTGTTTTTCGCCAGTGCCTTCAGTGCAGCTTGGACGTCTTCCTTCAGTAGCGTTGGTTCTTGATCCTATGCTACCTCCTGAAATGGTTGAATGTCAATCAATTCTTTTTGGTACACTCACTCTGTATTCCTTCCATCTTTTTTTGATGCCTACTATGTTGTTCAATATTTTCCCTGTAGAATCCTTCAATATTGCAACTCGAGGCTTGAATTTTTTCTTCAGTTCTTTCAGCTTGAGAAATGCTGAGCTTGTTCTTCCCTTTTGGTTTTCTAACTCCAGGTCTTTGTACATTTCATTGTAATACTTTACTTCGTATTCTTGAGATTTCCCTTTTGAAATCTTCTATTCAGCTCTTTTAGGTCATCATTTCTTCCATTCGCCTTCCTTAGCTACTCTAGATTCAAGAGCAAGTTTCAGAGTATCTTCTGACATCATTTTGGTCTTTTCTTTCTTTCCTGTCTTTTTAATGTCTTTCTTAAAACATGTAGGGCCCAGATTCAGGCTCTAGACAGAGAAAATTCATAGCAGTAAGCAATCTTTACAATGAACTAGAAAGAATGGAGTTGAATAAACTAAGCACTAAACTCAGAAGGCAAAAAAAAAAAAAAAAGAAAAGAAAAAGGAAAACAAACCTTAAGCAGCACTAAAAGCTATTGCAAGAAACAAACAAGTTCAGGCTGATTTGCAAGCAGAGATCTCAAGAACATAGACAGTCTAGATATAAAGGGTTTACAGGATTGGAAATTATTCTTCTGTATCCCAAGTAGTAAGAGAAAACTGAAAAAGGCTGTGAATGATAGGATAGTAGGTTTTTCACTTGAACAAAATGGATCAATCCTGTCACAAAGAGAAGGTTATGGATGTTAACTTCTCACCCAACTCTGTTTTTTTTTTTCTTTTTTTCAGATGGCCTCAAGCCAGCCACAGTTAAGTTGAGAGAGAAGTATAACATCTCGAAAAGAACTTTGGATGGGGCGATTACTATACGGAACTGGCTAGGAAACAGTGGAACAGAAGCCTACTAAGTATTTGATGGTAGTGCATGAGCCTGGACAAAAATAAAAACTATCTTTGACTGATTATGCCTTAAAATATTTTTTGGCCCCCAAAATATTTGCTCAGTAGGATTTTATAATTACTGTGGACCAATAGGGAGTCCTTGGGTGGCATAAATGGTTAAGCATTCAACTACTATTGAAAGTTGGTAGTTGGAACGAACCCAGCGGTGACTCAGAAAATAGGCCTGGCAATCTGCATCCGAAAGGTCACAGCCTTGAAAAATTTATGGAGCAGTTCTACCCTATAATACATGGACTCGCCATTAGTCGGAATTAACTACACGGCCACTAACAACAACAAATGGAACAACAACTGTTCTTTCTGTGTCTCTCTTTGTTTTACCATAAGGTATTTCTTTTTAATTTGATTTTTTTTTTCCCTGAGTTTATCTTATCTGTGCCAAACAGTTTTATTTTGGTCATATGGAATAAGAAATAATTTACCCTTCTGGTTTATAGGTCACTGGAAGCAAGAGGAACCTTAACCAGATTTGGTGGAGAAAACTGCCCTTCTTTTAGAGATCCTAGACTTTGAGTTGGGCATTTTGTTGTGTCCCCTGGGGCGGAAGTGAGTGTATTCTCTGTGTGGTTAGAAGGGTGTGATTTGGAGATAGAAGGGTGAGATCTGGAGATCTAAGGGGAGTTACTGCCTAGTTGTTCACCAAACATAGTGCATATAGCTTGGCTATCATTCGCAGCCAAGCAGTATATGTAACCACGTGAATGAGTTCCTGCCAATGGAATCTGAACATCAAGGGTTTTGCCTTTTTTTTTTTCCGAGAATGAAACTGCCTTTTTTAAAAGTCATGGATTGAAAATGGCACAGCCACAAACTGGAAGGAGCGTGAGCCACTGTTATTCTGAAACACTTGTTTTGTATTTATACAAAATGAAATTTATACAAAATTTATCTTGTACAGATAAATTTCTTTTATATTTGAAACATGGGGGCCCCGGTGGCCCAGTGGTTAAGAGCTACAGTGCACTACAGCTGCTAACCAGAGCGTTGGCAGTTTGAATCTACCTGCTGCTCCTTTTCACTTATAAATATATTGGTACATAATTTATTTATCCCTGCTACTATCATTAGGTATGTATTATATATATTATTAGTTATAAAATTCATTAGAATTCATTCGTTTCCTGTAAAATAACCTACCATACTGATCTTGGTTCAAATATCTAAGTATTTGCTTGTTGTTGTTGTCAGTTGCTGCCAAGTCGGTTCTAACTGATGGCAACCCCATGTGGGCAGAGTAAAACTGCTCCATAGGCTTTTCAAGGCTGTGATCTCAGGAAGCAAATCACCAGGCCTTACTTCTGAGGTGCCTCTTGAGTGTGTGTGAACTGCCAACCTTTCGGTTAGTAGTCCAATGCTTAACCAACCAGAGACTCAGAGTATTTCCTCAGAGTTTATAAATATAAATTTGCTCTGTAAAAATGTATACTATTTTTAAAGACTTGATATATATTACCAAAATTCTTTCTAGAAAGATTGTGCCAATTTGTAATCTTACCAGAAATGAATAAGGGACTCAACATTTTCTGGACTAATATTCTGTTTTTCCACTGATTTGTGATGATAAAACCTTCTGTTATGGATTGAATTGTATTCCCCCAAAATTAGTGTTGTAAATCCTAACCCCTATACCTGTGGTTATAATCCCATTTGGGAATAGGCTTTCTATGTTATGTTAATAAGGAAGTATTAGTGTAGAGTATGTCTTAAATCAACCTCTTTTGAGATATAAAAGAGTGGATTAAGGCAGCAAGCAAGCAAGCACAAACAGAGGAGAAGATACACGCCACAGGCTCACTAAGGAACCTAGAAATAGAAGCTGAAAAGAGGTAAGACCTTCCTCCAGAGCCGACAGAGGGAAAAAGCCTTCCCCCTAGAGCCGGTACCATGAGTTTGGACTTCCAGCCTCCTAAACTGTGATAAATAAATTTCTATTTTTTAAAGTCACTCACTTGTGGTATTTCTGTTATAGCTGCACTAGGTAACTAAGACACTTTCAAAGTATTTTTGTTCTAACACAAGACAGTGTCTGCTTCTGTGTTATGAATTCTGATTCCTGTGTACTATTTCAATTACTGTAGTTTTAAAATATGCCTTAATACTTGCTAGTATGAGCACTTGTTCATTACTTTTTCTAAAATATCTTATTTGTTTTTATTCAAATGTTCTTTTGATGAACTTTAACAAGAAACACCTTTTAAATTTGTTAAAAACTTCCATGAAGAATTTTATTGAATTGCATTAATTGAATAAATAATTTTAGGAAATGTAGCATATTGATAATGTTTAGCATGTCCAACCAGAAAGATATTTTTATTTATTCATTTTTATTAAGTTACCTCTGTAAAATTTTGTACTTCTCTTCATGTACTCCTGTGCCTTTGTTATTTAAGTTAAAATATTTTATCATATTTGTTGCAAGTATGAATGGAATACGTGAGTTTTAAATTTTCAAGGTAAACATTTTAAAAATGAATTGTTCTTGGAATCATTTTCTGTGTAAATTTTTTTATATAAATTAATATGAACTGACAACAACTAAAAACTTAAAAGGCCCTCCTATTCTACGTTTAGGCAGATTAATATAACTACAAACTTTAAACATAGACAATAACAGTTTCAAGTCTCACTATATCTTTACTAGTCAAACTCCATCTGAGTACTATGTTGAGCTCGGGGTGCTACACTTTAAGTTTTGAAAAAGTAACTTGTTTAGCAAAGGAAGACTGTGAAGATTCAGGAGATCATGTCAAACATGAAAAAAAAGCTTAGGGAATCCGGATTATTTATCCAAAGAAAGGAAGTCTTGATATAACAAATATAACAAAATATGAAGAGTTATCCTGTCAAAGGAGTAGCTTTTTCAGATTTCTGGTATATAACAGAGCTAGGACCAATGGATAAAGATCCAATGTTCGAGTTTTTCATGCAATGCAAGTGAAACCTTTTTATCTTCTAGAAATGTCGACAAGTGTACAGGAATACATTTATTTTTAATTTTTTTTATTTTGGTGAAAGCATACACAGCTAAAGATACACCATTTCAGCAATTTCTACCTGTAGAAGTCAGTGCCACTGGTTACTTTCCTCAAGTTCTGCTACCATTCTCACTATCCTTTTCTACATTTTCCCATCACCGTTTGCTTAAACACACTGCCAGCTAAGCTACCCATCCAACCTTTCAAGCTGCCCTTGTCAATTTTTCTATTATCTCATGTAGGTAATTCTTTAAAAGAGCACATGCTCAAAGCAGATATAACTTACTCATTGAAATAAGGTTTTTTTTTTTTTTTTTTTTTGGTTCAAAGAAGATTTCAGAGGTTAGTTTTAGTTTAAGGTTTAACAGTGCTGCCTTTTAAGGTGCTGAATTCTGGCTGGAGCTGGGTGGGCCATCTGCGAGGGACACTGGGGAAGACCTTCTTACACTGAGTTGAGGCCTGGCCTTGATGACCCCTATGTGCTCTTCCAGCTGTGATTCTTTCATTCGTGTGTCATTCGGCCAAGGTAGTCCCCACGGCGATTGGAGCCTCATTTCAGTCATCTGAGCAGTCTGCGCGAGTGCCAACTATGATTCTATCCTGTCAGTTAGCTCTGGGCTGTCAAAATTCCGTTTGTGCAGAACAACTCCCTATTCCCCGCACCTGCAGTTGAAAATTCCAGTTGTACAATCGGGAGTTCCAGCTCATGCTCAAATGGTTGTTCCAAAAGCAACACAATTTTCTTTTCCAGTCAAGTTTTTTTTTTTTTTTAATTCGTACGATATTGTGCAGCAAACATTTTTTAATAATTTAAAGTTCCAGGTCCAAACACAGAATTGTTTTCTTTTTTAAATTTGTGGAATCCAGGATAAAAACAGTCAGAATAAGAACTCTTTACAAGTTGAGATATTTATTATATCTAGTCTCTTCTACTTTTTTGCTAGTACAATAATAGCTTGTTTAAAAGGCAGTCTTACGAGACCATCTCTTTTGTCTCTAACCTCATGAAATTTAAAAAAATGAATTAAGTCTAAGAAATAATGCATTCTGTGAGGTTATTATAACGGCTTTGTTGTTGTTGTTGTGTGCCCTCGAGTTAATTCCGACGCATAGACCCCCTGCCACAGAGTAAAAGTGCGCCACAGGGTTTCCTAGGCTGTAACCTTTATTGGAAGAGTTCTTACCCCCGGCTGAGCCACTAGTGGGTTGGAACTGCCAACCATCTGGTTAGCAGCTAAGCGCTTAACCATTGCACCACCAGGGCTCCTGTTATAACTGCTAGAATACTGCATTTATGTTGTGGTTTAGAACACAAAGAAACTGAAGATCTGAAGAAATTGACTTCCTAAGTCTGGCCCCAAGTCTTTACTGAACGGGAGATGGTAATACCACTAACCACAAACTAATCCACTTGGGATATAGTTGTTATGTTCGGTATTCATCAGAGTAACACTACGCTATTGTTGCTTTCTTTCTTTTCTTCTCCTTTTTTCAGAAAAACCCCCCACCCCCAAATCAACAATATTTTTTATGGCTTTCTTATTTTAATTTCAGGGATTTTTTTTTTTTTTTTTTTTTTTTAATATTCTCTTAAGGCTCTGACAATTCTGGAAAACTTTTGGTGATGGGCATTCTCTTCTTTGTGCGGTGCTATAAGGCTGTTTTGACTTACTGAAGAAGTAGTAGGAGAGCCCCGAGGAGATTGCTTAACAATATCCTCTCTGAAGAACTGGACAGCAAGATTCATATTGTCTTCCCAGTGATGGCTCTCTATTCCTCTTTTCGGTACTCCTTGCTCTAGTTTCTATAATCTATGCTCTGTGTCATCATTTTGCCTTTCTGCTTTTGACTATACCATCTTAGCTGTGAAATATATTGAAGTGTATAGACTCATTCTGAGAGACAAATCATTTCTAATTATTGATCATGGATCTAGGACTTTATTTTGGTAACTGTAGTCACCTTTGCCATCTACCGGTTTTCATTTAATTCTCTCTCAGGCCACTTTCCCCCACCCTATAAAATTTTTTACACTGGTACTTAGGATTCCAGGAATGTATCCTCCCATTCTCTACTGGTACATCACCAATTTAGTTTGGCCAGATGTGTAGTCCTGCCTTGATAGGGCTTGCTATATATCACTTATGGTTACTTTTTTAAAGAAATCTATTTCTTATATTGATCCTAGAGTCTTTGGGTGATGCAAAAGTTTAACACGCTTGCTGCTAACAGAAAGATCGGTGGTTCTAGTCCACACAGAGGCACTTCAGAGGAAAAGTCTGGTGATCAGTTTCTCAAAAACCAACCATTTAAAACTTTACTGGGCACAGTTCTACTCTGACACACACACAGGGTTGCCATGAGTAGGGATTGACTTGACAGCAAGTGATTTGCTTTTGTGTTTTTTATTGATCCTAATTTTACTTCTGTAGCTTCATAGAAAAGGAGCATTGTGGCCCAGTGGTTAAGCACTTGGCTACTAACCAAAAAGTCAACGTTTTGAACCCACCAGCTGCTCCATGGGAGAAGGATGTGGCAGTCTGCTCCCGTAAAGATTTACAGCCTTTTAAACACTATGGGGTAGTTCTACTCTGCCCTACAGGGCTGCTATGAGTTGGATCAACTTGATGGCAATGAGAAGCTTCGTCGAATGGATTCCACTTCCAGACTGCTGCTATATTTTAAGGAAGTTAACGTTTTACCCCAATTAATTTCTATCACCTCCGGGATCAGCCTTGTCATATCTGTCTCTTGTTGCTCATTTGCTATGGTTCTGGATCCTGCAGCCTCCTCTGATGAGTCTTCAGACCAACAATGCACACACTTTATTTTGCCTTATATATATATTTTTTCTAAAATGACTACACTAAATCCCAATATTCCAGAGGAAGGATCATTCTCACTCATGCACTAAGGAATTCTGACGAGTTTATTGTGACAGAAGATAAGTGAATAAGTTGAATTGGGAAGAAATGAGGCTGGAAAAGCAAACTGGGGAAAAATTGTGAATCATCTTTTGTGACCAGGCAAAGAATTTTTTAATTTTGTACCAGAAGCAACGGAGCTAGTAGAGGTTGTTACGGAAGAGAGTAACACAATTGGCTTTATTGATTATGTTATTGTTTTTACTTAGTATATTGTACCTATAGTCAAGTGCAAAATATTAAGTGGACGACTAGATGATTCTTTTAATATCTCTACACCCCTCTAACCACCACATGGGTCAAGATATAGAACATTCCTGACAGTTCAGAAGGCTCCCTCATGTTCTTTCCCAGTCAATAAATAACCTCTTACACACTGAGGAAACACTATTCTGGCCCCCAACGTTGTTTTGCTTGTCCTTATTTCTATTATTTTCAAAAAACTTGCACAATGCTTCTTATTGTAGTTTTTCAATAAGTGTTTGTCAAATGAGTGAATGAATGAATGAATAAATCTGAAAAAAAGATGGTAAGGCAGAGAGAGACCACAGTGTCCTCCTCGGGATATTGATTTCATTGATCAATATTTTCACTTGTTTGATTATGAATTTGCCTAATTGAACTTTATCCAGCCAACACTTTTTTGTCTCTTACACAAGGACTTCAAAGGATGCTTCATGAAATGTTATGCTGAAATTGAAATCTAGTCTAGCTATGAGATTTTCCTCAATTGCCATTTTAGAAATTTTATCGATAAGGGAGTATGATTTTATTTGTCATAATTTGTTCTTAATGAATCATTTTGAATCCTCTTTTTTTTCCCCCTCCAAGGGCTTATAAATTCTCTACGCAGTAACAAGTACTAGAAAAATTTCAGGGTTCTGTTATTTATATAATAACCTCTCTAATTTAGCATAGGATCTGGAAAGCATTAAAATAAGCATGCAAAAAATGTTTGATAAAATAGACAATTATTTCATTTTAGTCTTCTAACTCAGGATATATAAATAGACACACACAAACATACATATACATATATATTACAACATAAATAATTACTTAATTCAGAGATCATCAAATTACAGTCGGTAATCCAAATCCTGCTCCACTTGCTACCTGTTTTTTTTTTCCCCAGTAACCAATATATATTTAATATATTTTTAGAGCAGTTTTAGGTTTACAGAAAAATGGAGCAGAAAGTACAAAGAGTTCCCATACGGTCCCTCTGCCCCCGAACACTCTTTATCCTATTATTAACACCTTGCATTCATGTGGTACATTTGTTACAGTCGGTGATCCAATATTAATACATTGCTATTAACGAATTAGAATTCAGTCTTTGTGTTGTACAGGTCTATGGGTTTTTACAATGCATAATGCCATGTATCTACTTGCTGTCTGTGGTTGCTTTAGGAGCCCTGGTAGTGCTGTGGTTAAAGCACTTCACTGCTAATCCAAAGATTGTCAGTTAGAACCCACCAGCTGCTCCAAGGGAGAAAGATGTGGCAGTCTGCTTCTGTAAAGTTTACAGCCTTGGAAATCCTATGGTGCAGGTCTACTCTGTCCTATAGGGCAGCTATAAGTCGAAATGTACTCAGTGGCAATGGGATTGGTTTGGGTTTTATGGGTGGTTGCTTTGGTGCTAAAAAGGCATAGTTAAATGGTTGCTATAGGCCATTTGTCCTGCAAAGCCTGAAATACTTACTCTCTGATCTTTACAGAAAAAGTTTGTCAACTCTTGGCTTAATTCACAAAATTGAATCAATTTGGTATTCTTTGAATTATAAATTAGAAATTCCTCAACAATGATCCCTGTAGAGCTTATACACCACAATCCATCAGAGACATTTTTGTAAGACACAAACTTTTTCAGGTTACACTGCTCCTCAAAACCCTTTGATGGTTTCTTAGTGCCAGAATATCAAAATGCTCAGCATGGAATACAAAGCTCTTAAAACTTGTTTCTAACTCATCTTGCCAATTTTTGTCTCCAATTTTTCATTTTAACTCCTAAGTTCTCTATTCCTGAAAGCATATGTCTTGTATGGTAATTTTCGTTTTATACATTTATATTCCTACTTGACGGTGGTATTGTTGAGGACTTGAACCATACATTCTTCATATTTGTATCGCCGGGGTTTAGCACAGTATATTTTCAAAATACTTGAGGACTGTATTATCCTTAGGTTGTTCTTCATCTTCTACAATATAAATAAAAATGCATGATTCTGGACATGGTGCAAGAACTAAACTGGATACTGTGAATAAGAGACGCAAGGATCACACCAGTTTCCAACTGAGCTAAATTTAAACAGTACATTGGGTGAAATAAACTGGGCATGTTTTATCACTTGCCTCTTCCCTTAATTCAAAAACCATATGTGATTTATAGGAAATGTCACTGGTAGTTTTCTGACTCACAAAAATCACAATATTTTCGTTTAAAAAAAGGTCTTTTAAGTACAAGAATCAGTTGAGCTTCTTAAGAAAGCCTTTTTCTATAATAAAATGTTTTGCGCAGTAAACTCATGACTTCTGAATAGTTTTTAAAACACAACAAGCACATTCTCTGAGGTTTAGCTAAAATGCAAGTTGTGATTTCTACATTCAGAAGCTTGCCAGGGGTGATTTAGAAATACTGAGAGATCAGAAAGTTCTTTGATGAACACAGTAGCCAGTAGTTGACAATTTTGGTAGTTGTAAGTGGACACTTAGAACAGTTATTCACTTGGCTGTTCGTAGATAATATATCAATAATGAAGTAGGAATGCTGGTACTACCAAAATCATCAGAGATGAGTCATTCATCCTTAGAATCATGCATCACGTGTAAACGTTACTTAACAGGATTCTGGAAAAAATATCTTGCAAAGTATTTGATGAGTTTCTAAAATGTGAACATTTTTCAGAAAGGTATTTAATAGAGACAATAAAGAGGTGAATAGTCATAGCTGAGAAGTCTGACAGAAGAATAAAAGAACTTATCACAACAATAAGGATAGGCTTTATGCTACTGTCATTTCTTGAATTATAGAAAATGTAAATGTAATCAAGTTGAATATTTGGATGGTAGTTAAAAATACTTATTTTCTTAACTTGAACTCAAATTCTTGAGAATGTCTCATCTCTGATTTATTGTGTCAACACTTCCCACATATTTAAAAAGCTCTGGAAAATTCTATTTATGCATTTATGTATTCTTGTCCTATAACAGAGCTTAGAATATTTTTTAAATGTTTCATATACTGCACATTAAAATGCAGTATAAATAATAGACATGGGAAAAGTTGATTTGAAATTGTCCAAGAGAATGTTGTTGACTTTCATTCTTTTCCTCTCATCCTAGTCTCTCACCAGTATCATCATCACCACCGTATCTAGACAGCTATTACATCCATATAAAAACATACTCGCTCCAATCCATGAAACTTCATCTCGCCAATTCAGTTACTTGCTGAGCAATACAGTCATCTACCATCATGACAGGCATTCTTGTTGGTAGCTTACTGGTCAACAATGGCACTAAAAACGATAATCAACAGGGTGATCTAGACACAGTCAACCCAATCACTGGAAAAATGTGTTTTATATAAACGTTAAAAGTAAAAAGAATAAATTAACAGATTAAAAAAGGCTTGCTATTAAGACTAGGTGAGAAGGAATATTTCAATTATCCCTCACCTGTAAGATAGTACAGCCCCTTCAGAGCTTGATCTTACTGCTTTTCACCTGGTTACTTAAGATCATGAGTCTGGCAAAACAGTTGGGATATGAGCATTGACTTCTGTAGTTATTTGAAAGGCTGGTGCTGGCTACACTCTTCACTCCCAAACATAATGTCTAAAGATTATGAAGTCCCCAGAGCTGCATGTTAGTTATCTCTTGTACGTGGATAACCTCCCATTTCCAAGCACAGAAACTGGGGTATCTGAGTTCTCCGGAATGATCAC
Organism: Trichechus manatus latirostris; assembly: GCF_000243295.1. NCBI lineage: Eukaryota > Metazoa > Chordata > Mammalia > Sirenia > Trichechidae > Trichechus > Trichechus manatus. The sequence goes on along the minus strand of NW_004443949.1, from coordinate 17,408,385 downwards.
TTCCATCTAGAGCAGTTAGAATAGTCTTTGCATTTTTATATTTTATGCTTGAGCTCGGTTTGCTTTTCTTTCATTTTTAAAGATGAATGCTTTAATTAAAGGGGTGATGAGGACTTTTAAAGTATTCAGTGCATCCCCACTGTTTAAGATAAACTTCAGTGTTCAAAGGAGGTGTTTTCTGGCTACCTATTTTCTCTAGAGGAATCCTTGGATGGTGCCAATGATTAGCAGGCTTGGCTGCTAACTGAAAGGTTGGAGGTTCAAGTCTGTAAAAAGGAGAACAAGTCAAAATACATGTCTTAGTGGCAGTTCTTTTATGGTAAGCTACTGAGCTACATGGGAGTCCCTGGGTGGTGCACACAGTTAAAGCACTCAGCTGCTAACTGAAAGGTTGGAGGTTCAAACCACCCAGAGGCTCCTCAGAAGAAAGGCCTGGTGATCTACTTTTGAAAAATCAGCCATTGAAAATCCTACGGAATGCAGTTCTACTCTGACACACATGGAATTGCCATGAGTCAAAGTTGACTCGATAACAACTGGTAATTGTCTCTAAAACTTTGTTTTTATATTCAGATTTCTAAAAGTCCTGTGAGCTACTGCACTGACAACTGAGCCACATGGGAAAGTGTTGGTTTCAAGTATATCCAGCCTTTTCCTCTCCTTCCTCTCTAATGTCTTTCTGCACTAACTGTAATAATCATTCATATTTGCAGCCAGATTTTTTCTGTGCCAAAACCACTTTACCTGAGTAAAGTTGGGAATTTTTGGAAACTCCATCTATTATTCTGTGTCAGAATGGTTTCTGTATGCAAACTGTTACTAACTTTGAGAACATGAAGTAGTGGGTGATGACTGACAGAATTTTTCCTAGTCAGAATGTAGAAAGAGCATGGATGTAGAAAGAAGATAGTGGTTGATCCTCAGCTCTGCTACTCACTAGCTGAATGATTCTGGTGATTGGCTGTTCTCTTTGAACCTCAGCTTCTTTATTGATAAATATGGGAGTATTTGCAGGGTTATTAAGAAGATTAAGTAAAATATGTGTAAGTGTCTAACATGTAATAAAAACCCAATGTATTTTGGCTCCCATGTTCTTTTTATTTTTCATTGTTTTCCTGAGAAAACTGAAGAACTTAAAGTAAATTGGAATGTATATGTTCAGTCACTCAGCTTGATTAGTTTACCTGATAGGAAGTTTATTCTGGAAGCACTGTGAGTGAAGGTAGAAGAATCAAGAATCTATTGTAAAACAGTATAACAAATTCTTTCGTTGAGAAATTCTGAAGGCCTAAATTGGGCTGGGATAAAAATGGGGGAATGGACAGAGGTAATAATTAGAAGTAAATATCAGTAAGAATTGATGGTGTTTGGGGTGCAAGGACTAAAGTTAACGGCGCATTCTAGGCTGTCTCACAGATTTGTGGATATGCCCTGAGTAGGAAATACAGACTATGAAGAATGTTTGAGTTTAAGGGGCTGCAAGGCACCAAGGTGAGCAGTTTAGTAGAATTTTGTTATATTTACAGTGAGATTGTGGAGTGCAACATGGGATACAGATGAGCATCTGGGAGTCAGGCCAGCACAGAGCAATTGTGGTCATCAGAGGGGATGAGATTGTTCAAGAATATTTTACAGTTACAAGAAAAAAAGGCTGAACAGAAAACTGTTGAGCACCAGTGTATGGAAGGTACACAGGTGAAACTGAGAAAGGATTGGCTGAGAGGTAGGAAGTAAACAAGGAGATAGCAAGATCATGAAAACAGGACGCGTGTATGTGTGTGTGTGTGTGTGTGTGTGTATGGAGAATTTTGTTAAAATCTAAAAGGTAAACACAACAGTATCAAGTGTTGAAAAATATTCTCATAATTATTGAGCATCTACTAAGTGCCAGATAATATACTGGACTTGATGCTACAAATTGACTTTGCTTCTTTCTCCCTACACACAACCCCGCCACTCCCATATTCACACTGTAGTGGGTCAGATACATATATAAGCAGATAATTATACAACGGTATAGTCAATGCAATGACAGAGATCAGTATTATAGGAGTTCAGGGATGGAAACTTAACTTAGGTCAAGGACATCAGGGAGGATCAAGGATAAGAGACAATAGGATTTAGCCACTTGAAGTTAATACATGAGAAGTGGTGCTAGATTCAGAATTTCAGGGGGCTGAGGTAGACAGAGTGAGAGAAACTGCTTTTTTAGATATTTGGCTGTTAAATGGAAGAATGCTCTAAAGAAATAGCTAGAAGGCATGTAGAGCCATGGGAAGATTTTTTTTTTAATTCAATGGGAGTGACTGAAGAATATATATATGCTTAGGTGAAGACCCTTAGAGAAAGAGATGTTAAGTGCACAGGAATGATGGAATAATTGATGGATCAAGGTTCTGGAAGGAATAGGTTTCAGAGTGCAGGTGTATGAATAGCCTGGATACTGCTTCATCTGGGACAGGCAAACAAGGTAAGGAGAGGTACAGCTGTTGGTAAGGATGCAGGGATACAGGAGTGGGTACATAATGACCTCTAACTTCTTCTGAGTGAAAGTGAAGTAAAACGTGCTGGGAGCTGAGCGCATGTTGAGACAAATAGCATGAGACTAAGGGGATAAGTTTGGAGAAGTAGCTTATTCAAGATATAGAACTGGGTAGCTAAGTAGTTATCAAAGCACAGATGAAAATGTACAATATAAATTTGTGTTGGAAAAATCTGAAAATCTATATGGTTGTGTGTGTACTGTTTTTTCCCTCTCTTTCTCATTTTTGGTTGGTTTGCCCAAGAACACTTTGGGAGAAAAACAAGGTAAGAAGATGGAGTGTAATGACCCATCAAATTCAATCTATTTCCCATTAGGTTGGAAAGAGGAGCGGGTGATATCAGAAAGTTTATTTGGCAAACTAAAAGGATTGAAAATTCTTAGTGACAACAGAAAATGATTGCTGCAGAGAAAAAGTAAACTGGAGCTTCTCTTTGCTGTGGTGGAGCAGTAGTTGCAGTGTGAAGATGGGAAAGGTGTCAGAGGTTAAGTGAAAGTTGAAATCAGTCCACTTGAGGCCATCAAAAAACTGTCAGTTAATAGGTTTTAGGAGGATCATCTACATGAATAGGAAGTCTCTTTAAATTATGACAGGGAGGAAGAAGATGAGGTAGATGACAAACCTTTGCAATGAGTTGGACCTCAAGGGAAAATTTGCTATTGAAGCTTTTAATTGTTAAAAAAAAATTAAAATGTAATGTAACATTCCATGAAATAATGTTATAAATTCAGGATTATTAGACTTTCTGTGCCTGAGGTTCTCTCTTGAATTTAAGTAACAGTAAGGAGAAAATGGAGTTCAAGAAAGGTTGAGAAACAAAAGTGAATGAATGAATGAGTGGTAGATCTTGAGAAGAGCAGAAAAACAGAAAAGAGACATGTAATGAGGGACTGCAGTGTTAGTCATGCTTGGGTTTCAATCCCAGTTTCTTACTGATTAAATTTGGCCATGATAATAAATCATATTGCTTATCTATAAAATGAAGATTATATATATTTCTTCTTTTTTTATTGTACTTTAGATGAAGGTTTACAGAACGAATAGTTTCTCAAACAGTTAGTACACATATTGTTTTATGACATTGGTTAACAACCCCATGACATGTCAGCACTGTCCTTCTCAACCTTGGGTTCCCTATTACCAACTTTCCTGTCCCCTGCTGCCTTCTAGTCCTTGTCCCTGGACTGTTGTGCCCCATTAGTCTCGTTTTGTTTTATTGGGCTGTCTCATCTTTGGCTGAAGGGTGAATCTCGGGAGTGACTTCATTACTGAGCTAAAAGGGTGTCCGGGGGCCATACTCTTGGGGTTTCTCCAGTCTCTGTCAGGCCAGTAAGTCTGGTCTTTTTT
>NW_004443949.1:17402330-17404395 GCF_000243295.1 Trichechus manatus latirostris | reverse complement strand
CAGTCTCTGTCAGGCCAGTAAGTCTGGTCTTTTTTTGTGAGTTATAACTTTGTTCTACATTTTTCTCCAGCTCTGTCTGGGACCCTCTTTTGTGATCCCTGTCAGAGCAGTTAGTGGTGGTAGCCGGGTACCATCTAGCTATACTGGACTCAGTCTAGTGGAGACCGTGATAGTTGTGGTCCATTAGTCCTTTGGACTAATCTTTTCCTTGTATCCTGTTCTCATCATCCTCACTTGCTCCCGAAGGGGGTGAGACCAGTGGGCTATCTTAGATGGCTGCTCAATGGCTTTTAAGACCCTAGACACTACTCACCCAGGTAGAATGTAGAACATTTTCTTTCTAAACTATGTTATGCCAATTGAGCTAGATGTTCCCCAAGAACAGGGTTCCCATAGCCCTCCGCCCAGCAATTCAGTCCCTCAGGGAGTTTGGATGTCTCTACGGAGCTTCCATGACCTTTTCTTGTACAAGTTGTGCTGGCTTCCCCAGTATTGTATACTGTCTTACCCTTCACCAAAGGTACCACTTATCTATTGTCATTTTAGTATTTCCGCCCGATCCCTCCCATCTTTCATAACCAACAAGCTTGTTTCTTTTTGTGTGTAAACTTTTTCATGAGTTTTTACAGTAGAGGTCTCATACAATATTTGTCCTTTTGTGATTGACTTATTTCACTCAGCATAATGTCTTCCAGTTTCATCCATGTTATGAGATGCTTCACAGATTCATCATTGTTCTTTATCATTGCATAGTACTCCATTATGCGTATGTACCACAGTTTGTTTATTCGTTCATCTGTTGATGGGCATCTAAGTTGTTTTCATCTTTTTGCTACTGTGAACAATGCTGCAATGAACATGGGTGTACATATATCTATTCGTGTGACGGCTCTTATTTCTCTAGGAGATATTCCTAGGAGTGGGATTGCTGGATAGTATGGTATTTCTGTTTCTAGCTTTCTAAGGAAGCACCATATCATTTTCCAAAATGATTGTATCATTTTGCATTCCCACCAGCAGTGCATAAGTGTTCTGATCTCCCTGCAGCCTCTCCAGCGTTTGTTATTTCCAGTTTTTTTGATTGGTGCTTGTAATGCCGGGTTGAGATGGAATCTTGTTGTGCTTTTAATTTGCATTTCTCTAATGACTAGTGAGAGGAAGTGTTTCCTCATGTGTCTGTTGGCCAACTGAATGTCTTCTTTGGGGAAGTGTCTGTTCATTTCCTTTGCCCATGTTTTAACTGGATTATTCGTCTTTTTGTTGTAGAGGTGTTGGATTTTCTTGTAAACCTTTGTCTGTCTTGTAATGTCCAAAATTTTTTTTTCTCCCAGTGTAGGCTCTTTTTACTCTTTTGGTGAAGTCTTTTGGTGAGCTTAAGTGTTTAATTTTTAGAAGATCCCAGTTATCTAGCTTATCTTTTGGAGTTTGTGTGTTGTTGGTTATGGTTTGTATCCTCTTAATGCCGTGTATTAGGGCCTATAGCGTTGACACTATTTTTTCTTCCATGAACTTTATACTTTTTCACTTTATATTTAGGTCTTTGACCCATTTTGAATTAGTTTTTGTATATAGTGTGAGGTATGGGTCCTGTTTCATTTTTTTGCAGATAGACATCAACTTTTGCCAGCACCTTTTGTTAAAAAGACTGTCTGTTCCCCATTTGATGCACTTTGGGCCCTTGTCGAAGACCAGGTGACTGTAGGTGGATGGAATTACATCTAGGTTCTCAGTTCTGTTCCACTGGTCAATGTATATGTCGTTGTACCAGTACCAGGCTGTTTTGACTACCACAGCTGTATAGTGGGTTCTGAGGTCAGGTAGTGTGAGTCCTCCTACTTTATTCTTCTTCTTCAATAGTGTTTTACTTATCCAGGGCATCTTTCCTTTCCAAATAAAGTTAATGATTAGTTTTTCCATCTCTTTAAAGAATGTCGTTGGTATTTGGATTGAGAATGCATTGTATTTGTAAATTGCTTTGGGTAGGACCGTCATTTTCACAATGTTGAGTCTATCTATCCATGAGCATGGTATGTTTTTCCATTTATGTAGATCCCTTTGGGTTTCT
>NW_004443949.1:17388855-17402230 GCF_000243295.1 Trichechus manatus latirostris | reverse complement strand
ACATCCCTGGTTAGATTTATTCCTAAGTATTTTATTTTTGGGGGGCTATTATAAATGGTATTGTTTTCCTGATTTCCTTTTCATCATTCTCTTTATTGGCGTATAGGAATCCTGTTGATTTTTGTATGTTTATCTTGTATCCTGCTACTCTGCTAAACCTTTCTATTAGTTCCAGTAGTTTTCTCATGGAGTCTTTTGGATTTTCTATGTATAGTATCATATCATCTGCAAACAGGGACAGTTTAACTTCTTCATTACCAATTTAAATGTCCTTTATTTCTTTTTCTTGCCTTATTGCTGTAGCCAGGACTTCCAGTACAATGTTAAATAGGAGTGGTGATAAAGGACTTCCTTGTCTTGTTCCTGTTCTCACAGGGAACGTTTTCAGTCTCTCTCCGTTAAGAACGATGTTGGCTGTTGGTTTTGCATAGATGTCCTTTATTATGTTGAGAAATTTCCCTTCTATACCTATTTTATTGAGGGTTTTTATTAAGAATGGGTGTTGGACTTTGTCGAATGCTTTTTCTCCATTGACTGAGGTGATCATGTGATTCTTTTCTTTCCTTTTATTTATGTGGTGGATTACATTGATTGATTTTCTAAGGTTGAATCATCCTTGCCTACCTGGTATGAATCCTACTTGGTTATGGCGTATTATTTTTTTGATATGATGCTGAATTCTATTGGTTAGAATTTTATTGAGAATTTTTGCATCTATATTCATGAGAGATATTTGTCTGTAATTTTCTTTTTTTGTGGCGTCTTTGCCTGGTTTTGTTATCCGGGTTATGCAGGCTTCATAGAATGAATTTGGAAGTGTCGCTTCCTTTTCTATGTTCTGAAATAGTTTGAGTAGTACTGGTATAAGCTCTTCTCTGAATTATTGGTAGAATTGAAGATAATATTATAACTACTGCACATGATAGTAGTGAGGATTAAATATCACATGTATTGTAAATAATGCATGACACCAAGTGCTTGAGATAGACTAGCTTTTATATTACTATTATTATTATTATTATTATGTAACTCATCATAAGAGGAATCTACTAGAAGTGGGAACACAGTGTGTTATAAAGTCAAAGTCAAACATCTATATCAGTATTTATAGAAACATTCCCTTTAATCATGTAAATAGTAGTCTTGATAGAGGATCTCTTTTTTTCTGTTTTCTACAAACACAAAGCAGAATTTTTGGATAGACTCAATTCTAGCTGTAGAGCAGCTTTTGAGATACAGCAGGTACCTGGGTCACCAGCTTCAGTATCACCAAAGCCCAACCTAGCATTTCCGAGTTTGAATCTTGTTGCAGGATCCAGGAAACCATGAATCTGCATTTGTAGCAAGCTCTCGGGTAAGGTATATTTCCATGTAAGTTAAGGGCCATGGTTCCAGGGGAATTTTGATTTTGGAGACAGCTCAGTCATCTAAAGAGAGGAGGTTCTCTGCTCTCAGATAATCTCAGGATTCGGCTTTTATATTGTCCTATTTCATCATTGTCCCTTTTTTAAAATGAATGACTGCATCTAGGAGATAAACGATCTTTATAAATAACTTTCAATTTGAGACTGAAGCACATGCTGTGATTTAAAAATAAATTTGCTAGAAAATAATTGCTGCAGATTGTCATGAAAGTTGAGCCTCAGAGTTATGTAAATAAAAAAGAATGAACTATTCTTACCACTTTCAACAAGTTATAAATAGACACATTGCTAAAAAGTTAAGGTTATTATTTTTAATTTTACAGTAAGAAACAGATGAAATATATTTATTCCTTATAGAGCTGAGCTTCTACCACATTCATTGCCACCACATAGAGTGTGTCTGTAATTGGCTTGCCTTGGTGTGTCCTATTATTCAGGGCTGCATTCTTTTTCTAGGAACGTCATGGAGGATTCTGCTTCACCTGGGGAAAACGTTTTCATTTAATGATCTATTTATCTGTCAGATTTAAAGTATATATATTTTTGGAATATGTTGAGTGGTCTGTGTTCTTCTTTTTCTTGGTACATTCAATCTTACTTCCCAAATGAATCTGTATCATGTGACACAATGGTCTTTCCTTCAGTCTTTGGAGTTCTTGTCTGTATTTCTTTACGTGGCAACAAAAGGTGATCTGAATAGTGATAATAGAAGTCTTTAAGGACTCTTACTTTTCCCTTAGAAAAGATTTTTCCATGTGCCTCCAGCTGAGTCTTTGTGTTATGAAAGCAAAATGGCCTTACGGTGTGAGCACATTATGTCCAGAATAGCATTCTCCTTCACCACTCTCACTAACAAATGTAACAGTACCTATTAAACACCACCAAATTGTGCTAAGCACTGGGAATACCATAATGAAAAAGCTCTTGCTCTCAAGGAATTTACATACAACCTGGTTGGTGCCCAGTATGGGGAAGCAGAGAAGTACAAAACAAATTATATTATATAAATTGATTAATATTCTTTGAGGATTCAGATCACCCATATGTCTCTGACCGCTCAGGTTGTAAAATTAATACATTGTTTGTAATATTAGAGCTAAAAATATTTTCGTACCATTGCTTTCTTGAATTACAAAAGTTATGCGTTAATGCATAATTGTAAATAATTCGATGATACATTCAAATGACACAAAAACATACCAGGTAAAGAATGAAACATCTTGCCTCTCACTTTCCCTTCCCTCTTCCTCTACCTTTCCTGGCCAAAGGTCAACACCATTAACAGTTTGGTTGTTGGAGACTGGCCTGAGGGGCAATCTAAACCCATAGCGGAAATGCTGCCAGGACTTAATTTCTTGCTCACTCATTTCTGCTTTTCTCTCCAATTTGGCCTCATTCCTTCCAGATATAAATGACCCCTTATTGACAGGTACTATACATGCAAGGAGCTTCCTGTTTCTTATCTCAAAACTCTTGCCACCTGTTGGGATTAAATCCTTTTCTTCAGATGCATTTAAAAAAAAAATTTAGAAAAGAATGATGATTGACTTCGCTTGGGTCATATGTTTAGCCTTAAACAATGCTCTAGAATTTGGTGGTAGAGTATTAGGATTATCACTCTTCATCCCTACCATGTTGTTGTCTTCCTGTGGGGAGTAGTTCCATGTAGGGGTTATTTTCCTAGGGGAAAGGAATAGTATTAAGCAAACAAACGATGCCACTATATAGGGTATCCTAATCTTACTGCTGCCTTTAATTGGATTGTATTCAGTATATACGTATCTATGAAGTGTGATATTTGCTATAGATTTCTGGTGGATATGTTTTAACAAGATGAGGAATTGTGACCAGTTTTACATATAAAATGCTTTCTGAACATTTGTTTAAATTATGTTTAGATCATAAGCTATGTATGATCTCATAGATTACGTTTTTAAATCTATTCATGTAGTTTTAGTATGTAAAAGGATTTAAAAAGATCCCAATTTCCCTGGTTTCAACCCTTATCTCCCTGGCTTTTTTTTTTCCCCTCATCTCTTTCTTCTTGCCAACCACTAACCCCCCACCCCACTTTGTTTTGTTTTGTTTGCTACCTTGACAAACCATTAAGATATGGAAAAACAGCTCTCAAAAGAAGTGTTTTGACAGTTGTTGCGATGCAATTTCACCAACTATCCTGAACAAGTGGAATAATTGAAACAATCTTCAACTGTCCAATTACAAGTTTAGCAGCAGTTACCAGTCGCGGTGGAATTGATTCCAACTCACGGAAAACCCCACGTGTGTCAGAGTAGAACTGTGCTCCACAGGGTTTTCAACAGCTGATTTCTCAGCAATAGATTGCCAGACCTTTAAAAATCTCACAGTAACATCCACGAATGCCCTTTCTATGTTCTGAAATCCATACAACTGTTTTCAAGACTGATAACCCAAACACGGTGGCTATATATTGAAAGCATGTCAGAATACACCTATGTTGTAAATAGCTTAAGAATTGACTATCTTATAAAAAGCAAAAAACAAAAACTTAGTGCCTTTGTTATTGCTTAATCCTCTGTTTAGTTTTAAAAGGAGATCACTGAATACAAAAGTCAGGGATTTTCTAAATAGTGTTGATTTGTATTAGGCAATTTAACCCTAATAAACCAACAGCAGAACCAGGATAGCCTTTCCCAGCTCACTGTCTTATTTAGGAACTGGAAACATTTTCAGTTAAAGCCTTCTTTTTTCCTGTAGATTTCGACCTGTGTGGCCCAAACAACACTGTTTCTGAGGTGGTCTCTGACTCAGACTTTGGAATTACTTTTTCAACTTCACTTTGGCTATTGCTTCCATACCAAAATGCAAATTTCTTTTCTAGAGCCTCTGCAATGCAGGTGGAGCCCTGGCTGTGCAGTGGTTAAGAGCTTGGCTGCTAACCAAAAAGTCAACAGTTCAAATCCACTAGTTGCTCCTTGGAAACTCTATGGGGCAGTTCTACTCTGACCTATATGGTCTCTATGAGTCAGAACCAACTTGACAGTAGGGTTTGGTTTGTTTTTTTGCAACGAGGGCAGCAGGGTCAGTAGCATCCACCAGCTTGGGCTTGACATCTTACTTTGACCTCTTCACTGACCTAAGTTTTACACTATTCATATCTTTAAGGATTTCTAGCATATTTGGCATGTCAGGTTTCTTTGGACTTTTTTTTTTTTAAATTGTACTTTAGATGAAGGTTTACAGAACAAATAGTTTCTCATTAGACAGTTAGTACACATATTGTTTTATGACATTGGTTAACAACCCCACGGCATATCAACATTCTCCCTTCTCGACCTTGGGTACCCTTTTGCCAGCCTTCCTGTCCCCTCCTGCCCTCTAGTCCTTGTCCCTGGGCTGTTGTACCCCATTAGTCTCGTTTTGTTTGATGGGCCTGTCTAATCTTTGGCTGAACAGTGAACCTCGGGAGTGACTTCATTACTGAGCTAAAAGGGTGTCCCGGGGCCATACTCTTGGGGTTTTTCCAGTCTCTGTCAGGTCAGTAAGTCTGATCTTTTTTTGTTAGTTAAAAGTTTGTTCGACATTTTTCTCCAGCTCTGTCTGGGACCCTCTGTTGTGATCCCTGTCAGAGCAGTTAGTGGTGGTAGCCGGGTACCATCTAGCTGTACTGGACTCAGTCTGGTGGACACTGTGATAGTTGTGGTCCATTAGTCCTTTGGACTAATCTTTTCCTTGTATCTTGTTTTCTTGATTCTCCCTTGCTCCTGAAGGGGTAAGACTAGTGGAGTATCTTAGTTGGCCGCTCACAGGCTTTTAAGACCCCAGACGCTACTCACCAAGGTAGAATGTAGAACATTTTCTTTCTAAACTATGTTATGCCAATTGAGCTAAATGTTCCCAGAGACCATGGTCCCCACAGCCCTCAGCCCAGTAATTCAGTCGCTCTGAGAGTTTGGATGTGTTTTTAGACTGTTTTTAACGAAAATCTTCCCAGCACTGGCTTTTTGCTCTTTTCCCACTTTAAGCAGATCAATGGCTGATCTACTTTGGTGGAACCCTGTTGAAGAGGGGGAGGAGGAGGTGGTGGAGGCAGCGGTGGTGGAGGTGGAGGGACAGAGGGCGGTGCTGTGGTAACAGACGTGACAGAATCTAAGTCACCTGCAGTAAGAATTTGCTGCTCCTGCAGGGTCACGGTTTTGGCTATCTGGGCTCGGAGAAGGGCACGATCATTTTTGAGAGCACAGCTCTTCTGCAGTGCTTCATCATTCGCCAGCGTGCAGGCATCATTGGAGGCTCTTCTTGAGACAGCTTTGGTGAGGAGACCTGCCGGCTTGGGGTTCTCAAAAAAAGAAAGGTCACTCTGAAGAGGATGCCTCCGCCTGACTTCTGTCCTTAGCCTTATTGACTATTCTTCTTTGGCTGTCCATTCAACATCAGCAAAAGACGCCTCGGGATCCTCTCCTGGGAGGTTGGGACTCCATTCTGTTTCATGGCTGGTAAGCTGAAAGTGAACTCTCGGACACTGAATCAGAGATAGATTAGTACCAATTTACCTTATGATACTTCGAGATGAACCACATGGCTTCCCAGATCAAAGTAGTGATTGCATGCTTTCTCCAACTTGTTGAAACACCATTCTACTCAGGTGCTTTATACAGCCCAGCATTTAGATGACTAAATCTCTCCAAATTTGCGCTTGTATTTCAGGCATACATAGCGGCACATGGTCCGTAAAGCCCACAGGACCACGCGCAGCAGCCGGTGCTTTTTTCAGCTACTCAGGCTCGGAGCTTGGCTGTCCCGGGCACACTGCTGCAGATTAGCCAATCCCCGCCAATACTGTTGGGTTTTGATACATTTGAAAGGGGTAGATCCTTGTAAACTGCCCTGATTTTACACTCGTATTGAGTCAATGTGGTTAATGTATTTTTTCACTAAACTGATTTTTTTCCCAGTTTTTTTAATGTATAGATGAAAATTTGCACATAGTAATCTCCTTTAATTTATAAAATCTTTTCCATTCTCTGTTTATAAAAATGTCCCTGATGCTGTTTCTTTCAATCATCAGCTGCTTGTGTTATGTTGAGCAAGTTACTTAATTTGGTCCTTGAGTTACATAGAACAGTGCCCTTCAAACTTTAATATGAAAGGAATCTTCTGGGCATCCTGTTAAACTGCAGATTCTGATCTGTAGATCTAGGAATGAGCCTGAGAATCTGCATTTCTAGCAAGCACACGGGTTATGCCAGTGTTCCTCTGTGGGTCACATTTTGAGTAGCAATGGTCTGAAAATAAATTTTCCTTGTTAAGCCATCCACACAGGTCAATTGAATCGAGCACTTAACAGTGTGCAGAAAGCCAATCAGAGATGGTGAGCCCAATCCTCCATCCTCCCCAGTCTCTCTCTTCTCTTCTCAGGGCAAGCGAATCCCACAGGATAGATGTGGCCGGTAATGGCGTAACAGTAAGGATCTATCCTGGACCACAGTTTGATTTCTTCTAGGCTTAAATGAGTCTCAGTGTGTTCTGGGAGCAAGGAGAAAGAAAACACACTGTTGTTATTTTGCTCCATTGTATTACTGGCAGAAGGAGGGACTTCTGGGTTTTCTCCCTCAAGCGGTTACATTGAAGCATCCACAGTTTTCATCCATAAGGCCTGCTCGCACAAAGTGTCTTACGTCCAACTGGCTCAGCAGCTTCACCTTGTTAAATGACACAGATTTCCATTACCTTAGAATACTTGTTTCCTTCTGTTATACATAAGGTGGCTATGAGTCAGAGCCCACTGGAGGGCACCTAACAACAATAAATAATATTTGTGGCCATATTTTCCAACCAATTCAAAATAATTACATTAACTAATCAAAGCATTTCTTTTTTGTATGCTGACGGGATGTTTATTCTCCTTTCCATATCTGTCAACAGCAGGTAACAACAAACAGAACATTGAAGACATTCCTTATTCAACCCCATAGCACTAAAGACCATAGTTTGGATTTTATTTATTTCCTCCTATACTGATGTTTTCACCACCTTTCTGTCAGTTTGCTGTACTGTGGTGGCTTGTGTGTTGCTATGATGCTGGAAGCTATCGCACCAGTATTTCAAATACCAACAAGGTAGTGGGCAGGTTTCAGAGGAGCTGCCAGACTAAGACAGACTAGGAAGAAAGGCCTGGCAATGTACTTCTGAAAATTAGCCAATGAGAACATATTTCTTGCCATTAACATCTGTATTAAAGTTGTTTTTTTTTTTTTCCTGATGGATTAGGAGAAAGATTGAATTTCTAATGAGCAAAAGCAGATAATCTGCACCAAAATAACGGAAAGGAAAAGAAGAAAGCAGTGAGAGAGAAAGCAGTTATGTTCCCCAGAGTACAGATCACAACCTAATATTGTCTGATGTAGTGCTGGAAGATAAGCGCCCTAGGTTGGAAGCCACTCAAAATACACAGTGACTACAACAATGGACTTGAGCATACCAAGCAATTGTGAAGATGGTGCAGGACAGGGTAACATTTTGTTTTGTTGTACATGGGGGTCACCATGACTCAGAGCCAACTCAATGGCAACTAACAACAATACTGATGTTGATTCTTAAGTAATTTTCTGGTTTGTATTTTTTCCTTTAGACATAAGTTGTAAGTTCTTTTTGGCAGAGACAATGCCTTTGTTTATTTGGTACTACTTACAGCTTCAGAATAATGTTTTGTATACAGTGGCACTCTGATATATTTGAATAAATGAGTTTGAAATACCAGTTTTATAAACATTCTCCAATGGCAGTTTCTTTCTTAACGGGTATACAAAGAATGACTAGTAATTTTCTTCCAAGCTGAGGATAATGATGAATAAGTGGCATTGATAGGTCTCCCTAACCCTAAATGTTAAAGAATGAGGCATACTGAATGGTGATTAATTAACGGTATGTGTGAGTTTAAAAACAGGTAGAGTCTAATGATCTACAAGTAAGAAACATTTTTGAAATAATTCTTCCTAAATGACATATACTGCTTAAAGTGATGAAATAAAATATGAAATGGAGGTATCCAAGTTTGTGGACAATCAAAAGAGAGAGAATAGTAAAATAGAGAACATACATATAAATTCCTTCAAGCAATAATAGGAAATAAAAGAGAAACAGGGCACACCATTTTCACTGGTGGACGTAAGACTCTCTTAAATCCAGCAAAATTCTTAAATCATATCAAATTCTTTTTTTTTTTCCAGAACCTCCTAGGATTTTTCCAAATCTCACATCCTTATAACCACTCTTTTGAGAGCACAGACAAGTGGTTCTTAAAAATTCTCACTCATTTGGATAACCCTGAGTCCCAAGTCCCCCTGTATACTACACGGCCCAAGATAACTATTAATGACATCTTTTACTGTCAAAATTTCACTATAGTGGATGATAAGTTATCTAACAAACTACTCTTGGGCAGAAAAGAAAAGAAAAAAGAAACCACAGAAATAGAAACATATCTCCTGCCGTTAACATCCATATTAAAGTGCTTTATTTGTTTGTTTTTGCTGATTAAGAGAAAGATTTAATCTCTACTGAGCAAAAGCAGACAGTTTGCACCAAAATAAGAGAAAGGCAAAGAAGAAAGCAGTGAAAGAAAAAGCTATTATGTTCCCCAGAGTATGTTCTTCACTGTAGGAGACCTTGCTCAAGGTCTCAGTCCCTGACTCATCAGTTTATTCCCTGAAGACTCGGAGCAAGTGGTTCTGTCTGGGGCAGTCAAAATCTGTCTATGGCGGAGGTCAGTGCAAATGAAGAAATATGCTCCCACACCTTAATTATTTTTTTGTCCTGGATGAGCATCTGTTTTTGTCTCAGAACCGGGAGAGCTGATATCACAGGAAGTAAAGGCTATTTCCTAGGCTGGTCCATTGCCCAATACCACATCCTGAGGCGCTGAGAGAAGAAAGAATAGCTCAGAAGGTACACGTGCCAGCTGCTGGAGCCTGTTTATATGATTTTTTTTTTTTAATGATCAAGTGGAGGAAATTGGGGATATAAGAGTTATATGGAGACTTGAACTTCCAAAGCCTCCCTTACAAAAATCACAGAAGCAGAAAAATCATATATAGTAAGGAATATAATGTAAAAATTCCCTTGTAATGGAAAGGAAAACTAAAATCATTCCATTTTGTAAATATTTACCAAATAGTTTGCAAAAATTTTTCGATCCTGAGTGTTTACAATGTTTTGCTTCTCTGTCATTGGTTCCCACATTCTTAGTTAATAAGAGCAGTTTTTTGTTGGTTTGTTTTGTTTTTGTTTTCCCCAGCTTACACATAGATTCAAAATCCTGGATCCATCTTTGACATCTCCCTCTGACATTTTAATTTTGATACTTTATCACTCTTCTAACTTTCCTTTGCTATAACCATCTTTTTCTACCCTCAACAATTTTGGACACTGTAATCAAATAAATATTCTTAAAGCAGCATTTTCTAAACTTTCTGACTCAAAATCATTCAATGTCTTTTGCTTTATTTCAAGTAGTGTTTCAAATGTTATTTTAATATTCAAGGACTTCCAAAATTTGGTACTTATCTGTCATGGTTTGAATTATGTCTCCCAAAATGTGTGTATCAATTTGGCTGGGCCATAATTCCCAGAATTGTGTGGTTGACCTCCATTTTGTGATTGTAATTTTATGTCAAAGAGGATTAGGATGGGAATGTAACACCACCTTTATCCAGGTCACATACCTGGCCAATGTAAAGGGAGTTTCCCTGGGGTGTGGCCTGCAAGAGATAAAAGGAAAGGGAAGCAAGTAGAGAGTTAGGGACCTCATACCATCAAGAAAGCAGTGCCAAGAGCAGAGCTCGTCCTTTGGACCAGGGTTCCTGCTCCGAGAAGCTCCTAGTCCAGGAGAACACTGAAGAGAAGAAGGCAGACAGAGAAAAAGCCTTCCCCTGGAGCTGACGCCCTGAATTTGGACTTTTAGCCTACTTTGACTGTGAGGAAATAAACTTCTCTTCGTTAAAACCATCCACTTGTGGTATTTCTGTTATAGCAGCACTAGATGACTAAGACATCATCAATCTTCCAATCATATCTTCTACAATTCTTTTATACAAAATCCATGTTTCAGCCAAATTAGAATATTTAACCTGGCAGAAAAACCCTTCATAGATCCATCTATCCAGTTGTACCACATGTGCCCTCTGTTCTGTATAAAACTATCCTTCCTCTAATGTTTCCAGATAATTCCTGTGTTTTGTGCTTTTCCTCCCTCAAATGTCCCCTTTTCCTTCATGTATTTGCATTAGAAGTCATCTCTCAACACTTAAGAGTATCCTTGGGAGCCTACCCATCTCACACAAGTAAGACGACCACTTCATCCTTTGGGCCATCTCTATATTCAGTGTGTTTCTCTATCAGCATACTTATCCCAAAGTACTAGACAGTGAGGGTTACTCCTTTCTTTCTCCCCTTCTAGGATGCTGGGCTCTTTGAGAGCTAAAACATTCTTTTATTTATCTTTGTAAACCTAGAAGTCTTAGCACAGTACCTGGCACACAGTAGGTCATCAGAAACTTGATGTTGATGGGATGAATATTCCCTATTCCTTGAAAGTGCACTTTTTCATCTCTGTACCATTATTGAAACCATTTTTTTCTTCCTTTGACCCCTCACCCCATTTTTGTTTTCTGCAGTAGGAGAATGCACGGGCTTTGAGTTGAAACAGCTATCGGTACGACCCCTCTATTTCCAGCCTGAGTTATATGCTCAGTTATATGCTCTCAAGACATCCTATGCTTAAATGTAGCATTGCATTTAGCATCTGACATAGTAATTCTTTTTCTTTTTTTTTACATCCCAGTTCTAACCAGTTGGCTGATGGCTTCATTGGTAGAGGAACTGTATGTTTAATTTTTTTCTTTTTAAATATTAAAAAATATATATTTTAAAGTGGCACACAGCTATATGCCATTGACAATACTCTTTCCTTAATAGTTGCATAAACCCTAGGGACTCTCACTGTTTAGATATTTGTGTTTTAAGAAAAATCTCTCTTATCCCACCTCAGTTTCCTTCCCTACTGCTGATCCAGTTTTGAATCTATAAAAATATTTCCCCTTTACATCTTCTCATTTTAAAATAATCTTTCATGTGCAAACGTACTACAACTCTTAAGAAACTCAAAACATGTTATCTTCACTGATTTCTTACCAGTCATACATTTAGTTGTTTCTGAAAGAATTCACGTAACTTAAGTATAACTTTTTTCTTATAGAAGCTATTTGCCTTTTTCACACTTACTGTATTTACTTCATTGGCCCATCTGTTGATAGTTAACATAACATTCACATGGTAGTCAACTAGGAAATTGATACACTCGTTGGTCTATATTTTTCTCAGCTAACCTCTGTTAACTTTTATTTGGATTTGATGCACATTAGTAATCTCACATTTCTATAGCATGGTGGACGTGGAGCCATAAATTTTACCTTCAATCCAACAGTTCCATATTTTGTCTTTGTATTTTTTTAACTCCTTTTGTGGATATTCTCCCTTTCTGTGAATTTATGCCTATCTAGTGTGTTTTACACTTGGTGTATTTCTTTCAAATTCTACTAAGTATTTAGCGATAACCATCTGTTAGTTGCTTTCCTCAATACAGACCAAGGCGTGAAGTTCAATACCAGTTTCTACCAACCTATCTCCTCCATATTCCTCTTTTCCTTCTTTTTTTTTTTTCCCCTAGTCCTTGCCCCTGGACTGGTGTACCTCATTAGTCCCGTTTTGTTTTATGGGGCTGTCCAATCCCCAGCTGAATGGTGAATCTCGGGAGTGACTTCACCACTGAGCTACAAGAGTGGCCGGGGGCCATACTCTCGGGGTTTCTCCAGTTTCTGTCAGGCCAGTAAATCTGGTCTTTTTTTATGTGTTAAAATTTTGTTCTACATCTTTCTCCAGCTCTGTCCAGGACCCTCTGTTGCGATCCCAGTCAGAAC
This sequence comes from Trichechus manatus latirostris, assembly GCF_000243295.1. Taxonomy (NCBI): domain Eukaryota; kingdom Metazoa; phylum Chordata; class Mammalia; order Sirenia; family Trichechidae; genus Trichechus; species Trichechus manatus. Next base: position 17,389,851 of record NW_004443949.1, on the reverse strand, counting down.
AGTTAGTGGTGGTAGCCAGGCACCATCTAGCTGTACTGGATTCAGTCTGGTGGAGGCCTTGGTAGCTGTGGTCCATCAGTCCTTTGGACTAATCTGTCCTTGTATCCTGTTCTCTTCTTTTTCACTTGCTCCCGAAGAGGTGAGACCAGTGGACTATCTTAGATGGCTGCTCACAGGCTTTTGAGACCCCAGATGCTACTTACCAGGGTAGAATGTAGAACATTTTTTTTCTAGACTGTGTTATGCCAATTGAGTTAGATGTTCCCCAAGAACGTGGTTCCCGTAGCCCTCCGCCTAGCAATTCAGTCCCTCAGGGAGTTTGGAAGTGTCTATGGAGCTTCCATGACCTTTCCTTGTAAAAGTTGTGCTGGCTTCCCCAGTATTGTATACTGTCTTACCCTTCACCAAAGTTTCCATTTATCTACTGTCTATTTAGTTTCCCCCCACCCCTCCCAACCTTCATAACCAACAAAGATTGTTCTGTTATGTATGTAAACTTTTTCATGAGTTTTTACAGTATAGGTCTCATACAATGTTTGTCCTTTTGTGACTGACTTATTTCCCTCAGCATAATGTCCTCCAGTTTGATCTATGTTATGAGATGCTTCACAGATTCATCATTGTTCTTTACCGTTGAGTAGTACTCCATTGTGTATATGTACCATAGTTTGTTTATCCATTCATCCATTGATGGACAGCTAGGTTGTTTCCATCTTTTTGCTATTGTGAACAATGCTGCAATGAACATGGGTGTGCATATGTCTATTTGAGTGATGGCTCTTATTTCTCTAGGATATATTCCTAGGAAGGGGATTGCTGGATGGTATGATATTTCTATTTCTAGCTTTTTAAGGAAGTGCCATATCATTTTCCAAAATGTTTATATCATTATGCATTCCCATCAGCACTGCATAAGAGTTACGATCTCCCCGCAGCCTCTCCAACGTTTGTTATTTCCAGTGTTTTTGATTCGTGCCAGTAATGCCGGGGTGAGAT
>NW_004443949.1:17362350-17387960 GCF_000243295.1 Trichechus manatus latirostris | reverse complement strand
TTTTCTTTGTATAGGTCTTTTACATCCCTGGTTAGATTTATTCCTAAGTATTTTATTTTTGGGGGGGCTATTATAAATGGTATTGTTTTCCTGATTTCCTTTTCCTCTTTCTCTTCTTTGGTGTATAGGAATCCAACCTATTTTTGTATGTTTAGCTTGTATCCTGCTACTCTGCTGAATCTATTAGTTCCAGTAGTTTTCTCGTGGAGTCTTTAGAGTTTTCTGTGTATAGTATCATATCATGTGCAAACAGGGACAGTTTAACTTCTTCATCACCAATATGGATGTTCTTTATTTCTTTTTTTGCCTTATTGCTTGAGCTTGGACTTCCAGCACAATGTTAAATAGGAGTGGAGATAAAGGGCATTCTTGTCTTGTTCCTGTTCTCAAGGGGAATGTCTCCAGCGTCTCTCTGTTAAGAATGATGTTAGCCGTTGGTTTTGCATAGATGCCCTCCATTATGTTAAGAAATTTCCCTTTGATACTAATTTTATTAAGAGTTTTTATCCTTCTTATTCCTCTTGATGGTATATACCAATGTCTGGCATACTAAACAGTGTACTCATTTTTCTTTATTGTCTTTCCCCATTAGAATGTAAGGACCAGGTAGGCAGGGATATTAGACTGCTTTTTTATTGATTGTTATGTTATGTTCTACAGCCTAGAATATTGCTTATGCAAAATTAGTCCCTCAGTGAATACTTGTTGAATAAATGAATTCTTCTTCTTTTGTTACTTCTACTTTTCCCTGAGTCAATCTTCTACATGTTGTTGTTGGGTTCTGTCGAGTTGATTCCAACTCACAGCAACCCCATGTAATAGAGTAGAACTGCCCCATAGGGTTTTCTAGGCTATAATCTTCACAGGAGTAGATTGCCAGTCTTTCTCCAATGGAGCCATTGGGTGGGTTTGACCTGTCCACCTTTTGGTTAGCAGCCGAGTGCTTAGTGGTTGTGCCACCATGGCTGCTTGTCTTCTACAAAATGAAATGCCTCCCAGCCCCTGTTGGCTTTCTCCCATTGATTAATTGAAGTTTTTATATTAATTTAGTTTCAATATTTTCCTGCCTTTCTTCTAGATATTCTTTCCTCTTTTCCTATGCTTATTCCATAGCTTTTTCATTGTTTGTCATTACAAAGAAATTCTAAAAGAAATTTCTGACAAAGAAGAGAATCAATATTTTTAATTTTATGTCTCCAATCTTCTCCCTACATTTTAATTCATGTCTTACACAGAGAAAGCATCTGATAAGATTCAGTAAATCTATGAGCCAGAAAGCATATCCATTTTAGAAATAAGCTGATAAAAACCCTGGCATGGAGTGAAATCGAATAGTGTGTATTGTAGTGAAACATCAGTTGCTACTCAAGATGTGGAATCACCTTTGGAGTTCTTAACACAACAGCCATGTTTCTCCTTATGAACTATCATCCTTTTTGCAGTAATACTATATCTGGTTCATAACATGTTTTCTGTTCACTGTTGATAATTTAGGACTGGTTATTCTCAGTTCAAATGTGCCAGACAAAATGAGTTCAAGGTTCTTACGTTAAAGTCTACAAAATAGGGTAGACAGGATAAAAATAATTTTTATAAATGCTCATAAGTATTACAAAATTCAGACTTTTTAATACTTGATGTTTCAACTTGATGCTATGGTAATGTTTGAGATATGGTAAGGTCGAATATGAATTAAGATAGGGAAGTCACAAATATTTAAAGACTTGTTACACTCTTAGTCCCTGGTGTTCACAGCATACCACAATGCAAGGCTGCTTGGGATTGTACCTGGGGACAAGGTAACAACAAGCTGGAATTGTAGGGAACAGCTTATGTATGGCAAGCAGGTGGGGTTAGCTGTGTTTTCCAGGTTTCCTGACGGTTGAGCATTTTGAATAATTCTACAGGTTCCAGGGCATAGGGTCTGTCCCTAGTTGTCAGGTCCCTGGCCCTGGGGTGATTAAGGCAGGTGTTTAATGGCCCGGGAGTATGAGACTGTGATAAAGGTACTGGTTGGAAAGTGGATTTAATTATTAACTGCTCAAGAAGAGGAACTGATCCACCTCCAGTTAGGACCTCAAAACTTGGTCAAGACAGCGTTTATGAAATATTAAATTATACTTGGATTCTTTTTAAATGATACCATTCAACGTTGAGAAAGGAACTCCTTTGCTTAATCCATTCAAAACGCTTAAATTTAAATTACCAATATCCAGTCAAAATGGTTTTCTTGCAAATTAGTTATGAGTTAGCCACATAAGATTCAGCGGATTACTCTACACCTCTGATAAAGCTCCATGCTCCCAACAGCAAAGAGAAATAGTTAAACAAACTTGTATGCATTCCCATAGGGAACTGATCTGCAGGGATATGAGCATGGGAAATAGAAAATTCCAATTTATTTGTTTGCCTATTTCTTGCTATCTTTCTTCATTTAAGCCTGAATTGCATTGCTAAAGATTCCACCATGGCCAGTGAAAAAATGAATGGCATTTTGTTCCCTTTTGTGAGCTTTAAGGGGAAAAAGAAAGGACACAGTAAAACTTTTATGGACTCAACTCAAAATCCAGTGTGTCTAACTAGGAAATTGTTCATTCAGATGAAAGTCAAAAAGCATCTCAGCCTTAATGTGGCTGAGACAGCAAAATCAATTCTTAACACAACAGCTCTGCTTAGTACATGTTCAAAGGGCAAAAATGGCCTGCACAAATCAATAAATGATACTAAGATCAAGATAAGTAATCTGTGCCACATATTGCTTTTATGATATGCCAAGAAGTATAAATGTTATTTTTTAAGCAAAATAAAAATGAGTATTTTCTTAACTCAGTGAAAGAAAATATTATCTTATGAAAGCAGTGCTTCTCCTATGTTGCTGTTGTTGTTAGGTGCCGTCGAGTTAATTCCGACTCATGGCAACCCTATAGGACAGAGGAGAACTGCTCCATAGGGGTTCCGAGGAGCAACTGGTGGATTTGAACTGCCAACATTCTGGTTAACAGCCAAGCTCTTAACCACTATGCCACTAGGGCTCCATGTCTCCTATAGCAGTTATTTTTAATAACATAATTATTTTGTGCCTCTGGCTTAATCTTTCTTTAAAAAGACTAGATGAATTCACTCTCCATATTAATCATAGTGGTTAAGAACTCAGCTGCTAACCAAAAGGTCAGCAGTTCAGATCCACCAGCCGCTCCTTGGAAGCCCTGTGGAGCAGTTCTACTCTTTCCTACAGGGTTGCTATGAGTCAGAATCCACTCGACCGCAACAGGTTTGGTTTTGGTTTTTATCTGCCTCTCTACTGTAAACTATTCTTGTGCATATTTAAGGGAAGGTCTTTACCTTTGTGTCTGTTTTTACTGGCTGATATTTTGCTTACTGCTAACCTTTAAAAAACTATAAAGCAATATTTAAATGGATTGCTATGATTCATTCCAGGAAGAAAGGATTTTAAAATGACTGATTGCATGAAAGAAATATGCCAGTGTTTCTTATTGGATTTCCTGGACAATGGATCAGAGATTCATCAGTGATTGTCTAACTTCTGTTATTGAATATTTGTCAGTCCCAGGTACATGTAAAACAGCTTGTTTCCATTGTACATCTCTTTGTTATCTATGTTTTGGAGGATAAGATCTCGATTTAGTAACTGTCAATCAGTATAAGCCTTTGAAAATATCTTTATCTAACAATCCTTTCCTAATAGTGTATTCTTACTGAAAATGCCATCTTACCTGATTTATGTTTTCATAGTGACACCGTATGCTCTATATTCTCTAATACTCTTCATTTGATTTCTCAGCATGATATTTCAGGTTTCAGCATATGACGACCAATATTAGTTAAATACTTGTCAAATGATGAATTGATTTATATTGGAGGGAACTTGTTCTGATATCCTGTTAGTTTCAATAAATGGAGACTTGCATATAGATTGGACTCTGGAATGTTATACCAATAACACATATCAAAATAACTGATCCAGTTGAAATTCATGCTGATAGTGTATGCCATGATCACTTGGTTATTTGCCCACAGAGTATAAAGAAAATATTATCTTGCCAGTGGTTAATCTAATGCTGTCTGTAAAATCATCAACATAATTGAACTGCATTTGGACCACTCCAAAATGCTCATCACTTGATCATTATTATGGTTGAAGGAACTGATTTGACTGCTATTAGTTTGTTGAAGTTTCTGTGGTCAGATACAATTGTATTGTGTAGCATTGAGCTGTTTGTGGCATTACAGAATGTAATTTTGCATTAATTTGTTAGGAAATAAATCTGAAGTGCACATACAAATTCATTTTTAAGGTTATATTGCCATCTTCATTTTAAAATAAGTGCTATTTACTGTTTTCCCTTTTCACATTTTATTCTCCAGTACAAATTCCTTCAATACACCCTGCTGGTTTTTGCTTTCTCTTTTTGCTCTTACTTTCATTTAGAACATCCTTCTACATCCTCTCCTGGGTAATTTCTTCTCAATTCAAATGTTAGCTTACCCAGAAAGTCTTCACAGACTTCCCACTTAAGCCTGAACTCACTGTTCTGATGTTGTTACTGTTGGCTACGTTGAGTCAAACCCCTCGGTTCATGGTGACCTCACACACAATGGAACAGAATGAACTGCTACCCAGTCCTGCACTATCCTCGTGATTGGTTTTGGATCAGACCATTGTGATCCATAGAATTTTCACTGATTTATGGATGTAGGTCTCCAGGCCTTTCTTCCTAGTCCATCTCAGTCTGAATCTTCATCGAAACCTGCTCAACATCTTTGCAACACACACACCTCCACTGACAGATGAGTAGAGGCTGTGCATGAAGTATATTGGTGAGGAATGGAACTCGGATCTCCTGCACAGATGGTGAGAATTTTACCGCTTAACCACCCATCTCCCAAGTGTCCTGATCACAGAGTGTATTTCTACCATTGTATGTTACAGATCAGATTAAAATGTTCCACCAGTGTCTCTGTTTCATCTATCAACTCCTCAAAGGTTAGGAGCATTTTAATAAATTTTGTACCTAAATGCTTATAACAAGATCCAGGCAGAACAGATTCTCACGGAATGTTGTTTTAGTTTTTTTAATTTTTTTTATTGAAAAATAAAATACAGCTGTATATAAATGTATAATTTAAGTTGGAGACACTTGTAATCACCACCAAGGTTAATAAATTAGAATGCTGCCAGCCACCTCAGAAACCCTTCCATTCGCCGAATCACAACCTCCTTCATCAATCCCATACTAACAATTATAGTGGTCATGTCTTTACTTTTCTTTATGTTTTATCATAAAACTGTGCAACCTTAGACTCTGTAGATTAACCTTGCCTATTTAATTTAAATTCGACCTCTTTTAATCTGCAGGTCCCTTGTTCATTCATTTATTTTCATTACAATTTATCTGTTCATGAACATAGCCTGTTTGATCTGTAGAATTTCCCCACACTTTGAATTTTTCTGATCGCAAACTTATAGTGTAGTTCAACAAATTCCTCCAACCTCTATTTGCTTAAAATTGGCATCTGAACCCATAGGCTTGTTACGACTTAGGTTTGATCCCTTTGTCAAGATTTTAGATGATGGTATATTTGTTCACCCAGAAGTACATAATGTATACTTTTTACACTTTTATTTGTTTATGTTGGAAGTCATTGATGCTCAATGCCTAGATCTGTTGATTCATTGAAGTTTGCAAAATGATAATATTCTAATTCTTGTTCAGTTATTTATAGGAATATTTTTAAAATGTTACCAGTGATATAATTGATGTAAGTAAGATAAATGCTCTATTCTTTCCTCTGTAAGTCGCTTGAACTTTTCCAGAGGTGGCAAATAGTTTTTCCCATTTTCTTTAAGAGTCAGTAGTTTTAGTAGAACATACTTGGATCCTTGGAACCAATTTGGTGAGAAGTGACATATTAACACTTTTGAGTCTTCTAGTTGGTAAACATGACTTATCTCACCATTTATTTAAGTCTTCTTGATTTTTCACCAGCATTTCGTAGTTTTCAGCAAATAGAACTTACACGAATTTTGTTAGATTCTTACAATATTGCCAACAATATTATGTTACCAAATAACATGAAATATACCAAAATATGTTATTTGGTAACATAATATTGTTGGCAATATTGTAAATAATTCTCTTTTTAAAAGTTAATTTCCAATTGTTCATTACTAGTAGACTGTAATACAAATAATTATAGTATATCAACTTTAATCTTGCAGTGGTAAACACACGGATTAGTTCTCAGAACTTTCTATAGGCTCTTTGATATTTTCTATGTAAACAATCACATCATTTGCAAAAGGAGACAATTGTATTTCTGTTTTTCTAATCTAAATGATTTTGATTTATTTTTCTCCCATCATTGCATTAGTTAGGATCTCCAGTACAATGTAGAACAAGAGTAGCAAAAGCAAACATCCTGGCCTTGGTCCCAGGCTTAGGGCAAAACATTCAGTCTTTTAGTCTTTCACTATTAAGAACGTTATCAGGTGTTTTTCTGTTTGTTTGGTAGATTGCCTTTATTAGGTTAAGGAAATAACTCTCTTATTCCTAGTATTATGAGAGTCTTTATTATGGTTGGATATTGGATATATAAGAATGATTTTTCTGCATTTATCGAGAAGGCCAGATGTATTTTTTCTTCTTTCGTCTGTTGATATGGTGAATTACACTGATTGATTTTTGAATGTTGAACCAGCCTTGCATTTTTTAGGATAAACCCCACTTAGACATGACAGAATATCATTTTTATATATTGCCATCTTCAGTTTGCTACTTTTTCTGGGATGATTTTAGTGCCTATATTTTTGAGATACAGTCACTGTGGTTTTCTTTTCTTTTAATGCCTTTGTTAGGTTTTGGTATCAGGATAATGCTAGACTCATAATACAAGTTGCAAGGTGTATCCTCTCCTCCAATTTTCTGCAAAAGTTTTGTAGAGTAAGTATCATTCCTTAAATATTTGGTAAAATTTCCTAGTGAGCATTGGGCCTGGGAGTTTTATTTATTGGTAGGTTTTAGCCATAAATTCAATTCATTTAATACATACAGGACTAATTCTTATTATCTATTTCTTCTTGACTGAATTATGGTAGCTTGTATTTTTCAATGATCTTATCTACTTCATTTAAGTTGTTGCAACTGTGGTCATAAGACTGTTCATAATATTTCCTTATTAGTCTCCTGGTATCTGTAGGATGTGTAGTGATGGCCTCTCTTTCATTTGTGGTATTCTTAGTTTTTGTTCTCTAGTTTTTTTTTGGGGGGGGGGTCAGTCTAGCAAGAGAGCTATTGATTTTACTGCAGTTTTCAAAGCAGCAGCTTTAGGCTTCACTGAGTTTTCTCTATTTTTTATTTATTGTTTTTAAATTTTTTTTTATCTATACTGCTTACTATTTTCTTATTTTTCTTTACTTGGGTTTAATTTGCTCATCTTTTTCAAGTCACTTGAGAGAAAATTTAGACCATCAATTCAAGATCATTCTACTTTTCTAATATGAAAATTTTATGCTGTAAATTTTCCCTCAAGCAATTATTTACCTGCATCCCACAAATTTTAACTAGTTTTGTTTTGATCTTAAGTCAATTCCTAATATTCTCCAGTTTTCTTTGTGACCTCCTCTTTGACACATTGGTTATCTAGACATGCGTTTGTTAAATTCCTAAATGTTTGGGGATTATCCTGTAATTGACTTCTAGATTAATTCTGGTGGCTCAGAGAACATACTTTGTATAATTCGTATTCTTTAAAATTTATTGTGGTTGGTTTTTTGGCCCAACTATGGTCAATTTTGATGAAGATTTCATATGTGCTTGAAAACAATGTGTATTTTGCTACTGAGTGGAGTGACCTGTTTGCCAATTAATTGAATTTGTTGTCTACTTATTTTATTAATTACTGAGAGAAGAGTAGTGAAGTCTGCAACTATAATTGTACTTTCATCACTTTAATGGTTTGCTTCATGTAATCTGAATCTCTCTTATTAAATGTATATACATTTAGGACTGTTTTGTCTTACGTGTTGAATTGGCCCTTTTATCATTATGGTTCAGGGCTTTGTCATCTAGTTTCTCTATCTCTTGTTATGTGGAGATTGAAAAGAATCTACCATAACCTTTCCGGAATCCTCAGGAAAGGTTTTTACATGAATGGAACTACCAAGCTTATTGCAAGTCCGTAGACTGCTTTTATATGAACTAGAAAAAAGATGTTCCCACTCGCTGGGTGTAAATCTATGCACACATATCTTGGTAAGCTGATAATTTATCTGTGTGAATTAGAAAAAAGCTGCATCTTCCTCTGGGCAGACGCAGCCCCTTGCCAGGCATATAACTAGGTGTGAAGCATCAGGCTAGAGATTTGCCCCTGCTCACCCTTTGTCTAGGTGCTATGGCGCTTTAAAGAAACTACATATCCATGTGTAGTGGACCTGGTAATAACTTCCAATCAAGATTTGCGAACAGTTTATGCTTCAATGTCATGGTCTCTGCAGCAAAATCATAATGATGATACATAAAGTATGAAAAGGAAAACTAAAAAGACTTAGGTGAGACCAAGCATAACAAAAACATCCTTGTGGGCGGAAATGAAATAGAAATACATGAATCCATGGGTGTGCTGTCCTGCCAGCTTACTGTGGTCATCAGGAATTTACTCCTGCAGGGTCATATGAAGTAAGTGTTCCATGTGAGATGGTGGACTTGAGCCAGGTTCACTGCATGAATATGAGGGTTTAGTTGGCATGTCTCCCATCTCCCACCTGTGAAAGAAATTCTTCCAGTTGCTTTCTGGCTCTATGAATTTTTAGGAAATTGTGAGCTAGGGATCTGAGAGGAAATAAATCAAGATCACCAACAAGATCTGAAACTTATTTGCCCTTAACTCAGTGATTTGATATCTGCAATACCTGTAATGTCACTGCATGACAGAAAAGACCAGACTTCCATTTTAAGAATTAGTCCTGGGCTGGTAGGACTAATGATAAATTTTTACTGCCTTACAGGAGTCTACTCCCAGTTATTTCTCCCTGCTTCCATATCTAGGGTACCTCAGGCCCACAGCTTCAGCTTATATATTATTTTTATCCTTTTAATGTCAATGGGATCAGTAGTGATGGCCTGCTCTTATTTCCAATGTTAGTGATTTGTGTCTTCTCTCTTTTTTTCTTGGTTAGCCTGGTTGGAGGTTTATCAATTTTATTAATATTTTCAAAGAAATAGCTTTTGGTTTCATTGATTTTTCTGTTTTGTTAATTTTTGCTCTGATTTTTATTATCTCTTTTCTACTACTTTGCATTTAATTTGCTTTTCTATTTTTAGATTCCTAAGTTTGTTGATTTGACATCTTTCTTCTTTTCTAATATACATACTTAATGCCATAAATTTCCCCCTAAATATTGCTTTCACTGCATTCCACAGATTTCGATAAATTTATTCGCATTTTCATTTAGTCCAAAATATTTTTAATTTATCATGAGACTTCTCCTTTGACCCATGGTTAATTTGAAATGTGTTGTATAATTTCCAAATATTTGCCAACTATCTTTCTGTTACTGATTTCTAGTTTAATTCCATTGTGCTCTGAGAGCACACTTTGTGTGATTTTGATTCTTTTAAATATGTTAAGATGTGTTTTTTGGCCTAGAATTTTGTCTATGTTGGTGAATGTTCCATCTGAGCTCAAGAAGAATGTGTATTGTGTTCTTGTTGGATGAAGTATTCTGTGAACGTCAATTAGATTAATTTGATTGACAGTGCTATTCTGATCAACTATATCTTTACTAATTTTCTGCCTGCTGGATCTGTCAATCACTGAGAGAGGGGTGTTGAAGTCTCCAGCAGTAATGGTGGATTTGTCTATTTCTCCTTGTACTTTTATCAGTTTGTGTCTCATGAATTCTGATTCTCTGTTGTTAGACATACATAGATTAAAGATTTTTATATTTTATTTGAGAATTGATCCATTTACCATTATGTAATGTCCCTCTTTATCCCTGGTAATCTTCCTTGCTTTGAAGTCTGTGTTGTTTGAAATTAATAAACTACTCTTTCTTTTACTTAGTGTTAGCAGGGTATATCTTTCTCTGTCATTACTTTTAATGTATCTTGTCTTTATATTTAAGTGTGTTTCTTATAGACAACCTGTAGTTGGGCCTTGTTTTTTTAATCCATTTTGACAGTCTCTGTCTTTAAATTGATATATTTAGACCATACATATTGAAAGTTATTATTGTTATAGTTACATTAATAACTACATTTGTAACTGTTTTCTATTCACTGACCTTATTCTTAGTTTTGTCTTCCACTGTTTTTCTACCTTCTCTGGTTTTACTGAGCATTTTATATGAGTCCATTTTCTATCCTATCAGTATAATAATTGTATTTCTTTTTTAAATGTAGTCTGGTTGCCCTAGAGTTTTCAATACTCAAAACTGCATTTACAGCTAATCTAAGTCTACTTTCAAATAACATAATACTGTGTAACAAGTATTGCATGTACATTATAATAACAGAGTGTTATAATTACTTCTCCATCCCTTAATAAACTGCTGTCATTCATTTCACTTATCCATAAACTATAATCACCTGACATGTTGCTTTTATTATTTTGAACAAAATGCTATCAGTTAGATCAATTAGAAATAAAAAAAAAATTGAAGTTTTTATTTTATGTTCATTTATTCCTTCTCTAATGTTCTTCATTTATGTAGCCCTGCATTATCGACCTATTTCATCTTCCTTTGCTCTGAAGAAAAAGAAAATTTAACATTTCTTTTAAGGCAGGTCTAGTTTTGTTTTTTTTTTTGTTGTTGTTGTTAGTTTCCATTGAGTCAGCTCTGACTTATGGCAATCTTACGTATAACAGAACAAAAAGTTTCCCAGTCATGAGCTGTCTTCATGAGTTTTTATATGTTTGAGCATGTTGTTTTGGATATTGTGTCAATATATCTCACTGAGGGTTTCCCTCATTCTTGTTGGCCCTCTACCTCACCAAACATGATTTCCTTTTCTAGTGATTGATCTTCTCTGGTGACATATGCAGAGAAAACTAGACAAAGTCTTACCATCTTCACTTCTAAGGAGCATTTCCAGTTGTATTTTTTTCTAAGACTGATTTGTTTGGTCTTCAGGCAATCTATGGTATATTCGATATTCTTCACCAACATCACAATCCAGGCCAGGATTACTGGTGACAAATTCCTCAATTTTTGTTTGCCTGAAGCAAACTTTTGAAGCACACTTTTTCTGGATACAGAATTGTAGGTTTATTTATTTTTTTGTTTAGTTCAACACTATACATTTCACTCCACTCTCTTCTTACTTGCATGGTCTCTGAAGTGAAGAATGATCAAATTCTTTTTTTTTTTTTTTTTGTTAGTACACATATTGTTTTATGACATTGGTAAACAACCCCACGACATGTTAGCACTCTCCCTTCTCAAACTTGAGTTCTGTCTCTATTACCAGCTTTCCTGTCTCCTCCTGCCTTCTAGTGCTTGCCCCTGGGCTGGTGTGCCCTTTTAGTCTTGTTTTGTTTTATGGGCCTGTCTAATCTTTGGCTGAAGGGTGAACCTTGGGAGAGACTTCATTACTGAGCTAAAAGGGTGTCAGGGACCATACTCTCTGGGTTTCTCTAGTCTCTGTCAGGCCAGTAAGTCTGGTCTTTTTTTTTTCTGAGTTAGAATTTTGTTTTATATTTTTGTCCAGCTGTATCTGGGACCCTCTGTTGTGCTCCCTGCCAGAGCAGTCAGTGGTGGTAGTTGTATTGGACTCCGACTGGTGAAGGCCATGGTAGTCGTGGTCCATTAGTCCTTTGGATTAATCTTTCCCTTGTATCTTTAGTTTTTTTTCATTCTTCCTTACTCCTGAAGGGGTGAGACCAGTGAAGTATCTTCGACGACCGCTCACAGGATTTTAAGACCTCAGATGCTACTCACCAAACTAGAATATAGAACTTTTTTTAATAAACTATGTTATGTCAATTGAGCTAGATGTTGCCCAAGACCATGGTCCCCACAGACCCCATCCTAGCAATTCGGTCCCTCAGGGATTTTGGATGTGTCTGTGGAGCTTTCATGACTTTGCCTTGTACAAGCTGTGCTGGCTTTCCCAGTATTGTGTACTGTCTTACCCTTCACCAGCATTACCACTTATCTATTGTCTATTTAGCATTTTTCCAGAATGATCAAATTCTTATCCTTCTTCCTCTATAGGTAACGTGCTTTCTACTGTGGCTTCTTTCAAGATTTTTCATTGTCTTTGATTTTTTGCTGTTTGAATATGATATGCCCAGGTATAGATATTTTTTTGTTTTTTATTCTACTCACTGTTCTCTGAACTTCCTGGATATAACTATTATAACTTCAAGTATTTCTTCTGTTATTACTCTATTTCTTGTACTTCTGGTAATCCCATTATGTGCCCACAGTTCTTGGATATTCTGTCCTTTTTTTTAAGATTTTTTTATTTTACTTTTGGGTTTTGGAATTCCCTTTTGACATATCTTCAAGCTCACTGTTTCTTTCTTTGACAGTGTCCTGGTTACTGTTGAGCCCATCAAAGATATTCTTTATTTTTATTATAGTGTTTTTTTTTTTTTTAAATTTCTAGCATTTCCTTTTGATTCTTAGAGTTTCCATCTTGTTTTTTAAAAATACCTATGTGTTCTTTCATATTTTTCCCTTTTTCCATTAGAGCCCTTAGCATATTAGTTATAGTTATTTTAAATTCCCAGTATCATAATTCCAAAATACCTGCTGTATCTAAGTCTGGTTTGATGCTTGGCATAGACATATTTTTTCTTTGCCTTTTAGCATGGCTTGTAATTTTTGTTTAAAACTGGACATTATATATCAGGTAAAAAGTAACAGTGGTAGATAGGCCTTAATGTGAGATTTAATGTTTATCTGCCTAGGAGTTAGGCTGTGTTTACTGTTTGCTTAGCTGTGTTGTCAGATGCTAGCATTTCTTCTAGTGTCCTTTTTGTGTCTCCTGCTATCTTTGGGTTTCTCTAGAGACTCTGTCTTAAGTAGGGCCTGATGCTTGTGTCTGTTTTAGCTGTAATTCCCTATTATTTTACAGGAGACTTGTTTCTCTAGGCTTTGAATTTCACATCTTCTTCTAAGCTACTCCCCCACTCCCCATCCCCACCTTAGGTAAGATAGGAAGGCTAGAGGGAAGGAGTTGACTTTGAGTATGTATTTCCCTTTGCCCAGGTCAGTTAGGCATCAGTAAAACCCATGTAGTTTTGGCTCCGGTAAAATGATTTCTCTTGCAGTAACCTTGTTGAGGAGAACAGAGAGCTCAGGAGTATTTCAAAATAGTCACTTTTCTTCTCCCTCTGCCAGAAGCACGAGGGAATTTTTTCCCAGTCCACAAGGAGAACCTGGTGGGATCCTGGAGGTAAAACTTACAAAAGTGTGGCATCCTCCCTATGGCTGTCCCACCATGGAGTTTTTAATTTTCAAGCTGACCCATATCGAGCCTCCAGCAATTCATCAATTACTGATTATGTGTTCCTATCAGTACTGTTTCAGGCTGCCTGGTATCTGCTCCTGGGCTTCTGTTCTAGGTAAGCTGTGATTCTGTGTATCAGCCTGTCTGTTTCCAGTTCTCTGGGCAGAAGTTTACCTTGTGACTTAATTCTATGATGTATCTAAGAAGAGTTGTTAATTTTTAGTTTTTGTTGTGAGGATGAGAATGATGATCTCCAAACTTCTTATAGGTGGAATCAGAAACTGGAAGTCCCCCCTCCCACCAACTGTGTCACAAACTAGTTTATATTGGCATTTATACAACCTAAGGATGAATTCTAGCCTCAAATGGATACATACAAACAAAGCCTTCAGAAACAGAGAAGATATGGTAAAAAAGCATATGGTGAGCATTGAATCCATTTAAAAACAGAATCAAAACTAAAGACTGCTTAGAGTAATGGTTAAAAAAAGAGAAAAATAGCTAATTGAAACCTTGATAATGTAAAATTAACAATAAAATAAATTTCATGAGGTGAAGGAATAGTGAAAGTGTTTATTTCTCATGATTTTATGACAGCAAGTCAATCAATAATGTATAATTTAAAATATGTAGTTTAAAATGACTCTAACTTCAGAAATAAATGTTTTTTTTTCCTTAACCACAGAAGGATATTTAAGATGATATCTCATGCTGAAAGAACATTCAGTTAAAATTTGAAAAGCTCTTCCTTTTAAATTTCATACTTTTTTGTTAACTTAAAATAAAATACAGGTTTTACTGTAATGGCATGCATAATATAAAGCAGTTTAAAAAAAATGCATCCATCTATCCATTCTCCATCCATCCATCAATGCATCCTTTTAATTGTATTTCATTCCTTTTATACGTAGTATCATGGAGGGATGCATGGAATGGCATTGATTTTAAATAATGATAATAATTTCTAAGTGGTAGAATTTGTGGTGATATTTTGTTGTATGTTTTGTACTTTATTGGATGAACTCTATCATTTTTTCAAAACCTTAAACTCTTAAATCTAAAAAAAAAGAAATAAATTTCTGAACCAAAAGTACTTTGCCTAAGTAATATAAAATCAAAAGTTCACAATTTTGCTTGATTTCCCATCCCAATTATCTTCTCTTCTACACTTTTAACATACTGAAAAAAAAAAAGGTTGTATGAAAGTAGTAGAAACTGTTAGAGAGAGCTCAGATATAAGTTCTTAATTGCTTGGTAGAATACATGGGAATAATCTAAGAAGAAATGGAGGGTGGAAGCACATATTTGTTTGAAACCACACAGTAACTCAACCTTTGAAAACAATTATTCTCTAGAGTTTCAAGTTCTCTTCATTTCACACCTAATTTTTCATTAAATACATCCATATTTTGAATAATTGGATTTGGGAAATCATATTATTACTAGTCTGGTGATTAAATTTCCCAATCCATCTGCTATCATGTTGTTTTATTATTTGAGCCTAACTCTATGATAACAGAACTATTAAATCATTTTCATTAAATTCAGACAGTGATTATACCAGATCTTTTAGGAAAAAAAATAAATAAATGCTAAAACTAATTTTTTTTTTGCTTTAAAAGCAAAATATATATAAGTACGGTATAAATAAGTTGAATTTGAAGTAGATTTACAGAAACGATGGTGTATAATGATGTCTCCAAGTAGCAGCTCTTTTTCTTAGAAGAGCATTTAGTTAAGATTGAAAACAGAGAGCTTTCTGGCTTAATGAATAGCCAAGCACTGGTGAGGTTGTGGTGTTTGTTTAATTACTGTGAATCAATATACTCAGAGAATACAGAATGCACTTAGTGCTTTAAAGCCATTTGTCCATTTTTTTTTAAATTGGATCTCTTTATGTTATTTTAGCATAGACTATTTATTCCTGAAGACACAGAATGACAATTGTGGTTATCATCTAAAATTAAAGTTTGATTTCTAAGTCTTTTGTATGTTCTACTAAAAGCATCCATATGACTGAAATAAAGAGGATATAGCAAATTTCTATTAGAAGCTTACTGTATTTACATGCTATACTATTTTAAACATAAGATTAAAAAAAACAGCTTGTTGTTCAACAAGACTTTCCACTGTCTTATTACTATGGACTGTAATAAAGATTTAAGTATTTTAAAACTCTTCTTCACCCATTTATTAAATATTACTTGAATACCTCCTATTTATACAGCTTACGATGTATATGCCACAGATGTCTGATCTCTTCCCTCAAAGCATTTGTCTTCTAGTTAACGTTCGTCCACACAGTTATGCAAACATACTTATTACAAGCTTCCATAATAGTCTATATTTTCTTTCATGGCACTAACTCAATTTTTACCTTAAATAATGTGTTAAATTCCCGCCTTTATTGCTGAACTCTAAACTTCATGGGGTCAGGAACTGTGTCCCTTTGGTTAGTGTCTATATCCCTAGTGACTAGCAAAGAGATTAGTATAGCACTGACACTCATTATATGTTTTTCAGTGATTTATACAGATTGTGAGGATTGTTATGGGAGAATTAACACTCTAAAGGAAAGTTATTAAGAAGATATAAGTTAAAGACGTGGAATCGAAGCTAGTTTGGAAAAGTAGTTTAGGTTTAGATGCATTGAAATGGGCAGGGAGAGAAGGTAGGCTGTGTCCCATAGCATGCTCCATGTTCTGAGGAAATTGCAGAGAAATGGTTATTTATGAAATGGTGAATTACTCAGGTCTGCTAGAACACGATGTCAGGAAGCTGTGGGGAACAGTGGACACTGAAAAGAGCACCCCAGTCAGATTATTAGGATCTCATATGGAGGACTAAGGAATTGTAAGTTTTTATTTAATAAAATGATGAAGTACTGAGAATTTTTGAGTAAGATTGCATACTTTTGGATAAATGACTAAAATAAATAATATTTTGGTTGCATGTCTATCTTCTCATTTGACTGAAAATATTTTAAAAGGTAGAAACTGCATTTTTATCTCACTAAGCACAGTTAGGTGTTCTGCATACCTTTTTGATGAGATGTTCATTTGAATACAAGTGAAGCAGTATTCTGAAAAGTGTGAATTGATTTATGCTTTGGACTATAGATAGATAAGAGGTAGGTAGAAACATAGAAGTACAAACACATACACAACAAATATGCACACCTAACCATATGCACACATAAACTCATACATACTTACACACATACACACTGGTGCACCCACACAAATACACATATGCATATGCAAACACAGACACATATACCACATATACTCAAATATAACAAATACATCCACACACATCCACATGCATGAACACACATATATGCACAAACACACAAATACATCCACACGCATCCACACACATGTGCACACATACACAAACATGCACCCATACATACACATCTATTTGTGACATATAATAAATAAAAGAAATATATTAGAATGTGTTATGGGAAATACAGAAAAAGTTCACAGAATTATCAGGAAGATGGTATTAGAAGTAGCAGACAGCTAACAGATGGAAGAGGATTTGAAAGAGCAAATTAAAGAATAAAGAGTTTAGTCTCCATGAAGAAGGAGGATTTATCCTAAGTAGATTATCTCATTGTAGGCAGATTTTCCAAATTCGTACTGTTCGTTGCCAAATGCTTATTTACACATCACGTATTATCTACACAAGAATCTGACTCTGAGGTTGGGGGCATATAATATTTACTAAATTTAACAATGATTTGAAAAACGGTTTTTCTTTATAGAATTTAAATGTTTGTTTTAAAGAAAATGGAAAAACGTAGAAAAATAGAAAGAAGAAAATAAACTCCAATACCACAAACTCAAAATGAAATGCTGCTGACATTATTATTTCATTTCATTCTAATCTTTCAAACTATAAAACAAGTGTTTCACCCCAACTTGGAACAGCCTTCTCTGAGGTGGGCAGCTTAAATGGCGTTGTCCACTATGGCTCTCAGAGTTTGTAATTTGTGATAGTTCAAGGGGTTCATCGGGTCTAGTTAGCCATCTGTAACAATACCGTGAGTGCTTCTTTATCATTACACTTCAGGAATATAGTGAAAAGGGTTAACTGAGAGTAACAACAGCAAGATTTGTGCTGTTGTGTCCAACCATTTCTATAGTGATATATAAAGTATTTACACATTTGTGAGACTTCTCACTAATAGGGTGAAAAATTCTTTCTCCTGTTTAGATGGACTTTGTTTGGGTAGAAGCAGGGGCAGAGTAGTAAGACCCTGGAGAGAACATCTAACTCAGATTATTAGGTTCTGATATGCAGGACTAAGGGATTTTAAGCTGCTACACTTCTTGAGTGGTTATCATTTTGTATGTTTTTCTCTTTATCTAAACCACTTTTTTTTTTTTTAATTTTCCTATTAGGATGTCTATTTATTGATCAGCTTCCTTTTTTTCCTTTTTGAAAGCAAGTGCAATGTTTATTTAGCATTTCGTGTGTATTTTTGGGAAGTAGTGTAAGTATTTTATGGCTCAAGTGTAACCAGAAAGTGTGATACACCATGGGACCGATATGTCCCTCAGGTGTGATGTGCTTCACGAAACGTGGGACTGATGTGTCCCACTGGCAATTGGCACTCCACTTTTTCAAATAATAAAAAACTACCAATAACAATGATTCAGCAGCCTTTCCATTAGAGAAAAAACATGACATCACCAAAAAATGTAAAAAAAAATTATCCATGAAAGGGTTAAGTGAATAATATATCAAGCAATCAGCAAGCACATCGGTCTCCTTTCCTGGCTTCTCACAGCTAGATTCACTGATAACTCCCAACCTTGAGAGCCAGACCCATCCCAGCTCCTCTACCAGCCCTGATCTCAATTTCATCTGCTTTCATTTTATTAGTTTTTGCCTGATGTTTTCCTCCTTTCATTTTCAAAAGGACATCTCTTGTAAATAGCACATAGCTGTTTTACTTTTATGAAAGTCAAAGACCAAAGAGTGAATGGGTTAAGTTCCCTCATGAGGGCATTTCACCCATTCATATATATGGTACCCACTGGTGTTTTCTGGCATTCTTGCTATCCTCCTTTATGTTTTTAAATTTATTTTGATTATTTATTTTTATCCCTTTTATGATTTTCCATCTCTAGTGATTGGAAGTTCTACATCTTATTTTTATTCTATTAGTGATTAACATTAAATTTTTTTAAAATTTTTTTATTGTACTTTAGATGAAGGTTTACAGAACAAATAGTTTCTCATTAAACAGTACACATATTGTTTTATGACATTGGTTAACAACCCCACAGCTTCCATTTTTTAAATGTATTTATTACCTTGTTAATAGTTTGTGTTTGAATTAGCAGTGCCTGTTGGAAGTTTTGCTTCTCTACAGTGCTGGCTGCTAATGTGTTTCATACTAGAGAAATGATTTCTCTCTCCCTTTGTAATGCCAGCGGGTTTCTCTCACAGTCTCTCTGGTGACCTTGTATACTGCCTGACGTGTATTCCTTGTCAAATATATCAATTTCCCTAAGACATCCTCTTTGACCTGTGGATTATTTAGAAATATCCTGTTGGTTGATGTTGTTGAGTTTTTCTATATCCTTGCTTATTTTCTGCCTAGCTATTTATCAATTGTTGTGAAAGGGGTGTTGAAGTTGCCAACTTAATTGTGGATTTGTCTATGTCTTCTTTCAATTCTATCAGTTTTTGTTTCACATATACAAGTAGTTCCCAACTTATGACAGGGTTTCAGTTCGGATGTAAGTCAAATATTTCTTTTTTTTTTTTAAACTATTATTGCCTTTTATTATCAATGTCTTTATAAATCCAATCTTTGAACATCTGTGAGTGGACATCTGAAAATTATAACATCAGCAGATTATGTACTGCAACAGTGTATGTAGTACATATTACTAACGATAAGATGTACAGAAAAAAAAAAGGCAGTTGTTAAGTGTGTTTGTTGTAACTCGACTATGTCATAAGTCAGGAACTACCTGTATTTTGGTCCTGTTGTTTGTTGCATACACATTTAGGTTTGTTATATACTCTTGGAGGATTGACAGTTTATTATTAGGTAACATCCCTCTTGTTGTTGTTCGTTGCCTGTGGTGCAGTGAATCATTTTATATGGTTTTTCTAACCATAGTCTTGTAACTACCACAAAATGATTGACTGAACCACTATTTTGCAAGGGATTGATTGATTTACTATGCAAATAGTGGCTTAAAAATCTAACCAATAGGATTAAGCCCCTTGCAGTCCAGCTTAGAGATTGGTTAGTTTTGTCATTCTGGTAGGATTATATATGGGTCAATCCCACAGAGGTTCGGAATTGTTATGAAACTCTGAATTTTATTTAAATTTCTATTACAGCTAACTTACTTTTGACACTGCTCTGGCAGGAGATAATGGGGGAGGGAGTATTGGAACTGCCTCTTTTTTGCTATAGGAGGGAAGAAATCTAGGTTTCGTATGTCAGAGAGCTGAGGTGAGCTGAAAGACCAATGCTGCTAGGTGTCTGAAGTAGACTATTAAGACAACAAGCCAAAATGAAAACAGCACTCAAGACTTCAATCACTAACTGTGATAGTGCAAGCAAGAAAAGCGCCCGAGAAGGCACCTGGGTCTCCTTTGTTCCATATTTCCCCAGAAATAGCACATGGATGAGAGTCAGGTAAATCAGCATAGGTGTTGGGTTTGTCTCATTGCTGAGAGAACCCCAAACAAAAGGCTCTTGAAGTTTTAAGGGCCTCTGTGCCAGAAGTCCCAGTAGGTAGAGCTCTTAAGTGGAATTGAAAAGTCTGTGGGGGGTTGGGAGGAAGTACAGAGGAGGAGAAAGCCACCACAGCTGAGCCCAAGATAGTCCAACAAATCCCACGTCCCTTCTTTCTGATGTTTCAATTGACCCCATCTCAGACGGGAAAATTGACATCTAGGGAGACATTTGTAGCAATGTATTGGGTCCAGAGTAATAAGATTGGGGTACCAAAAGTACTCAGAAGATCTATGTTTAGAGAAATGCTCATTTGTAGTATTCAGCGGCATAGCTATCAGATGTTTCCCTGTGGGATTGAGTGGCAGGTCATGTATCCACCAGTTTGTAAAATTCAAGGCAGCGACAACTGCCTGGGACAGGCATGAATGAACGAATGAATGCGAGAGTGAGAAGAGAGTTTAGATTCCCACACCCTTTGTCCCTGGTATGTGGGCTCACAGGTTGAAGGTACTCATGTCCTATCAGTGGGGGGACTTTCCCCATTGAGTGCAGTGTAGACAGTTCGTCCTTGGCCATGAGTAAGAGTATTACCTTTCATCCATCCCCTAGAACAGTGAATCCAAATTTTCTGGCTTGGATTCTCTTGTGGCTCAATAGTAGTTTTTATTCTCTATACTGATATCTATCCTATGCGGCTACCTGTGGCAAAGTGACAGGCTCATCTTAAGGAAAATGTTGACTAGAAACCTTGAATTGTTGTTGATTATCTTTGAAGTTCTCGTAGGCAAAAACCTATGCTCTGCACCCCAGGGGTAAACGAAGAAAATTAGTAGCTCCCACTCTTTGTTGTTTTATTTTAGTCTCCCATCTATTTGTGTACTGAGCAAAAGGTCGAAGAGGATGGAAGTCCTTTGCAAGGTCCCCCATGGAGATAAGGTTGTCAATAACTGCAAAAGAAGATTATAAAATTGGTCAATTATATGAGGCAAATGAGAAGTGCTTTTGCAGGGAATTGCTGCATTACTACCTCAGACTGCTCACCTAAGATGTCTAGTCCAGGCTGGGGTTATCTTACCCCTCCCATCAGTCATTTAAGCCTTTCCTGTAACTGTCCATTAAAGTATTCAAGCATCTCAATGGCTTGGGGGTGATACGGAGCTTGAGGAGTTCATCAGGTACACCAAGATTTGGCCCACTGATTTGCAGCTTGGGCTGCAAATCAAGGGCTGTTGTCAGATGTAATGGGCTTAGGAATCTTGAACAGGAAACAAATGTGTTCTTGTAAGGCCTGGGTAGTGTGGCTCGAGAGAATGAAACACATGAAGATGGCTTGGCCAAACCTGAAGAAAGTGTCAACTGCACTCAGGATCCATCGAAACTCTCTGTATGGGAGATGAAGTCCAACGTGATCTACTTGCCAAGAATGTCCAGGTTGATTGGTTCCAGAATCTGTCCCTGGGCAGTATTTTTAGCCTTGGCCAAGGTCTGGTAAGTAGGGCAGCCTTTCCATGCTGATTTAGTATCTTCTTATCACAGTGGCTATCCATGCCTGTAGGTGCAATCTAGGATGGTCTCTGAATTCCCATGGACTATCCTCTCATGGATCCAGTAGTTGATTAGTTGCACGTCTATTTGCTCTGGGGCAGAGGACACTTTGGTCTCCACATTTAGCTGGCAAGTGCAGTCTGTATGTCAGTTATGTCTCCTCTCATCACTGTAGCGGTCTTTCTGTTGAGCATCCATTATGGGTAATAAAAATTATCAGGAGCAGAACTGATTTTTATCTAAATCTCTCATCCCCACAGGGGTTTGCTTTATATGTCAGGCTGAGGCTTGTCAGTTGCCTAATTAATGGCCAGGCTATTAGCTATAACTCATTAGTCAGATAGGTTCACAGTCTTCCATATGCCCCACTAAGATAACCTTAACTGCAGTAATTACTGTGTCAGGGCTTGGGGGCAAAGGCTAGCAGAGATGCATATAGACAATATATCAATACAATAATACAGTCAGAGAGGGGCCATACAAGGAAGATTTCTAGAGGACATGAAGGGACCCACCCGTACTTGAACTTGGACAGGACTCCTGGTGGTGATGGCCTCAGACCCAAAATCAGAGAGCATGATCTCTTTTCCTCTCATCTCGGTGCCAAGGGTTGAGAGTATCACAGTCACCTGTGCCCAAGACACATAGCTCTCCTCCACCTCCCCATTGAACTTTAACCTCGGCATAGGGCCTCCAGTCTCCCCTGGAGACAGAAGGCCCTTGGCCTAACTTCTAGTCTTGTTTAGTTTTGAAATCTAAGAGATCTGGCTGAAAGTTACGTGGGCTCTCTGATTCATCTCTACATTTATTGGGTGGGGCAAAGGGAATAGCACTTATATGAGTCCTAGCGACTTTCACGGTGTGGACCCTAGTGGAGCTGCCTGTTGAACCCCCCATGGTCTGGCACTTGGCCATGAGTACCTTGGTGGGAAGTCAACAATCTTCTCCTTTGAAACCTGGCTCTTGAATAACAAGGCCCAGAAATTTCTTTGGTAAAACCTTTGCCCTGATCATTCAGGAGAGTGAGTGATTATTATGTCACTCTTTCTGGTGGTCAATTTTTGAATTTTGACAGTAGCTACTTGTTTGTTTGTTTGTTTTTAACATGTCCAGGAATTTGTCAGTTATGATCTAGAGGGACTGACCAGCTGACCTGACCTCATGGGAGGCTGAATAACCAGCAGGAACAGCCATGAACATATGTAGAGATCTGAGTCTGGTGAACCATTTCATCATTTACTGTTTCTAGTCCCTCATTAAGGAGTCTTGGTGGTGCAGTGGTTAAGCACTAGACTGCTAACTGAAAGGTCAGTGGTTTGAACTGCTGCTCCAAGGGAGAAAGATGTGGCAGTTTACTCTTGTAAAGATTTATGGCCTTGGAAATCCTATGGGGCAGTTCTACTCTGTCCTACACAGGGTTGCTATGAGTCAGAATCGACTCATCGGCAGTGGGTTGGGTTTTTGGGTTTTTTACTCCCTCATTATAGAATCAAAGGACCACCGGGGTGGCTTGCAAGGCTACTATAGCCTCTGCACGGGTGGTACAGATGTTTTTCAGTGGCAAGGAACTCATCACAGGCAAAGCCCAAATAGTACCCAGCTGAGGAAGGAGAGGGTCTCAGGGTCCTCTTGCCAGTGAGATGAATTCCATGTCTACTTTGATCCTCTTGACCTTGCCCGGCACTGCAGGGAACAGGAGAGAGCCAGGCACCTTCTCTCCAGACTTACTTTGCTTGTACTTTTGCAGTAAGCGATTAAAGGCTTGACTGTTACTTTCATTTTGGCTGCTTGTCTTAATCGACTGCCTCAGACACCTAACAGTTCAGTTTAGCTCTCTCAGCTCAGCTCAGCTCCCTGACAACTTGCTTGGTCTATTGACACCCAAGGAGAGGGTTCCTCATCAGTGCTGGGCAGAGGTGGGAGCTCTGGCTTTCCACCGGCCTCCACTGATACTTTCCTGTCTGGGAGTGTTAAGAGTGTCTTATAACTGCTCCCCACATCTCTCCACTGATGTCACAGACGGAGTGACATTGTTATCACTGGGAGGTGGTGGAACTCCTGACTCTCCACTGGGCCTCATCTGACACAACCTAACAGGTAGGTGGCGCACCTCATTACTGTCAGGTGAGGTGGATGCCTAGATGCTCCACTGGGCCTTGCTGCTGTTGGTGAGCATGAGGCCACAGTGTTTTCTGTGATGTTTGACTGGAGAAGAGCAATTATTGTTTAAAAGTGTCTGTTTGATTAGGCTGCCATTTCTTGGTCCTTTGGAGCCCTAGTGACACAGTGGTTAAGCACTCGGCTGCTAACCGAAAGGTCAGCAGTTCGAATCCACCAGTCACTTCTTGGAAACCCTATGCGGCAGTTCTGTTCTGTCCTGGAGGGTCACTATGAGTCAAAATCCACTTGACAGCAACAGGTTTGGTTTTCAGTTTTGGCATCCTGGTCCTTTGGCTAGAGAGAGAAGCATTTTGCTGGGGTTTTTCCCTGCTTTTTTTGTCTGTGAGCATTGAAGTTTTGGGCTGTCAACTTCTTTCTTAGGTTCCAAGTATAGGATATATGAAGCAAAAAGTAAACCCAGAGAACTCACCACTATTGTTCCTCAGGTTCCAAGGTCTCTAGCTGGTCTGCTTTCCTCTTTCCATTAGAAAGTCTTCCTGTGTTTGTTTTATATAGCAATGCCGGAGCTTTACTAAATATAAAAGTAGTATGTAGCCGGAGGAATAGGGAAAGTACGTCTACTCCATCTTCCCAGATGACAGTTTTTAAGAAAACAAATTTTTGAAGAAATGACTCGAGATGCTTCATAGAGAATCAGAAGGCTAAAAAGTTACTCAATAATAGCCTTCCAGGCAATTCAGATTCTGTGCAAAGATTGGTGACTGTTCACATTCATCTTCATGAAGAAAGATTGAGGTACAGATAGAGAGCCATAGATTAGATCACAATATTATCTGACCAGTTTCTTTCAGAAAAATTTCTTAGTCTTTCCTGAGGCAGTTCTTAAAAAACTGAACAGGTTTTCATTGGGTTCTCCTGAAAGGCAGTGTTATAACTTGAATCTTTCAAAATACCCCTCAACCTTTTTTATTTCTATAGATACCAAGGTAGCTTCTAATATAAGTATTAAACAGACATTTAGTTGTTTCACTTACAGTCACCTTTGTAGGTTGCATTTCCTTTCAAAGTAATAGTTTTAAAGGCAGTGTTCAGTTTATTTTCTTACATTTTTTTCAAAGGGTACATCATTCTAACCCTGTGATAGAAATGCTGAATCCCCTAGACTCCTCAAATGAGTTGTCAAAGCAAAAATTACTGGGCTACATGGGTTTTAAAATTTTTCTTGGCAAAATCATAGTTATCCAAATGTAGATTCTGGCAATTTGGGATGTCATGTCAATATGAGGAATTCCCAAGGGGACTCTGAAGCTTTCATGGAAGTACTAGGTTACAGCAGTAAATATAGTAGGCATAATTTTTTAATAATCGAAACAAAGTATGATCTGTGTGACATAGTTTGTGTAATAAGTAATACTAGTGTAATACAAAACAGGTGACAAATATTGCTAACTATTTAAGTGTACCATATGTGACAGAATATAGCCAAATGGTAATCATTTCCTGGAAATACAGATACATTACAACATTTAAAAAAGCGTATGATTGTGCATTGTGAACTTTCTAATTTTTTACATATAGCCAGTTATGAAAATGTAAGTGAGGACTTCCAGCAAAATGGCGCTCTAGGCAGAAGGACCACGCCATCCCTCCACAGCAAAGATCTGGAAAACTAAGCCGAACAGAGAAAACAACAATCCTGAAACCCTAAAACATCAAATGAAGAGATAAAGAACTCAGCCAAGCACCAA
>NW_004443949.1:17360034-17361363 GCF_000243295.1 Trichechus manatus latirostris | reverse complement strand
GTTTTCTCCATTTCATAGTCTCTCATCTCTCCACTCCAACGGCAAGCTCCCCTAGCATTCTTTTTTGTTTGCTTGTATGTTTTTGGCTCCCGTTCCTCTCTCCTCTCTCCCATATCCATCTTAGCTCCACACATAACAATCTCCCCACTACATCCTGCCTACCTGCACTGTGCGGTTAACATCACACCACCAAGCAGCACAGGCATGGCCTACTGGAACCTGCCCTGCACTGATTACTGACCTGCCCTGGTGGCTGTACTAAGTGCCACAAACAACCCATCCCAGTAACTCCTCTTTAGCTAGACCTGCCCTGCCGTACCATATCTGAGTGACCGACCCTGCCAGTTCAAGAAGGAGGTGAACAGTATTGTGCCCACAGATGAGCAAAAAACAAAGAACACACAGTCTACCTGCTCAGACATAGTCAAATATTTTTTTTAAAAAGGGACAAAACAAACAAATCTACAATCAATAACTACTGAATGCCCTGAAGACAGCAGACAATATCAAAACATTTACAAAAACAGGACAGGATGGTTCCAGTAGGCGTCCAAAATAAAACACCAGATGACTTTCCAGTGGAAGAAAATGCGCTAGAACTACCTGATAGAGAATTCAAATCTCTAAGACTCAGAATTCTCTAAGAGCTGTGGCAAAAAGCTGACAAACATGAGGAAAAAATAGACAATCTCATGGAAAATACAGACAAAAAATTGGAAGAATTCAGGAAAATAATGCAGGAACAAAATGCCAAAATAAATTCACAACTAGCAATTGTAATTATACAAAGACAACAATTAGAAATCCAAAAGATAAACAACAAGATTTTGGAAATGGACAGTGTCACAGAAGGGCTGAGAAGCAGATTTGAAATGGTGGAAGACAGGATCAGTGGAATTGAAGACAAACACTTGGATACAAATCTGTTTGAAGAAAACTCAGAAAAAAGAACAAAGAAAAATGAAGAGACCCTGAGAGTTATGTGGGACACAATTAAAAGCAAAAATTGAAGTGATTGGCATTCCAGAACAGGGGGAGAAAACAGAAAACACAGAGAGGATCATTGAGGAACTTCTGACAGAAAACTTCCCCAATATCATGAAAGATGTAAAGCTGGCCATCCAAGAAGCTCAACGAACCCCATATAGAAGAGACCCCAAAAGAAAATCACCAAGGCATATCATATTCACACTCGCCAAAACCAAAGACAAACAAAGAATCCTGAGAGTACCTCGTGAGAAACAAGAAGTCACATACAGAGGAGAAACAATAAGACTAAGCTCAGATTATTCAGCAGAAACCATGCAGGCAAGAAGGCAATGGGATGAC
>NW_004443949.1:17354193-17359934 GCF_000243295.1 Trichechus manatus latirostris | reverse complement strand
AAAACAATATGTGTACTACTGTTTCATGAGAAACTATTTGTTCTGTAAGCCTTCACCTGAAGTACAATAAAAAAAAAAAAAAAAGTAAGTGAATATTGAAATATTCTTGGTTGGAATAATTGCCTTTTTATGTGAAGAAGCCAGTTATCCTGAAGAGTACTCTCAAGAAACATGTTTTTCCATACTGAGATTAGTGTTAATAGTTTTAAGTCACTTGTTGAGAACATGAGGCTCAGGACACAGATCAAACCCCCTTGGTGCTCCTATAGCTTCCGCTCTATTCCATAGTCATGGGCTACACCTATTTCTGAGACTGTCCCTTGGAAAAAGTAGATGATGAAAAAGAGATGACAAAACAAATATAAATAACTGGAAAACCTAAAGTATTTATTCTTATATTGGATCAGTGATATAATTCTTTTTTTTTTATTATAGAGAACATTTAAATAATTGAATGGAGTAGCTGAGACTTGTATAAATTGTAAATGTTGTTGTGTGCTGTCGAGTCGATTTAGACTCATAGAGACTCCATGTGACAGAGTAGAACTGCCCCATAGGGTTTCCTACGCTGTGATCTTTATGGAAGCAGGTCGCTGGGTCATTCTCCTAAGGAGTCAGGGGTGGGTTTGAACCGTCAACCCTTCAGTTAGCAGCCAAGTGCTTTACCATTGCATGAGCAGGGCTCCTTCATACAATAACAAAGTAAATAAAATTCCTGATCCTTATATGTTACAGGTATCTGCTCCCATGACATAACCACTTGTGTGGGATACTCTTTGCTCAAATTCAATATCCAAAATTATAACAATACTATGCTCCTTAAAACCTTCTCTTAGTCCCACATATGTATTTTCTTTGTTGCTTCCAGATTAGGTGACTGTGAATAAAGCTTCTGTAAACATTTGTGTGCATGTTTTTGTGTAGACATAAGTTTCCAAATAAATTTGGGTAAATTCCTTGAAGTACAATTGCTAAATCTTATGGTAGGACTATGTTTAGCTTTATAACAAATGCCAGACCCTCTTCCAAAGTGACTGTACCATTTTGCATTCCTACCAGCAATGAATGAGAGTCCCTGTTGCTCTGCATCCTTACTAGCATTTGGTATTGCCATTTTTTGTTTTAGCTATTCAAGTATTTGTGTATCTCCCTGTTGTTTTAGTTTGCAATTCCCTTATGACACATGATGTTGATAATCTTTTCATATGCTTATTTGCCATCTGTAGATTCTTTGATGCTGTAACTGTTTAAGGTCTTTTGCTCATTAAAAAAAAAAAATAGTTGTTTGCTTTTACATTGCTGAGTTTTAAGAGTTTGTTGTATATTTTAGATGCAAATCGTTTATTAGTTATGTGCTTTGTTAATATTTTCTCCCAATATGTGGCTTGTCTTTCTCTTCCCTTAATGGTTTGTTCAATAAAGTAACATCGATTTTTCTTTCATGGATCATGCTTTTGATGTTGTATCTAAAAACCTATCATCAAATCCAGAGTCACCTACATTTTCTCCTATTTTTTATTCTAAATTTTATAGTTTTGCATTTAGGATTCTGAGCTATTTTGAATTAATTTTTTGTGTATGTGGTAAGATTTGTGTTAAATTCTTGTTTTTAATACATTATTAGATTTGATTTTAATATTTTGTTGAGGATTTGCACCTGTGTTCATGAGCCATGCTGGTCCATAGTTTTCTTTTCCTGTAATGTTTCACCTGGTTTTGGTACTGAATTAATGCTGACTCATGGAATGAGTTAGAGAGTTGCGCTCTTATTTTTATATTTTGAAAACTTTCACACCTCTCAAAAATTGTCGCACACTCTAACACGTTACTCTCTCTCTTTTTTTCCCCTGCAGATCTCTATACCATGGCTGTCAGTACTCTGTTGTCACATAGCGTCTCTCTTCATCCTCTGTGTGTGTCTCCCAGTGTCTGTTTTTCCTTCTTATATCACTCAGAAGCTGTTGATTAGGTTTAGGACCCACAATTCTCCAGTATAACCTCATTAACATAATAAGAGGAAAGCCCTGTTTCCAAACAAGGTCACATTCACAGGTACAGGGATTAGGGCTCCAGCATATCTTTTTGGGGGACATGATTCAATTCACAACATATGTCAATGTTTAAAAAATATTTGTATTCTATTCTCAGGTTAAGTTAACCATTTTTTTGGGGGTGGGTAACTTTTAGTTACTTCTCCATATTTACATTTAGCTTATAGTATTGCCATCGAAAGTCCACTCATGCATGTGCTATGTATACCTGATATTTGGCAGTCTGTTGGTTTTTTTTTCTTCTCTGAGAGCTTTAAGAATATCTCCTAATCACTAGTGTTCTGAAATATTTTGATGTTATGTCTTGTTTGAGTTCATTGATTGAAAGAATTTACAGTGAGAGCCCAGAATAATCAGAAAGCATGCAATTTCTTTCTGGAAAATTCTGTTGTATCTTTCTTTGATATGTTTCTACCTTTCTCTTCCTCTACTCTTTGTTTTAGTATTCATATTATTTGGAAGTTAGACTACTTGGGCTGTCCTGTGATATTTGTATATATATTTTTTCTATTGTCTATAACTTTTTAACTTTCTTTGGGATTTTTCTGAACTCTCTTTGGGATTGCTTCTTAATTTTTGCTACCATATTTTTAATTTCCAAGAGTCTGGATTATCTTTAATTGTTCCATGTTATAGCTCTCAGTTCTTGTTGACTGGATTTGGTATCTTTTTTGTCTCTCTGAGGTTATTAACGGTATCTTGTCTTTCCTTCTGTGCCCTGCAATGTCTCTGTTTCTTCTGAGTCCCTATTTTGCTGTTTATTCTTACCCTTGTCTTTAATCTTTGGACTTCTCCTAAAATATCCAGTGATCTTTATAATGAAGTACATAACGAAGTTTGGAACTTTGTAACGAAGTATGGAACAAGTAAATGTGTATTGGAATCTTTGCACACATGAGAAGGGATTGTTAACTAATGAGGCTCCCTGTAGGGTGATTTGGTAGCAAGATACTTTTTGCACTGGGATAATGCTCAAATATCAGCATTTTAGGGATTTGTGTGTGTGTGTGCACTGTTTTCAATGTCTTCAGACAAAAATTGTTGAATTTTATACCTACAAGATGGAGCATTTTCTATTATGATTTCTAAGAGCATGGTAGGGAAGAAAATTATGGGGTCTGGTATTTAATATGCAAACTTTTTATAACTTTTCCTATTTTGCTACTAGACCACCTGCCCCTCTCATCCTCATCTGTGTGCTTATCAAGAGTGGAAGATTTTTACTTGTTGCTTTTCCATAGAGATGAAAACAAGGTAAAATATCTGGCTTTTCTTGGTACGTATTTTTTAACCAATCACTTTATTTTCAGTTTTAGCAGTCTGCCTTCTGCAGACCTTGCACCTGGATCTTTCTGTAATTCTATCTAAATTTGCTCACTGCTCATCAGTATCCCCCTACCCAGACATCCAATTTGAATCTTCCTCTATTGGTTCAAATGGTTAACACACTCTTTTGCTAAATGAAAGGTTGGCAGGGACCCAGAGGTGTCTCAGAAGAAATATCTGACAATCTACTTCTGAAAGATCAACCACTGGAAACCCTATGAAGCATAATTCTATTCTGACACACATGGGGTTTCTAGGAGTTAGAGTTGACCCGACATACTTTTTTTTTTTTTCTGTAATATTAACTCAGTTACTATCCTATTTTTCATTTTGTTACTTTTTTTTTTGCAATTTCTTATCTACTGTTCTCTATTCTTCACTCTTTTGGTCCTTGTTAGTTTACACATTTATAAATTACCATTTTAGTGGAGTTCCAGGGATGAGAATGAATAGCACATGTAGCCAAACAACCATGTTTAGCTAAACATATGAGTAGCTTTCTAGTTCTCTCTTTGCAATCCTTTAATCCTATTTTCTCTCCCTGGACACAACCATTCCTAGTAAGTAAAGTTAAACACCATCTTTGTGACTACAATGCATAATAATAAAAATTACTTGTAAATGAATAATGATTGTTTTGGTAATGAATGAGTTGAACTGAATGTTATCATGAGACAGCATTTGGTATAATTATTTAAGTAACGGAAATGAAGTATTGCAATCTTGGGGGACTTGAATACATGTTGAAGGATACTGTGGATAAGAATCATGGCTCCAAGCCAGTTAGGGCAAGTCACATTTTCAAATATTGAAGGGATGAATTTTTGTTGCTTCATTCCTTTTTCCTTCTCTAAGCTTTGCATCAATGAGTGAAGTAAAGACAGCTGTTTTTTCACAGATAGCAAGAACTTTGGTTGCTGTGACAACGTATTGACCTGGGAACTTATAACACAGGTGGCTCATTTCCAAATCACTTTTTTCCCCCTTTTTTTCACAAAAAAAGCACAAACTGGCAAGAAAGCTCTACTGGCATCTTTATAATCAATAAAATTGTTGTTTGCTGAGGGATTAGATCCCAAAACTTGTATATTAAGCAGGTGAGAAAGTGCACACTTGACTTTCATGCTTTTATAATATTAAATACTGCAACAAAATCATTTTAACAAGTTTTTCTTCCTTCTGTCTTTTTTCCTTTCTGTTTTCTTCCTTCCTTCCTCTATTCTTCCCCTCCCCTCCTCCCTCCCTCCCTCTCTTCCTTCCTTGTTTCTTTCTTTTCTTTTCTTCTTCTTTTTTAAATTTGGATGGCAGGGCCCTGGGTGAGTGTAGAAGGAGGAGGGGCAAAGGCAGTGAAAGAAACTCTTCAAAGACCTTTGCTAAAGCTGGGTCTGGTTGCTAGGGCTTGAAAAGATTATTTGTAGCTAACACAAAGTTATTCCAAAATGCACTCAGCCTCAGAAGCAAATAAGTTTTAATTTTTTTAAGAGTGGCATCGATTGACTCTCCCAACATATAATAATAATCTTTTGACACTTTGGGATGTACCTGTATTTGTGCATTAAATCTCATGAAATACTGGAGAGGAGGAAAGTTTTCTTTTTTAATTCTTTAACTGAGAACATACATCAACTGATCTATTTAAAAACACTTGAATTTTTACAGCATTTATTTCTAAATTCGTTTTCTTGAGAGTCCTATAGTAAAGTTGGTCTTTCATCAACAATAAACTGGCATGACAGGAAAATAAAGTGTGTGGTTTTACTTTGGTTTTATTTTCTTTCAAATCTAAAGCCTTGTAACTTGTTTCTTTCTTTTTGGTGTCACAAAGTTATACAAAGTAACATTTGATGGATTAACCAGAACTATGACCTCCTTTTAATATAGATAATTTATATTAAATAATTACTCCAAATTTGGCTCTGGGACTAGGCAGAGATCATTCACATAAAATCAGCCATTTTTAAATATCACAGTAAATTTGGTAAGCAAAGGAAACACAAATGATAATATGTTTATTAACTCTTGGCTATATGATTTAAGATAATACACAGCTTTCAAAGCTATTTATTAACCTCAAACAATATAATTAAATATTTTTTTGACAACATGTAAGCCTAAAAGCCCAGCATTTTGGAGTAATGATCAAGTGTCAACACAGAGAGAACATAATCTGAACCTTTCTTCTTACTGCCTCTTCAGGTAAGGACATAGGCTGTCATAAAGCAATGAAGGATTTATGATATTCACTTTGTTAGGAATTTTTTTTTTTTTTTATATTTTATTGTACTTCAGGTGAAGGCTTACAGAACAAATAGTTTCTCATGAAACAGTAGTACACATGTTGTTTTATGACACTGGTTAACAACC
>NW_004443949.1:17320509-17352215 GCF_000243295.1 Trichechus manatus latirostris | reverse complement strand
GGTCCTGTTTCATTGTTTTGCAAATGGATATCCAGTTTTGCCAGCACCATTTGTTAAAAAGACTGTCTTTTCCCCATTTGATGGACTTTGGGCCCAGGAATTTTTTAAGATAGAACTGAATGGAGACATATTCTCTCTTCATGCATGAGAATTAAAGGACTCTGAAATAACAGCTAGACGTGACCTCAAAATTTTATATATCTTCGCCCCACCCCCAAAACAACCCTAAGGACGAAAAGGAAAGAAAATTGCCTGCAGTCAAATATTGATGAATATAGCAAGAAGATGTTTGCATAAAACACCTAATTCCCTCAGATGGAAGGACGTTAAGCAAAAACAGTTCACGGGCAAGAGTCTCCTGATGAGTCTCCTGTGGGTGGAATTGTGTCTCCCCAAAAGATATGTTGAAGTCCTAATCCGTGGTACTTGTAAATTTAACCTTATTTGGAAATAGAGTCTTTGTAGGTGTAATCTAGTTAAGATGAGGTCATATTGCATTAGGACAGGCCCTAAATTCAGTGACTTGTGTCCTTATAAGAAGAGGAAGATCTGTAAACACACAGACACACAAGGACAACTCCATGTGATGATAGAGGCAGAGAGAGGAGTAATGTAGTACAAGCCAAGGAATGCCAAGGATTGTTCTCAGCCACCATACGATGGGAGAGAGGCATGGAATAGATTCTCTCTTAGAGTCCCCAGAAGGAACAGACTCTGTTAATTTTGGCCTCTGTCCTCCATAACTGTAAGGGAATTAATTTCTGTTGTTTTAAGCCACTTAGTTTGTTGTAACTTGTTATGACATTCCTAGGAAACTAATTCAGGCAAAGAGAACTTTTGTGATGATTTCCAAAAGATAGGAGGGTAATTCTCTTCTTGCCAATTGTTGTTGGTTGCCGTTGAGTCAATTCAGACTCATGACAACTCCATGTGTGCAGAGTAGAGCTTCTCTGTAGCATTTTCAAGGCTGTGACCTTTTGGAAGGAGATCGCCAGATCTATCTTCCACGTGCCTCTGGATGATTTTGAAATGCCAGCCTTTCAGCTAGTAGTCAAGTGCTTACTGCTTGCACCACCTAAGTTCCTATTTAATTGGGAGATACATGGCTTTTAATTAAAACGGCAAATTGTTTTCTATCATATGTTTTCTCACAAATGCACTGTTCATTCTTTTCACATACTGGAATCCTCTAGCTTCCAACTCTGACCAGGGATGCACCTGGGGCAGGAACTTGGGGTGAAGCTCAATGCTCAGAATCAAAGGGTCTTCCTCCTGCCTGAGCTGCTTAGGCAGGCACTTCGCTGTTACGACAGAGGAGTCAAATTTTCTTCTTTCTCTTTCATCTTAGAGCTCTGGAGCCTTTCCTGAGCGCCCCTTTTTTCTGACCTTGAGAATTTCCCATATTACTTTGTTTGCTACTCCCCCTCTGAGAATCTCTTTCCCACCTCTTCCCACCTCTTGTCCTTACTTTTCTTTTTCTTTCTTTTCATCCCTTTCCTCCCTACCCTTCACCACAGAAACTCAAAGGTTGCCCACCCAGCAACTGGTCCATTGCTGGCTTTGCTATTCTCAGCAATACACTTTTGTTCTCAGGACTCCTTAGTTTAACTTGTTTCTCTTTTTATATATACACATACATCAGTGTTCTCATCATGCTTGGAAAGTAGAGGGTCAGCAAAAAAGAGGAAGACCCTCCACGAGATGGACTGACACAGTGGTTACAACAATGGATTCAAACATAGCAATGATTATGAGGATGATGCAGGACCAGGCAGTGTTTTGTTCTGTTGTACATAGGGTCCCTCTGAGTCGGAAATGACTTGATGGCACCTAACAACAACATGTGTATATACCCATCCATCCATCCATCTGTCCATCCATCCATCTATCTATCACCCATTAATGGTGAGGAAAATTGTTCACTTTTGAAAAAAAAAAAAAAAAGAAAGGTGTGACTCTTAAAAATGATTTTTTTCTTGGCAAGGAGAAAACAAATATCAAAAAGCTATGCCCTCCATAATACACAAAATATAAAAGATCATGTAGATGATCCTAACAAAATTATACAAAAATAATGAAATTCCTAGATAATTTTTTTTAATTTAAATTGTATGACCTTAAAGAAGATTAACCCCAATTTTCAAATCCATAAGGTCTAATGAGGAACCAACGTATTGTTTGCCACTCTTTTGAATATTCTGTGAAGTTTCACCTCCTGTTATTTTTCCTAAAACTAAAATATCTCTGGATAAAAAGCTGAGATTAAGGCTTTCTGCATGTATATTCTATTTATAAATCATTTTTCCCCCTTTAATCAACTCTTGTTATCTCCTATGATAGGCAAGTTAGGTGTAATTTGATCTTAGTTATTACACTCACTTGCTCATGCAAAATGTTAATTTTCTTTCCTATTTTACTGAAATTGATGGTTTATATCATACCATGGCTGAAAGTCACACATGAGTATTTGTTTTTAAATTAGGACCATATTCTCAATTCGCTACACAATAAAAGGATTATATATTTAAAAGAACTGTATTCAATCGAGAAGAAATTTTAATTAATCACAAATAGAACTGGCCCAATGGAAATAATGTGACCCGACAGTTTGAGGTTTGATCAGCACAACACAGAGATTAAGAAGACTTTTGACCTGAATGAACAGAGGCGGAGTTGGTTCAGTCTGGAACTTTAGAAAGGGAAAGCTAATGGGTTCAAATCACACAATATCATTGTTTCCCATAATGCTTCCATCCCATTAGCAACCAGTGAGAAAACTGCTTAGTTCCTGTAGGAACCATCCAGTAGCATATAGCTCTGGTCCACAATGAAGCAGCAGAGATTACATAACAAACTATAATTTTTCTCCTATGTTCCCTATGAGTAAAACAAGGAGGCAGCTCCCCTTTGAAGCATTAATTGACTGTCTGTATCAATTAGTGGCCTGATTGCTTTCTAGCTTGTTTATATCTCCACAGAAACTGAATTGGCATTTGGGGAGGATGAGGGTAATTACTGGGAAGTACTTAAATATGTGAAGGAGCCTTGGTGGCACAATGGTTAAGTGCCGGGCTGCTCACGGAAAGGTTGCCTGTTCAAACTCACCCAGAAACCCTAAAAAACAGACCTGGAGATCTGCTTCCGTAAAGATTACAGCCAAGAAAACCTTATGGGGCGGTTCTACTCTGTCGCAAGGAGTAACTCTGAGTCGAAATTGACTCGATGGCACATAACAACAACACTTAAATATGTGCTATAGAAAAGAATAACTGAGATTCTGGAAAATCTATGCAAAAGAACGGAGGTCAGCAACTTCATATTTTTCAACTGAAACTTTGTGCTGAGAGCTGAAAGTTTTACGGTAATAGAATCCTTTATTAAAGTAGCAACATTAATGTAGTAAATATTTGAACTATACAAAAATTGAATTAGCAGCAAGAGTGAGAAGAATTCCAACAAATAGAATCATCTAGAGTGAAAGACTTCAATGATGAGTAAGTTTAAGAGTCCTGTCATAAGAGGAAGAAAGATGAGATACAGTAGAGAGTCAGAATGGTATGGGGGAAGAACTTGACTTTGACCTCATAGAAACCTGAGTTTGATTCTTTCTTGCTGCTTCCTAGTTGGTGTGACTTTAGGAGAGTTGCGTGATCTCTCTGAGCCTCAGTTTTTTCATATGTTAAGTGGGGATACTAGTATCATCTTTGTGGCTCTTTTAGGGGGATTAAATGAGAATGCATGGGAAAGGCTTTGAATCATTCCTGGCAAATGGTGAGTGCTCAGCAAATGTAGTTATCATTATCATCATTATTATTTTATGGTCTGCAAAAAGAAAATGGAAGTCTGATATAATAACTAATATTAACAAAACCCAAACCAACAACAACAAAAAAAACCCTGTTACTTTAAAACAATAGTAGACTTTGTCTATATGATTACAAATGGCACAAGTTATAATGAGAAGCACTCCACCTAAGGAAGTGCTTTCCTAATAATTTGAGCTATCCAAGAATGGGATTTGAAATCTGATGAGGAATAACCACCTGCCAGGATTGTTAGAGACAGGATAATACCTCTATTGGGATAAAATAGGACTATTATTTCCATTAACTGAAAGATTTTGTGATTAAAATATTTCGGATTAAAATAAAGACAAACTACAGATCAGCAACCAGTTGCTGTCAAATTGATTCCAACTCATGGTGACCTCATGGATATCAGAGTAGAGCTGTGCTCCATAGGATTTTCAGTAGCTGTTTTTTGGGGGAAATAAATGGCCAGGGCTTTCTTCTGAGGCACCTCTTGGTGGACTCGAAGCTCTAGCTTCTCAGTTAACAGCTGAGTACATTAACCATTTACAGCACCCTAGACTTTCTGAAATTGTTAAGGGATAATTATCAGTATTAGAAAGGGAACAATCATGTAACAGTGATAGAAAACTGCACACATAAAAATCTATAAGAAATGAAATTCATGTAGTATACAATAAATAGGGACTAAAAATATTTGTAAGTATGTACTTTCATAAATTTGCATTCTGAAATTGTACAAAACATGCATGAAAGAATAGTAGCAATTAAAAATCTCTCAGCTATCAAAAAGATGAACATATATCCATTCAATCCTAGAGTTTATACATCCTCTAGATTACCAAACTGGAAGGATTCTTTTTTACTGAAAGCAAATTGTGACTCTTACACACTGGGCGATAATAATTTTCACAATTTTAAGTCATTGAAGTTTTTCTTGGAAAGTGTAGCTCTTTGGAAAATCTGTAAAAGACTTAACAACTTTTTTTTTTTTTACAGTGAATAGAATAAAAATATGTACTATGCTCACCACTATGACCAGTGAAATAGCTTGGTGAGAAACATCTTTAATAAACCAAAATTTATACAGTCAGAAACAGGATGTTTCCTAACCCGTTGTTAGGAAACAACTGTAGAATATCAGTGTAGTTTATTTCTTGACATATGTCCAGAGTTCTGAAATTAAACATTCATTTCCACATAACTCTTACACAAGT
The DNA here is from genome assembly GCF_000243295.1 of Trichechus manatus latirostris. NCBI lineage: Eukaryota > Metazoa > Chordata > Mammalia > Sirenia > Trichechidae > Trichechus > Trichechus manatus. The sequence goes on along the minus strand of NW_004443949.1, from coordinate 17,347,189 downwards.
GAAAATGAGTCATCAGATGGCTCATTAAAAGTAATGCTAATTATCAAAGCAAGAGTCAAAGTATAGTAATAAGTTAAGCATAAGTCTAGGTGGCAGGAATCATGGGCTCTAGTCATGATTCTGGCACTAATTTCAAGGTCCCTGGGTTGACACAAATGGTTTAAGCACTCAACTACTAGCCAAAGGGTTGCTAATTGGAATCCTCCCAGAGGCACCTCAGAAGACAGACCTGGTGATCTGCTTCCTAAAAGTCATAGCCTTGAAACCCCTATGGAACAGTGCTACTCTGCACACGTGGGGTTTCTATGAGTCAGAATTGATTCAACTGCAGCTAACAACAACTAACTGAAGGGTTGGCGGTTCTCACCTGGCTGTTGTCATAAAGATTACAGTCAAGAAAACCCTTTGGAGCTCAGTTCTACTCTGTGACACACGCTGTCTTCATGAGTCAGAATTGACTTAACAGCAACGTGTTTGGTTTTATGGGTTTTGGACTGAATAATCCCTAAATTCCTTTTGGCTTATAATTTTTTATAAAACTTAAAAGGATAAATCTATTATAATCCATTATGCTTGTTGTTGTTGTTAGGTGCCATTGAGTTTGTTCCAACTCAAGCAACCCCGTGTACAACAGAATGAAACACTACCAGGTCCTGCGCTATTCTCACAATCTTTCTTATGTTTGAGTCCATTCTTGCAGACACTGTGCCATCCATTATGCTATCTAGGATGAACTGTTACGAACAGTAAATTATTAGTAGAAAGATAGGGGCTGGAAACTACTGAAAATCAATTTCCAACATCAAAATACTATGTTGTTTTTTCTTCCTGGAGCCATAGGTTCTAATCTGATGTTTGGGAATCAGAACTTGGGAAATCTATTTCTTCTTGGTACTGAAAGCTTAAGGTTTCTAATTTTTTAGGACCCAAATATTTTATTTTTGTTTATTTTTTATTGTACTTTAGATAAAGGTTTACAGAACAAACAGTTTCTCATTCAACAGTTAGTATACATATTGTTTTACGACATTGGCTAACAACCCCACCACATGTCAACACTCTCCCTTCTCGACCTTGGGTTCGCTATTCCCAGCTTTCCTGTCCCCTCCTGTTTTCTAGTCTTTTTCCCTGGGCTGGTGTGCCCCTTTAGTCTTGTTTTGTTTTATGGGCCTGTCTGATCTTTGGTTGAAGGGCAAACGTCGGGAGTGACTTCATTACTGAGCTAAAAGTGTGTCTGGAGGTCATACTCTCAGGGTTTCTCCAGTCTCTGTCAGGCCAGTAAGTCTGGTCTTTTTTGTGAGTTAGCATTTTGTTCTACATTTTTCTCCAGCTCTGTCTGGGACCCTCTATTGTGATCCCTGTCAGAGCAGTCAGTGGAGGTAACTGGGCACCATCTAGTTGTGCTGGATTCAGTTTGGAGGAGGCCGTGGTAGTTGCGGCACATTAGTCCTTTGGACTAATTTTACCCTTGTATCTTTAGTTTTCTTCATTCTCCCTTGATCCAGAAGGGATGAGACCAGTGCAGTATCTTAGACAGCCACTCACGAGCTTTTAAGACCCCAGACACTACTCACCAAAGTAGAATGTAGAACATTTGCTTTATAAACTACGTTATGCCAGTTGAGCTAGATGTTCCCCGAGACTATGCACCCCACAGCCCTCAGCCTAGCAATTAGGTCCCTCAGGCAGTTTGGATGTATCTATGGAGCGTCCATGACCTTGCCTTGTACAAGCTGTGCTGGCTTCCCCAGTACTGTGCACTGTTTTACCCTTTACCAAAGTTACCACTTATCTATTGTAGGATCTAGGTATTTTAGATGGAAAATTAAACAAGTCACCCATGTCTCTTCGCCAGAGGTGTTATAAGGTGGGATGGTCTTTGTTAAGTGACTATTCTCAAGTCTTTTCTCAGATACAGGACTCTCTGTTGCTGTGAGGTGCTGTCGAGTTGGTTCTGACTCATGGCGACCCTAGGTACAACAGAATGAAGCACTGCCCAGTCCAGTGCCATCTTCACAATCATTGTTATGCTTGAGCCCATCGCTGCAACTATTTCCTTGAGGGTCTTCTTTTTTGCTGACCCTCTACTTTACCAAGCATCATGTCCTTCTCCAGGGACTGATCCCTCTTTATAACATGTCCAAAGTATGTGAGACGAAGTCTCACCAGCCTTGTTTCTAAGGAGCAGTCTGGTTGTACTTCTTCCAAGACAGATTTGTTCGTTCTTTTGGCAGTCCATGGTATATTCAATATTCTTCACGAACACCATAATTCAAAGCCATCAATTCTTCTTCAGTCTTCCTTATCCATTGTCAATGTCATATGAGGCCATTGAAAACATGATGGCTGGGGTCAGGCACACCTTAGTCTTCAAGGTGACATCTTGACTTTTTAACACCTTAAAGAGATCTTTTGCAGCAGATTTACCCAATGTAATGCATCATTTGATTTCTTGGCTGCCAGTTCCATGGATTATGGATCCAAGTAAAATGATATCCTTTACAACTTCAATCTTTTCTCTGTTATGTCTGTTCATGATGTTGCTTATTGGTCCAGTTGTGAAGATTTTTGTTTTCTTTATTTTGAGGTATAATCCATACTGAAGGCTGTGGTCTTTGATCTTCAGCAGTAAGTGCTTAAAGTTCTCTTCACTTTCAGAAAGTAAGTTTGTGATATCTGCACAATGCTGGTTGTTAATGAGTCTTCCACCAATCCTGATTTGTGTTCTTCTTCATGTAGTCCAGCTTCGGGATTATTTGCTCAGCATACAGATTGAATAAGTATGGTGAAAGGATACAACACTGACATACACCTTTCCTGACTTTAAACTACTCAGTATCCCCTTGTTCTGTTCAAAGGACCACCTCTTGATCCATGTACAGGTTCCTCAAGAGCACAATTAAGTGTTCTGGAATTCCCATTCTTCACAATATTATCCATAATTTGTTATGATCCACACAGTCGAATGCCTCTGCATAGTGAATAAAACACAGGTAAACATCTTTCTGATATTTTCTGCTTTCAGTCATCATCCATCTGACATCAATGATGCTATCCCTTGTTCCACGTCGTCTTCTGAATCTGGCTTGAATTTCTGGCAGTTGCCTTTTGATGTACTGCTGCAGCTACTTTTGAAAGATCTTCAGCAAAATTTTACTTGCATGTGATATTAATGATATTGTTCCATAATTTCTGCATTCTATTGGATCACCTTTGTTTGGAATAGGCATAAATATGGATCTCTTCCTGTCGGTTGGCCAGGTAGCTGTCTTCCAAATTTCTTGGCATAGATGAGTGAGCACATCCAGGGCTGCATCCATTTGTTGAAACATCTCAGTAGGTGTTCGGTCAGTTCCTGGAGTCTAGTTTTTTTGCCAATGACTTCAGTGCAGCTTGGACCTCTTCCTTCAGTACCATTGATTCTTGATCATATGCTACCTCCTGAAATGGCTTAAAGTCAACCAATTCTTTTTCGTATAGTGACTCTGTGTATTCCTGCCATCTTCTTTTGATGCTTCCTGTGTCATTCAATATTTTCTCTGTAGAATCCTTCAACCACACAAGTCGAGACTTGATTTTTTTCTTCAATTCTTTCAGCTTGAGAAATGTCAAGTGTGTTCTTCCCTTTCGGTATTCTAACTCCAAGTTTTTGCACATGTCATTATAATACTTTACTTTGTCATCTCAATCTGCCCTTTGAAATCGCCTGTTCAGCTCTCTTACTTCATCATTTTTTCCATTTGCTTTAGCTACTGGACATTCAAAAGTAAGTTTCAGAGTCTCTTCTGACACCCATTTTGGTCTTTTCTTTCTTTTTCGTAACCTCTTGCTTTCTTCACATATGCTGTCATTTTATAACTTGTCTCATCTTTGGACATTAGTGTTCAGTGTGTCAAATCAATTCTTGAGATGGTCTCTAAATTCACATGGGATATACTCAAGGTCGTACTTTCGCTTTCCTGGACTTGTTCTAATTTTCTTCAGCTTCAACTTGAACTTGTGTATGAGCAATTGCTGATCTGTTCTGCAGTCGGCCCTTGGCTGGCCTTGTTCTGACTGATGATATTGAGCTTTTCCATCAAATCTTTCCACAGATATAGTTGATTGGATTCCTGTGCATTCCATCTGGTGAAGTCCACGTGTATAGGTGCCTTTTTTATTGTTGAGAAAAGGTATTTTCAATGAAGAATTCATTGGTCTTGCAAAATTTTATCATGCAATCTTTGGCATCATTTGTATCTCCATGGCCATATTTTCCAACTACTGATCCTTCTTCTTCGTTTCCAGCTTTCTCATTCCAATCATCACTAATTATCAATGCATATTGATTGCATGTTAGATCAATTTCAGACTGCAGAAGTTAATAATAATCTTCAGTTTCTTCCTCTTTGGCCTTAGTGGTTGGTGCGTAAATTTGAATAATAGTTGTATTAAGTGGTCTTCCTTGTAGGAGTATGGATATTTTCCTATCACTGACAGCATTGTACTTCTTGAAATGTTCTTTTTGACAATGAATGCAACTCCATTACTTCTCAAGTTGTTATTCCCAGCGTAGTAGACCATATAATTGGTTTAAAATGGCCAATACCAGACCATTTCAGCTCACTATCGCTGTTTATGCCTTCCATTTCATTTTTGATGATTCCCAATTTTCCTAGTCTCATAGTTCATACATTCCATGTTCTGATTATTGATGGATGTTTGCAGCTGTTTCTTCTCATTTTTAGTTGTGTCACATCAGCAAATGAAGGTCCCAAAAGCTTGAGTCCATCCATGCCATTAAAGTCAACTCTACTTTGAGGAGGCAGCTCTTCCCTAGTCATCTTTTGAGCGCCTTCCAACCTGAGGGGCTCATCTTCTGGCAGTATATCAGACAATGTTCCACTGCTATTTATAAGGTTTTCACTGGCTAATTTTTTTCAGAAGTAGACGGCAAGGTCCTTCTTCCTAGTCTGTCTTAGTCTGGAAGCTCAGCTGAAACCTGTCCACCATGGGTGATCCTGCTGGTATTTGAATACAGGTAGTATAGCTTCCAGCATCACAGCAACTTGGAAACCCCCATAGTATGGCAAACTGACAGACTCATGGGGGACAGGATCCTCTAGCCTCCTTAAATTTAAGGTCATAATTACCCATTCAACCAAGTCCAGATCTCATGACTTACAAATATAAAAGTTCATTTCAGAGAGGTCAAAATTTTTTCAACACAATTTAAACATTACCTCTGGTTTAAGACTGTGATACATTGATTTCTCATAGCACTTTCTTGTCTATCTGTGACAAAGTCATTGAGAGAAAGCATCTTTAACTGAGAAAATAAATAGCAATGCTCAGTAATAATACAGAAGCACCAGTACTTTACAGATGAAAGGTATCTTTTCTTTCTTTTTTTTTAAGTTCTGGCTTACATTTTTCTTGTTTGCTTGTTTCTTCTGGTTTAGAATTACTTTGAACTAAACTTCTTTATAGATTTCCAAGTTTCACTCAATGCACAAGATTAATACAAATCTCTTTAGAATATTGTCACATGCCCAAGTTTATATCAATTGCTGCTAAAAAGAAGGGAAAAGAAAAAATGAGATTGGCTTAAAGTAATCATAGTTCATTTCCTGACGCCTGGAATATTCTCATTATCTATAAAGACCTTGGTTTTGTCAAAGAAGGAAGGTAATTGACTGAAGTTAGAAAGGAGGAGATTGGGAATAGTTGTTGAGTATGTCCCCAACAAATTTCTTTCTCAGTTGTACAAGCCAGAGGAAAAAAGCCTGTAGACTAATTGGTGTAAAGCAAATAGTATTATCATCAATAATATCCAATTGTATATACAAGACATACATTCAAGAGGAAAAAAAACCCAAAAACAACTATCTTCTAGAGTCGTACTTTACAAATTTCAAGTGTGTATGAATTACATGAGAATATTTTTTAAAATGCAGATTCTGATTCAGAATGTCTGGAAGCAGCCTGAGTTTCTACAAGTCAAACAGCCTTCCTGTCATATCCAGAGACCACATTTTGTATAGGAAGACATGTGTTATACATCTAATTTCACTTCCTTGCCACTAAATATCACCTGTGCAAAAAAATTAATCACAGTGAGTTCTGGAATTATAGAAGAGAGTATGATCTGTGAAAGTTTAGATATAATCTGATTTCATAGGATGCTGTGATTCAACTATGTCATTGCTGTTTATGTCTGTCATTGCATGGGCTATTCCCTTAAGAATCCAACGCATATTATTTTTCTATGATCAATGTGATTAGAACCCAGAGAACTGTTTAATCCAATTTCAATAGTTTCCAACACCTGGAATGCCCTTTATTTTACTTGTGTAGAATAAAACATGTAAAGAATGTAGAGCTTCACATTTCTGTTCAACAAAGGAAGGATGTGGTTAGTTTTAACAGAAATTGATGTATGTCTCTATTGTTTTCTCAATTTTGTGCATGGTATTGGGCAAGGATTAAGTAAAAGATAGGAAACTGGTTGACACTACTGATAAGAATCTAATGCAAATATTTAAACCACTCCATAGCATTAATAATGAAAGTGTTATTTAGAGAGATTTACAAGTGAATTCAGGCCAATCGCTGTAATTGGCTATATTCAGTCTCTCAACCTTCGGTTGTGCACTTTTTTAGTGCCCTACAACTGAACGAAAAGGAAGCAACAAAATAAAACAAAAAAACACAATCAATCAATGTAGTTAAGAATAACTGATTTTTTAAAAAAGGATTTAATAAACGTTATATTGAATTTAGGAACGCTAGTGGGGCAGTGATTAAGAGCTCGGCAGCTAACCAAAAGGCCTGCAGTTTGAATCCACCAGTTGCTTCTTGGAAACCCTATGGGGAAGTTCTACTCTGTCCTATAGGGTCGCTATGAGTCAGAATCAACTCGACAGCAACAGGTTTTATATTGAATTTACCTGAATTTTAAATATTGTTAAAACACTTTCATATATAACATCTCAAAACATGTTGAAAGTAAAAGAAAAGATAGAAATGATGGTCTAGGACCTGGCACGTGAATGTCATTAATTATCTTATTAGAGTAATTTTGTAACTGAACACCATTTTTATAAAAATGTAGCAGATGCTCTTTTTTTAAAATTATTTTTTGCTGGTAACTGAAGACACAACAAAATAATGCATAAACAGATGTTTTAAATTTATTTGCAAATCATGAAGTCAGGTTGAGTTTCCTGTATGACCTCCACAAGTTACAGGAAATGTCAGAGGAAGCATTAAAATGCCATTGTGTACACTTACATTTAAAATTAAATTCAGACTTGCATGCAACAGATTTGTATGAATAATTAAATCTGTTTAAAAAAATTGTTCTGTGACAAACATCAGCTGTAGATGCACCATTTTTATTTTCAAATTTATCATAAATTTATTCCAAAGTTGTCACAGCCCATAAATACTCTTAGTAATACTTACATGAGCAGAAAGATCCTTCTCAAAATAAAAAAATTACCAAAAATTACTCGCAATCTTGCATTTGCCAAGACTAACATTGCATTCAATTATGTTGATTGAAAACAAAGTTACTAAAAGTATAAATTTTAATGACCTAAGAAATGAATTTTCAGAAAAGCAAGCCAGAAAAATATTTGATCAATCAAGAAATTACATTAAAAAACTATTGTTGTGTTATATAAAATTAATCAAACCCAAACCAGTTGTTATCAAGTTGATTCTGACCCATGGGGATCCCATGTGTGTCAGAGTAGAACTGTGTTCCACAGGATTTTCTTTTCTTTTCTTTTCTCTTGTATTATTGTCAATTTTAGTGAGTTTTTAGTGAACGTTTACACAGCAAGTTAGGTTCACATTTGACAATTTCCATACAAATTGTTTAGTGACATTAGTTATATTAATCACAGTATGTCAACATTCTCTTTCATTGTGCTCTGTTCATTCCATTTCCAGTACTCTAGTTTCCCTGCCCTCTTATCTTCTCATCTTTGCTTTTAAGTAATTGTTGACCTTTTGGTATCACACTGATGGTTTTTAAGCAGAGCACCAATCTTACAGGTAATATTCATTATTTTGGGTGCCACTATCTTAGGGCATAGGCTTGGTCTGGGTTTAAAGAGTGTCACTGGGCAATAGTCTCAGGGAGTTATCTGTTCTCTACTGTTCCACTTTGTATGCCTTTATATATATATGAGAATTTGAATTCTGCTCCACATTTTTCTTCCATTCTACCTGGGACCATCTATTGTGACCCCGGTCAGAACGGTCAGCGATGGTAGTGAGGCACCATCTAGTTCTTCTGGTCTCAGGGTAAATTAGGTTGTGGTTCGTGTAGACTTGTTTCTTCTCTAAGCTTTTGGTTACCTTCTTACTGTTTTGCTCTTGGAGAATAGAGACTCATAGTTATGTCTTAGATGGCTGCTCGCAAGCTTTTAAGACCAGACACTATTAAATTCACTAGGATGCAGATTATGACTTTTGTGAACTATGTTATGCCAACTGACTGATTTGTCCCATAATATTATGGTCCTAAGCTTTCAAACAGAGAAAATCAATCTTGAAAGGTGTTTGGTTATGTCTGTGCAGTATCCATATTTGTGTTTTCAATGAATATATGTGCCTACACTCACATATTTGTATTTACATGTACCTATAGATAATTCGGTTTTCACCTATGTACACAGGTATACGTACCTGAATACCAATATGCCTATATCCATCTATATGTGCTCAAACACTATTTTTTTACTTTGGTTGTGCTGTGCTCACTGTATCTACATTCGGTGTCACTTTTACCATCACCGAAAAAGAAATAACAGATGCTCTTGATGCTTCATGTCAGATCCCTAGATCCACTTCTGATTTGAACTGCAGCTGTGATGGAACATTCCATGATTGTTGGCAGCATCTCATTCAAGTGCCCATCACATATTTCTCTAATTTTCTCCCTCAGATCCTTCTCAGAAGCTAAACTCTGCAGAAATCTACTCAACTCATGTGAAAATGCAACCTGAAATTTTGGAGGACAATTCTCTGAAATATTGTATACTTTTCTTAGCAGACCCATCAGAATTGACCTATGGTGACTGTAACAATCTAAAAACACAACCTTACATTGTCCATTCTTCTGAACATGTCTGCCAGTGACCTGTCTAGGGTATTGCACTGGCCCTGACCATGTGGCGCCATTGAGCAGTTTCTATTAACCTGGTACAGTCCAATGTCCTTTCTCAAGCATGGCAGTGTGTTAATTAAGAGATTAACGAGCTTGACTTGTATTTTAGAGCTGATATTATGGTAAAATTATCTAAAAGAGGAGCCCTGGTGGCCCAGTGGTTAACAGCTCAGTTGCTAACCAAAAAGTCAGCGGTTTGAATCCACGAGCTTCTCCTTGGAAACCCAATGGAGCAGTTCTACTCTGCCCTGTATGGTTGCTATGAGTTGGAATCAACTTGATGGCCACAAGCTTTTGGTTTTGGTTTATCTAAAAGAGGTGTGTCAGATGTTTGGACAGGGGTGTGATTCAAGTGCTTGCCATAGGTGCCATTTTCCATAGATATGCCACTGACTGTACTGGGTTAACAGAAACTGCTCAGTGGCACCACGGGCCCAGGGCTGGTACAATACCTGCCATAGCTGCCATACCCTAGTTACGTTTCTCCATATCTCACTATCTCTGCTCCCTCATTTTTTCTGCCTGGGACCACCTCCACATAAACTACTAGCTTGTTCCATACTCTACTTTTGGGTGAATGCAAACTAATATGGAAACTCTTAGAAAGTTGTTACATAATATTTATTATTTAATCATTTATTTATTAAACATTTATTCAGCACTTACTATGTGCCAGAACCTGTGCTAAGTCCTGGAAATATGGTCATTTCCTTCGATATCACGTAGAATACGTCCAATAGGGAAATATGAAACCAAGTAAAATAAACTACAAGGTACAGTAGAGGCACACATTATAGAATGGCTTTTTCTATGTGGTAAGTGGAGGGGCACTTAGGTGTTGTGGAGACTACATAATAGGAATTGAGAATTGAATTAATATAATTTTCTAGAGTGTGGAGTAGAGAAAGCAGTCAGAGAAAAGTCAGAATATAAAATAACCTTACATGCTTGTCTCAGGAATTTCACAGAATTTTCTAAGAGTAATGGGGGAACTCAGAAAAGTAATTAAGAGATAGATGATCAAATGATCTAGTATCTGAGTTTACTGTATGAATATAAATAAGTGAATTAATGGATTCTATGATCCTAGTATATTTTATCTAAAGATAGACATTTAAGTTGAACTTATGTGTCAAACCGATTTAATCAGCTTTATTGTGTTGTGGAATGAAATAAAATAAAGAGCTACTTTTCAAACACAGTTTATTCTGCATTCTGTACCAGTTGTTGTTGTTGTTACTTGCTGTAGAGTCAGCTCCAACTTGTAGTAACCTTCTGTCTAACAGAACAAAATGTTGTCTGGTCCTACGCCATCCTCACTATCATTGGTATGTTTGAGCCCGTTGTTGAAGTCACTGTGTCAATCCATCTCATGGAAGGTTTCCCTCATTTTCCTGAACCTCTACTTTACCAAATATAATGTTGTTTTCTAGTGATTTGTTTTTCCGGAGGGCATGTCCAAACCAAGTGTTATGGATTGAATTGTGCCCCCCGCCCAAAAAATGTGTGTCAACTTGGCTAGTCTGTGATTCCTAGTATTGTGTGATTGTCCACCATTTTGTCATCTGATGTGATTTTCCTGTGTTGTAAATCCTAACTCCATGATGTTAATAAGATAGGATTAGCGGCAGTTATGTTAATGAGGCAGGAATCAATCTACAAGATTAGGTTGTATTTTAAGTCAATCTCTTTTGAGATATAAAAGAGAGAAGCGAGCAGAGAGATAGGGGGACTTCATACCACCAAAAAAGTAGTGCCTGGAGCAGAGTGTGTCCTTTGGACCCAGGGTCCTTGTGCTGACAAGCTCCTAGACCAGGGGAAGATTGATAACAAGGACCTTTCTCCAGAGCCCCAGAGAGAGAAAGCCTCCCCCTGGAGCTGATGCCCTGAATTTGGCCTTCTAGCCTCCTAAACTGCGAGAGAATAAATTTCTCTTTGTTAAAACCATCCACTTGTGGTATTTCTGTTATAGCAGCCCTAGATGACTAAGATAGTAAGTGAGCCAAAGCCTCACCAACCTCACTTCTAAGGAGGACGCTGTTTGTATTTCTTCTAAGACTGATTTGTTTGTTCTTCTGACAGTCCATGATATATTCAATATTCTTTGCTAATACCAACAGTTCAAAGACATCAATTCTTTTTCTGTCTTCCTTTTTCAATATCCAGCTTTCATATGTATATGAGGCAATTGAAAAGACCTTGGCTCGGGTCAGGCGCATGGGTTAGGGTAACTCAATTAAGACTCCTGGGCAGGTACTTTAACGAGCTTGTTTTATATGTACCAGTGTATCCCCTGAGCATTATCTGGGAATAGCTACTAATACAAAGAGAAGCCAAATCTTTATAACAGTGTAAAACACCTCTCTACCACTCGGGGCAAGAAAAATCTTAGAGGCTTGTATGCCTTCTGGTGAAATGTTGCTTATATTTTAATTTTGACTATAGTGCCTGTCTTAGTTATCTAGTGCTGCTATAACAGAAATAATACAAATGGATGCTTCAACATAGAGAAATTTATTCTCTCACAGTTTAGAAGGCTAGAAGTCCAAATTTGGGGTGGCAGCTCCAGGGGAAACTTTCTCTCTCTGTCAGCTCTAGAGGAAGTCCTTGTCATCTATCTTCCCCAGTCAAGGAGCTTCTCAGGGTAGGGACCCCAGGTCCAAAGGACATACTTTTCTCCTGGCTCCTATTTCTTGGTTGTATGATGTCCACATGTCTCTCTGCTTGCTTCTGACTTTTATATCTCAAAAGAGATTGGTTTAAAACACAACCTAATCTTGTAGATTGAGTCCTGCCTCACAAACATAAGTGCCTCTAAACCTGCCTCATCAACATCATAGAGGTAGGAGTTATAACACATAGGAAAATCACATGAGATGACAAAATGGTGGACAATCACACATTACTGGGAATTATAGCCTAGCCAAGTTGACAGATATTTTTTGAGGTCACAATTCAATCCATAACAGTGCCTTTGAGAAATGATTCCTGTATATATATATTTATATATAATACATATATATATATGTGTGTGTGTGTGTATGTTTGTGTGTATGTGTGTGTGTGTTTATGTCCAAGATGAGACTGTGAGACCTGCAGACCAGAAGAGATGTGTGAAAACATAGCTTTACCTCTCAATGTTGGAGGGACACCAGAGGGTGTAGGATTTGACAGCCCAACCACACAAACCACAAACACCTTGTGTTATCATTCCAGACTCTAATACTCAGACTTTAGAAATTGTACTGTTATGGGTCTTGAAGGCAGTTTATTTTCTTGGATGAAGAAGTTGTCCATCTTACACTAAAGCTATCTCTATGGGTAGTGCATAGAGTGCATGGAGTTTCCTGAATGAACTGGAAATTTACACTCTGAAGACCTGAGAGGAGGAAGATGAGAACAGAGCTCAAGACAAGGACCCAGGGATAGCAGTTCAGGAGGAGTGCTTAGTATAGGCATGGACCATTGTTTAAAACAATACGTGACAGGCAACTACCAAGATACCTTAAGCTCTTTTGTTTAGTGGTTACAATTATTGCTTTCATTGTTACATATTCTTTTGTCTCAGTTTGCCAAGCCAGCTCCTCATGAGTCAGTTGCTAGTCCTAGTAGATAGGTATGAAGATTAGATGAGAATTCCTGGCATAGTGCTTGATATATAGTAGTCGCTCGTTATATGTTAGTGGTATCTGTATACAGCTTTGTTATTGATAAAAAGAGGAGGTTTTTAGCTATACGTGCAACAAATAATCTAAAATATTCTTATGCATTTACCAGACATACCTCTGTATTCCTTGGTTCCCTCCTAGATGCCACAGCCACACAATCAAGATTCCCGTCTGTTGGTGGAGTGCTGACCTGCCGGTACCCAGGAGGTCCTTGTACTTTCTTCACTAACACATGAGAAGACGGTATCAAATAGGTAAATTATATGAATTTGAAACTAGAACAAATCAGTTAATTAGGATTTGTTTTTCTTGATGAAGTTTTATTCTTGCAAAATTTCAAATGTTTAACATTCTTTCTTGGAACTCAACCTTTTTTTTTATACTCGTATGGGCATAGATAATTTCCTTTCACCCCTCTGAAAATCATTTTTCATCCTAATCAAGAAGTCAAGGTATTATTTTCTGTTTAACACCATTCAGTCTGGTAGAATTGTTTATAGGATAAAAACAAATAAATTTCCTGTGTATTGTACATATGTGATATTCATTAAATTCTACAAAGAAGCCAATAGAGCACAGTATGGCTTAGAGTGAAAAAACAGGGGATTGTGAGTTAGTTATTCTTTGTCATTCTAGATTGGAATACTTGCTGAACTCTTTACTGTTGCCAGAAATTGATCTTATACATTGTCAGTTGTTTGTATAAAATTGTTAGTATCTAACTCATAAGGATATGACAATATATGGAAACTGCCTTGAAATGGCAGTAGCTCAATAAATGGCGCTATCCTCTAACCTCCATTTTTGTTTAATAATTTATTTAATAAAATTTTATTTATTTTCTACTCAACAATATTTATTAATTGCCTTGTAATATTTTACATATATCATCAAAATCAAGATATACAGAATACTGAATATAGTTAATAATAACACTCTTGTATTGGAAAACTAATTTTCAATTCATGCATCCCTTTAGTTATCTAATGGATGATACTATGATGTGGAAATCTGGAAACAGGTAAAATAAAGCCAGGGTGGTAAGGCAAGAGTGTGTATTTTAAGAATGTTAAATAAATTATACAAAATTAGAATGTATGCATGACAATCACAGGCAACACTCTTTTTGAACACAAGATAGAAACTATTCATTTGTTCTCGGATATATTTGAAAACAGAAATGTAGAAAATTTGGGTATATGATTTGTCAAAAATCATATTCTTTGTTTTGGCATTTTGCAAGTGGAAATGTGTTAAATTGAAAGGGAATATAATTTTGGTAATGGATTGATTTTTATTATCAAGACTTGATTGACTTTAGCTAATAATTACATACCTACATGCAAAATACTGTGTTAGACAGTGTGGAGGATATAAAAAACAAATCTTAGGCATTTTTCAAAACTAAAATCTGTAAAAATCAGATACCGGTTAAGATTTACACATGGGCAATTGCAATCATGTATAGATTTACTGTAGTTTTCGGTCATCCATTAATCTGATTTTTTTTTAATTTGGTTTTTTGTTACTGATGGTAGGATCTATTGAGACCAATAGACAATCTTATTCCAAATAGGGAAATTTATCAGGCTCCAGTTTTGTGGGGCATGAAAACCATACATTTCAGATAAAAGATCACTTTTTTGGAAAGCTCAGAGAAGTTGGAGACAGTGATGCTATTCTGGAAACTACAGCAATTATTGTCACAGAGAATGATCTTCATTTCCAATAGATGTTGCGTCCACACCTTCCATGTAACATGATGACTGTTCTCACCAGCGCACAGAAACAAAACACAACACAAAGCAGGGAGCTCGATTCCATATCCGTCACATTTCTATTTTGAGCAAGCTGGATTCATGAGAGTTTTGTTTGGAACAGTTCTGCAAATGACAAATAAAATGACCAATACACATTTATGTTGCTTAATCTCGGTGGCTGGAATCTTGATTATGAAATTTCTTTAAGTAGTTTGGTATTTCCCCCTTTCAAATTCATTGTATACATACAGGCAGATATTAGTCTTTAATTTTCCCTTTAGCCAGTCTTTCATTTCTGAAGTCATCATGCTTTTTACGAGTGTCTAAACACAAATTTAAAAGAAAGTAAGCATGAGATCTGAAATAAGATAAACACAACAAACTAACTTTACTCCTTATTGTTGTTATTGTTGTTGAGTGCCATAGTGTCAATTTTTGACTCCTAATGACCCCATGTGACGAAGTAGAATGGTTCCATAGGATTTTGTAAGCTATAATCTTCGTGAAAACCAATCACCAGGTCGTTCTCCTGCAGAGCAGCTGGATGGGTTTGAACCACCAACCTTTTCATTAGCTTAACTGTTGTGCCACCAGGGCTCCTACGAAGCTCAATAGTGCAAGATCTGATGAAAGCAATGGCTGTTTATCCTGTGCTCCAGCCAGATCTACAACTTACAGGAGACCCTAAGGTTAAAGGTGCCCCGAGGCCTGCTTGAGAAGGAAAAAGATCAGTGTATCTAGACTGAGGCAGAAAGTTGCATCATCTATGTGATTTGTTTATTCTTGGGCCATCTCTCTGCTTTCTTGTTTGTTTTGTGTCTCACAAATACTGTTATGGATTGAATTATGTCCCTCTAAAAATATACATTGAAGCCCTAGCCCCTGTACTTGTGGATGTGATCCTGTTTGGAAACAAGATTTTTTGTTTGTTTGTTTGTTTTAATATTAATAAGGCCATACCAATGTAGGGTGCGTCCTAAACCTAATCACTTCTGAGTTATAAAAGGAGCAGAATAAACACAGAGACACACACAAATGGGAGACAAAGACCAGAAAATGCCAAGGAATGCCAAGGAACTCCTGGAGCTTCCAACAAAGAAGGATTCTCCCCTAGAGTGGATGCTCTGATTTGGATTTCTAGCCTCCAAAACTGTAAGGAAATAAATTTCGGTTCTTTAAAGCCACCCACTTGTGTTATTTAAGATACAGCAGCACTAATAAGCTAAGACAGACACCAAACTTAAGTCTCAGATTTGGCCCAATGACACCCCAAGTAGACACAAATCTCATAGCTTGCACTATGAACCCCCTGTCACCAGACTCTGGACATTGCTTCCCAAACCACCTAAGAGTTACATCAAGAACCCGAATATGCCTGGCAAAACACCACCAAAGATAATAAAAGGTGTCCATTACATTTCTTTTGCAATACAATGGAAAGAACACTGGATTAGAAGTCAGAAGACATAGAGTTTACACCTATCTCTGACATAATGTTTAACTATTACTGGTTAATTTTATTATTTTGGGCCTTATTTTTCTCACTTATAAAATGGAGTTGAAAAACATAACCTTCTAACTTTATATCTATTACTATCTCTATTTGACACTTGTTTACCCTTCATGTCAGTTTCTGTGACCTTTGAGATCTACCTGTACAGTGAACCCCCTGTCAGTAATGTTCGGGTAATTAAAGAGTGAAAGTAATACTAAAATTAAATGTATTTGCATCATTCTTGTCCATTTTTACCATGGGTATAAAAGATTTGTCAAGTGCCAGCCAACCTTATCAAGTTGAGAAAGGTAATAGAATGATTTTTATTTGAAATACTCATCAAAATTGCCTTATTTCATAGATATTCACAATACCCAAGAATAAAGACTATTAGCTTAAACGACCCATGAGAATTTAGGAAGAAACACACTATGTTATTTTGTATCTAAATTGCTATGATTTTCCTCCTACACTTTATCTCCTTACAACACTTATGTGTATATTACCTTGGTGGAGGCCCAAAACTCATTGCCATTGTGTTGATTTGGACTCATAGTGACCCTATAGGAAAGAGTAGAACTGCTCTGAAGGGTTTCCAAGGCTGTAAATCTTTACAAAAGCAGACTGCCACATCTTTGTTCCACAGAGCTGCTGGTGGGTTTGAACTGCCAGTCTTTCTGTTAGCAGCTGAACGTTTAACCACTGCACCACCAGGGCTCCTTTTGGTGGGGTCAGGTGGGGTTTAATCTAAAAAAAATTCTACGTCTTCTTTCTAATTGCCCATCAGGGCACTCAGGAATGGTAAACGCATGAATTTAAGACAGTGACTGTACAGCTACTTTGTGTTGTTCACATGTGGGTCTCAAAACTAGCAATTATAGAGTAATTTGCCTGGACTGCCTACTCTGTGTTTGTCACACATGAATCTTTAGGAGATTCAGGTGAGCAGTAAGGGGCTTCGTGGCTTATGACCCAGGTGGGTATGTATGTATAGTACAAAACATAGTATGTATAGAGTTTGGTACTACCCGTGGTTTCAGGCATCCATGGGGGTCTTGAAACATAGCTTTCGAGGATGGGGGTGGGAGACTACTGTACTGAGCATTTGTAAATCTAAGTTTCGCACTGAAATTCAGTGTAGAATCTCAAACGTGGTTTTAATGATTCTAAGTTAAACCTCTTATATAACTAACTTATCCTATCATGTTGGTTACTTTCCATCATAAGCTGAAGAAAGTAACCAAAGATGAGAGGAAAACCAGAGGAAATTGAAAGGAAGGGACTCGAAAGCTCAGAGAAGAGCTGACATCATTCTTCTATTTCCCAACTGTCATGATGCCAAGTACAGCTTAAGGGTGAAGAGGAGGGCAGAATAACACAGAAACTTGGTTTTAATTTACCTCGTCAGAAACACAAATAACTTATTAATAAGGTACTAGTGGTGCAGAGGTGAGGAAAGAGACATGTCTGTTAGGTGTTGGTCAGAAGAAATAAGGGAATATTTCTTAATAATTCATTCCACGGGACTAAAATTTTAATTAAGTAGAATTATTAGAAACTTTTACTGGTTTTACATTTTTATTAAATGTGGATTTGGTAACCTGTAGAAATGTTTTGCATATATTGGCATGGATTTTTTTTGGTAGAATTTCAAAATTACTTTACTATATGTGGCTTTTCATTAGTTTTTAGAGTTTCAAATTATATTTGAAAACACAGGTAATATTTAAAGGAATTTATGAATTTTTTATGCTGATACTTTGATGAAATAGAATTCCAGACTCCAGAAAAAAATGTATGAAATAAAGACAAGATGATCATACCTAACAGTGAAAGATTTAAAGGAATACAATGGAATCTAAGTAATCTTGAGATAAGGTTGAGCAAGTCTGTGATGTTTCTTTCCAAATCTCCACCTCACCTCATCCCATTCTCATTTCTTAATCTTCTTCATTAGTATATGTAGTAAACATTCTACCTGCATGAAGTCCATGCTTTCTTCAAATGTATTTCTTTCTCTACTCCTCACTCATCCCCCAAATCCCTTCATTCCTTTCTCCTAATCATACCTGCATACCCCTTGCATTTGCCATTGTTTTATCCAACACCACATTATTCAGTGATTTCTGCAGGCTAAGCATTGTCCCAGACACTGGATAATTTTCTGGGGAAACTCGTAAAGCATAGAGGTAGATTTAGTATAACTGAATAAAAGCTGATTTATTAAAACTGGTGAATTATTGATCAACAAAATAAAACCAATGCCTTCCTGTGAGATGATGGTAGAAATAAACCCTGCTAAAAGAATAAATAAAGTGGATGCAGATAAGTTTGGGAGTAATGCATGTCATATGACC
The DNA here is from genome assembly GCF_000243295.1 of Trichechus manatus latirostris. Classification (NCBI taxonomy): domain Eukaryota; kingdom Metazoa; phylum Chordata; class Mammalia; order Sirenia; family Trichechidae; genus Trichechus; species Trichechus manatus. The sequence goes on along the minus strand of NW_004443949.1, from coordinate 17,328,749 downwards.
AAACCAGTTCTATTTGAAGACTCCACTGGTCCTTTTTCATTGCTCATTTTCCACCACTGTTCTGCAGCATTTTCTCTCTTTATCAAGCCCTTCTGTGACACGTCGTTTTCCCTTGGCTTCCTTGAAGGAACACTTTTCCAGTTCTTTTTTGACACATTACATTCATTTTCATCTTTCATTTCCATAACTCCCTAAATGTATGCCATACCCCAATTCTTCTCCTTCTCTCCCCTAATATCATTTAGCATTTGGGATTAAACTAAAACTCCCATAATTAACATCAATTCTATTTTGATAGCATCTCAAATTAATTATGTATATATTAAATGCCTCATTTTCCAAGTCAAACCAACTCTTTCCATCTCCATCGTCCTACCTATCCAAGCCCAAAACTTGAGAGCCTTATTCTCTTCCTTGCTCCGTTTGCATCCCCACCATGAATTCATTGAATGATTGTCAGGCCAAGTCTTTAAAATATTTCTTGAATAGTTCTCCTTATCTCCAAAACCCAAGACTGCAGACAATCTTATTTTGCCTATATTATTTCAAAGATATTTTAGGACGAGTCTCCCAACATTGATTTCTCCCCACCAACACCCTAGCTTTTGCAATTCATTTTATTTCGGATTTTAGAATACTTTTCCTAAAGCTTATTTTGGACAATGTCACTTTTTTACGCCCCAAACCACACACACATAAGATTTATGACAGCTCCCTATTGTTCACATAGTAAACGCCAATCTTTTTGGCACAATATTCAAGGCCTTCCATTGTCTGGCCAAAACTCATTGTATGAGATGAGATTTCTGTGCTATTACTCAGATTGAATTAGATTCCTGGAAGCCATGTTCCGTATTTAAGTCATTATTCTTTTCCCGGAATCCCATAATGCCTGCCTGTGATTGCTTACCAAGTGGGTGTTCAATATATGTTTCTTGAATAAATAATTGCATTGGGAAGTCTTAACCAGGAAGATTTCTCACTATTCTCATGCGTCCTTTCCCTTCTCTCATCAGAAGAAGAGCAACTGTCTAAGAAAGTGTCTTCTTTTTTGAGGATAAATTTAGTGGCAAAGTCTTTAAAGGTATTTTGCTTATAGGGTGGTGATCGGGGCTTTGAGAGAAGAAAAGGTCTTCCTTGCTTCCAAAATTAGAATTTGGGATGTATTTTTCAAGTAATGAAATATATAGACAAAGATTTCTTCTTGTCTCTCCCTCTTTCTTCTCTCTATATGGCTATATCTATATCTAGCCTACTCCTACCCCTCTGTGTCTGCTTCCTCCTACTTCTACATCCGTATCCTTATCCGTATCCTATCCATATCCACATCCATATCTATATTGCTAAAGTACAGTAAAAATAATGTGATGGATACAGTATTTCAGGACACATAGATTAAAGAGACCATTGTGGACTGTTCTGAGGACCAAATTACTTTTACTCTTATTTCTATAGAGAAATGTTTCCCAAGCTTCAAAAAATTATTTACAGTAAGTTTTTTAATATAACATATTTAAAATTTGGATGCCTAGCATGCAGTGGAGATAAAGAAAACGGGAACTATTTTATCACAGCAGATTCTTTATTTATAAAAAATGTTACCAAAAGCTTCCTATAAACAAAAAATTTACTGAAAACATTTAAGATATCATATAATTTAGAAAATACTGCTTCCATCAATCTTTCCATTATATGTTACATTAAGTGCAGTATCCTTACCTCATTTTCAGTTTTGTAAGGTTCTTCTATCTAGCTTACGTATAATTTTTGCATTTCTATTTCTTAGCCCGTATTTAGAATAGCTCTTTGCCTACAAAAATAGACTAAAAAGGTAATTGTACCCTTTAAATATTTAAAGGAGTTTGATCTGGCTTTTATTTAAAAGTGTGGTGAATGTCAGAATAGTTCTCTTTTGGTATAAGGCTCACACCTCCTACCCATAAATTATTTTTGTCTTTGTTTTTGTTTGTTTTCCTTGAGACTATCAGAAATATCTGGCATCATTTTTGCAGATAATTTTCCAGATGTTGCCCTACTAGTTATTGGTATCATGTGTTTGCAGGCAAGTTTAATTGGTGCTGTTAATTTGACTCAGGATCCTGTTTATTTTCCAAATTGCTGCCAGACATCGAATGAGTAGTTTATATATTAGAAACCTTCTGTTTTTCTGAACCTTTGCCTTACCCACTGGCAATTTTGTTAGGAAGAAAAATCTGCTTTTCATTTATTTTCCCTATCTTAAAAGCACTTGTATAAGTTTTTCCAATGTTTTTTTGGAGATGATACTTGAAAAACTTTTTCCTCTTACACCTCTCCATGAGACAGTACTACCCGATCCCATTTGTCACAAATGTGTGACAACTATTATTATCACATATGCATTATATGGAAACCCTGGTGTCGTAGTGGTTAAGAGATACGGCTGCTAACCAAAAGGGCAGCACTTCAAATCTACCAGGTGCTCCTTAGAAACTCTATGGGGCAGTTCTACTCTGTCCTATAGGGTCGCTATGAGTCAGAATCGGGTTAGGTTTAAGTTAGGTATGCATTGTATAATCATATTACGTCCATGGCAAAAAAAAGTATGTGCTTTTAAATTTAATAATTTAACATTGTGAGATACTGACAATAATTTGTGCACCATGATAAAAAAAAAAAAAGATGTATAAAATAAGGTACCTTTCTTGTGTGGGGAGTCTCTGGGTGATGCAAGTGGTAAACCTTGAAAAATGTTGGCTACTTGAACCCACCCAGAGGTGCCTTGAAAATGCTGCTGGTGGTGTAGTGGATAAGAGCTATGGCTGCTAACCAAAAGGTTGGCAGTTCGAATCCACCAGCCACTCCTTGGAAACTCTACGGGGCAGTTCTACTCTGTCCTGTAGGGTCGTTATGAGTCAGAATTGACTTGATGGCAAGGGGTTTGGTTTGGTTTTGGTTTAGAGGTGCCTCAGAAAAAGGCCTGGTGATCTGCTTATGAAAAGTCACAGCCATAAAATCTCTATGGAACACAGTTCTAGTCTGACACACATAAGGATTCCGTGAGTTGGAGTCAATTCGACAGCAACTGGTGGTTTATCTTGTGTGTGTGTGGTGGGGGGGAGGGGGAGTCAGTCAAATATGAGAAGAGAGGATGATATTACAATGGGATGGGTATTGTAGCAGAGATGACAACACAGCGTGGTGAGCCTGCAGGGATCTGGGTGGGTCAGAGTAGTTATCCAGAACTTTCCAAATGATAAAATTTAACAATTTAAGATTTTTATTCCATTTTACCATACAAATAACAGAGACATTGTACATTTAAAAAAAAATCTTTGCTACTTATTGTTGCATACACTGCTTATTTTTCTTTATTTCCATGTTTTCTAATTTTAAAATGGTACCCTCAAAGAAAGAAATAGTTTTCCCTTCTTCTCCGTGCTTTTCCCCTATCCCCTGCCAGATGTATATATTTTTTGCCATAGACTTAAAAATAAAATATCAACAGTGTTTTGTTTCAGTTCAACTAATTTTAATTTTTGGCTTCTTCATTCAGAAGTGGAGATAAAAATATAATACCTACTTGGTTATGGTGCCAACAGTTAATGTGCTTGGCTAATAACAGAAAGGTTTGAGATCCGTTTCCAACCAGAAGCACCTCAGGAGAAATGCTTGTCAATCTACTTCCAAAAAAAATCATTTACTGAAAACCCTATGGAGTACAACTCTACTCTGACACACGTTCGGTTGCCATGCATTGGAGTTGACTCAATGGCAGCTAGTTACTTGTTCTTTGGCTACCTGCTTGGTGTCCATCCAGTTAAGTTGTACCAAGTGAGTTCAGTGCTTACTAGATTTCAGAAAATTCTTACTTATTAGAGGAAATTTTAATAAAAATTTAACTGATTACCATTTTCTTGTTGATCTTGTTGTAATTTTGTATTCTGATCCTTTCTTGCTTTTTGTGACCCAGTATATTCTCCACTTCTTTACTGTAAATGAATTTTTGCTTCTCCTGTCCCCATGCCAGATTTCGTCTCCAATTCCCTATCATTCTGGGTTCATGATGATATTGTACCCCTTTGCCATTATTTCTTCGAGTACAACCTCTTATCACAGTTACAAAGAAAGTTGTTCATTCAGAATTGTTAGAAATCCCCCAAACCAGCCTTTTCTCCTGTTTTTCTAGCACTATGACCTTGGGAAATTCACTTCACCTCTCTGGCACTTAGAAGTTTTATTTGTAAAATTGATGTTTTAACTGCTTGACACTTACAGTCCATCTTATCTCTAAAGATCAATGTTTACCCTACACTTCCTGTTTTTTGTTGTTATTGTTTTATGTGTCCTATTTTCCATAAATACATTCTAAAAAGCTGAAAGGTGCCTAGGTGGCACAAACCTTTTGTGCTCAATTGCTAACCTAAAGGTTGGTGATTCCAACAGACCGAGCCTCTTCATGGAAGAAAGACCTGGCAATCTGCTTCTGTAAAGATGACAACCAAGAAAACCCTATGGGGGCAGTTCTACTCTGTAACACATGGGGTCACCATGAGTCAGAATCAACTGGATGGTAACTAACAATAACGTAAACAACAAGAAGCCAATATCCTGATATTGACTGTCAGAAGTACTTGTCATTTTCTGTAATTCCTATAGCTAAATATATTACTGCCTAGTTAAATCAGTGGTTGCTTTTCTTAATATACTGACAATTTATAATCATTATTTCTTTTCAATTATTTTTACTTGAGTTTTTCTTAGTAAATATTGATTCATTATTTCACATAAAATCTTTCTAGTTATGAAAATGAATAATATAGTTTATGCTTGCTTAGGTAAGAATACTTATTCTCCTGGGTTTCCTTCCCTCCTTTTTTATTTCTAAACTTGTGGTAGAATCCTACCCTTATTTCAGAAAATAATCTTTTATGGACCTTCTGTTTTTATTCATTGCACTAATTAGATTTTTGGAGCCCTGTATTTTTGTGTTATGGTTTAATAAAAGTATACAATCTTCTTCTTAAACACATACACATCTTATGTAAGTCTTACAGAGGCATATTCGAGTTATGCTTTTATTTTTGCAATGGTAACAATCTTTAATATAAAATAAATTACTTCCTTTCTCCTGCATAGGTCAGTGCTTACCACTTGTGTCATTTGATTCACACCCTTTCTCTGTAGAAACAGATGCTATGTGCCAACTGCAGGAAAACATGCTAGCAGACATTTGCAGACCACCTGGTTACCTGGACAGCGTTTGTGTTTTTGTGACTAGTTTCCCCCCTTTGTGACTGACTTAGCTTTGTTCAGCCCTTTAATAATTTCCAACAGCCAAAACCAATTGACTTCATGCAGAGGAATTAAAGAGGAAGTGTGATGTATTACATTGCAGGACGACCAGCCATGCTGACCCTTGTCCACTGAACTTTTGCCTGAAGGATGTTAAATACTTTGTATGTCAGCAAAGTTCTTTAAGGTTGAATATATATTTACAGATGCAACTGCAAAATTTTCCAAAGGGGATAATGTATCTTTGAAAATTCAATTTGAAACATGTTTCTAAGATATGTGCAACAAACTAAGGAATAGAACCTAGCAAGACAGTCAATGTAAATAGCATAGCTAATTATGCTTTTTGTAGAAAACAGGAGCTTGCTACCCAGTCTTCTCCCTAGTGATAGGAAATCTGAATGTTGAATTTGTCTTTATGTCACTCTTACCTTCCTTTAAATATCTGTTTCTATCAAGACAACTTCCAAAACTCAAATTCTTATAATATTGCAATTCTTTCCCTTCTATCTTACATATCCAATTAGTTACCAAATACTTTGAAGTCACTTTCATATTCTTTCTTACATGTGTTTCTTTCCTAGAATACTGCTGTAGTTCTCTAATTAGTAGTCCCATCTCCAGCTCTGTGCCTGTTCATATACATACTACACACCACTGCTACTGTATCTTCTCAAAATTCAGTTCTGATATTTTATTGTTTGAGATGTAGATGGTGCAGACAGATACTTCAGGGTTAGGGGACCTGACTCCTTTGTGTGTGACCTTGGGCAAGTTAATTAAAGCATTTTGTGCCTTCGCTTCCCCAACTGCAAAATAGGTATTGTAATAATAGTGCTTATCTCATAGAGTTTTTAGGGTTAAATGGGTTGATATATTTAGAGCCTTTAGAATGGTATCTACCATATATTTTAGTATATATATATATATATATATATACTAAAATATTTCTTTTCTATTATTGTTTAAAATACTATGGATGGGCCCATTGGTTCAATGACACCTTCATGGGATTGTCAAGATCCTTCGGGATTCTTCAAATGAGAGGAGATGCTGATTAAATTGCCTGTTAAGATACAAAGTGGCCATTTGAACAACCGATAGAAAGATACAATGCCAATAAACACCTCTTGGGAACATAGGTATGAAAAAGCTGGCAAATATCTAGCATGTATAACTGTTCATTATATGTATATTAGTGTTTTCATTATTGATTTACTAGGGAAACAGCATTTCTCATACTGGACTTCAAATGTTTAATCGGCTACCTCCCCACTAAACTGTGGAGCTCTAAAGAGCCGGGCATGTAATATTCATATTGATAGCCCCACTATGTAGCATAAAGCACAGCATAGAGTAGGCCATTATCAAAAATTTAAGGAAGTAACCATTTAAGTCTTGCCTTGCTAACCAGCCTTTGCTTTCCTACTTTATATGGTGCCTTGATGTAATTTATTTTTGAGATGGGTTTGATAGTGAAAGGTACTGAAAAAAACAAACCGGTTGACGTCGAGTCGATTCTGACCCATAGTGACCCTATAGGACAGAGTAGAACTGCCCCATAGGGTTTCCAAGCAGCTCCTGGTAGATTTGAACTGCCAACCTTCTGGTTAGCAGCCACAACTCTTAACCACCACGCCACCAGGGTTTCCAGAAGGTACTGAGTAGAGGATTTTTTTTTTTTCCCCTTGCCTCAGCAGGAATTAAAGCAGGATTTGAGAGAGCAAGGATAGCAGAATGACTATAATTTAAGCTACTGCATTGGTCTTTATGAAGTGTCTGTACGTTTAGCATTCCTTATGGTAATTATGATTTCCTTAGAACGAGTCAGTGTTGTTTGTACTTTCATAGATCAAGCAGCTGCAGTCGAGAAGACAGACTGCATATTAGCATTTCCTTCTAAGACCATGAATGTGCTCAAAAGATTTTTGCAACTTTCTCTTGAATTCAAGTTATTTGCTAAAAGTGATAGTTTCGTGAGATTGCACATGGAAAATGTCCTTCACCGTCAGATTTTCCATTTGTGATATAAATCCGCACTTAGTACCATTTTTAGAGGTCTTAAAGCCGATGTAATAACCCCCAGTTGAGTTAGATAAAAAGACAGCTTAATTTACAGATAAGGCATGGTTATATAAAATGACAGCTAGGAAAGTTATGAGTAATACCTGGAAAGAAAATATACACTAACTGGTTGATAATTTATTTCCTTCACCTTTATTTAATCTTCTGGTTTTACCATGCAGGGAAAATACTCTGAAACACATGCTGGCTGTCCAAAGACTTTTCTTTTTTTTTAAACATAATAAATCGACTATTTTGAAATTTTCTTTGAAATAAATGGAACGTGATCTTTTTTAAAAAATCATTAATACCACATACAAGTAAAATTTTATTGAAGATCATTCAAAAGTGGCTGCAGCAGTACATGGACAGGGAACTGCCAGAAATTCAAGCCAGAAGAGGATGTGGAACAGGGGATATCATTGCTGATGTCAGATGAACCCTGGCTGAAAGCAGAGAATAGCAGAAAGATGTTCACCTGGGTTTTATTGACTATGCAAAGGCATTCGACTGTGTGGATCGTAACAAATTACGGATAACATTGAAAAGGATAGAAATTCCATAACACATAATCCTGCTCATGAGGAACCTATATATAGATCAAGAGGCAGTCCTTTGGCCAGAACAAGGAGATAGCATGTGGTTTAAAGTCAGGAAACTTGTGCGTCAAAGTTGTATCCTTTCACCATACTTATTCAATCTGTATGCTGAGCAAATAATCCAAGAAATATTCTTCTATATAAAAAAGAACAAGGCATCAGAATTGGAGGAAAACTAATTAACAGCCTGCATTATGCAGATGACACAACCTTGTTTGCTGAAAGTGAAGAGGACTTGAAGCACTTACTGATGAAGATCAAAGACTACAGCCTTCAGTATGAATTACACCTCAACATAAAGAA
>NW_004443949.1:17281478-17320409 GCF_000243295.1 Trichechus manatus latirostris | reverse complement strand
GTTTGCTGAAAGTGAAGAGGACTTGAAGCACTTACTGATGAAGATCAAAGACTACAGCCTTCAGTATGAATTACACCTCAACATAAAGAAAACAAATATTCTCACAACTGGACCAATAAGCAACATCATGATAAACAGAGAAAAGATTAAAGTTGTCAAGGATTTCATTTCACTTGGATCCACAATCAACACCCACGGAAGCAGCAGTCAAGAAATCAAAGGGCACATTGCATTGGAGAAATGTGCTGCAAAAGAACTCTTTAAAGTCTTAAAAAGCAAAGATGTCACTTTAAGGACTAATGTGCACCTGCCCCAACCTCATAAGCATGCAAAAGCTGGACAATGAGTAAGGAAGACTGAAGAAGAATTGATGCCCTTGAGTTATGGTGTTGGTGAAGAATCCTGAATACACTATGAACTGCCAAAAGAATGAACAAACCTGTCTTGGAAGAAGTACAGCCAGAATGCTCCTTAGAAGTAAGGACGATGAGACTTTGTCTCACATACTTTGGATATGTTATCAGGAGGGATCAGTCCGTGGAGAAGGACATCATGCTTGGTAAATTAGAGGGTCATCAAAAAAGAGGAAGACTCTCAACGAGATGGATTGACACAGTGGCTGCAACAATGGGATCAAGCATAATGACAATGGTGAGGATGGCGCAGAACCAGGCAGTGCTTGATGCTTGATTCTGTTGTACATAGGGTGGCTATGAGTCGGAACCGACTCGAAGGTACCTAATAACAACAACAACATCTTTTAAACATCTTTCATTAAAAATATGTACCAAAGATTTGTCAGTTTGTTGTACTGATGCTCTGGTGGCTTGCATGTTGCTATTATGCTGGAAGCTATGCCACTGATATTTCAGCAGGGTCATCCATGGTGGACAGGTTTCAGTAGAGCTTCCAGACTTAAATAAACTAAAAAGAATGGTCTGGTGATCTGATTCGGAAAATTAGCCAATGAAAACACTATGGACCACAACAGAACACTGCCTAATATAGTGCCAGAAGTTGACTACTCAAAATACACAGTGGCTGCAACAATGGACTCAAGCATATGAAAGACTGTGAAGATGGCACAGGACTGTGCAAGGTTTTGTTCTGTTGCATATAAGATCAGCATGAGTGGGAGCTGACTCAACAAGAACTAACACCAACATTAAAAATACAGGCTATTTTGAAGTGAATGTTTGTAATAATTGAAGCAAGAGATTTAGTTCTGCATTTACCTATTATCTTTTTTATGGGATTTAATCATATCACCTTTGGCAAGTTATTTAATATCTCTGGACTCAGTTTTATCGGTGATAAAATGTGAATATCCAACTCCATCATGATTTTTAAGAAAAATTGGGAAGAGAGGTACAAGCACATATTAGAAAACAAGGACCCTTTTGGAGAAAAAGGAAATATGATTTAAAAAATTGTAACTCAGAGTACCTTTAGGTAAATCAGCAATTCCATGATTTTGAAAATGTCAACATTTTTTTTTTAAGCTGGAAGGGATTTAAAATATTAACAGTATGATTTTCCCTCATTTTATATGTGAAAAACTGAAAATCAAAAAGGTTAAGTGAATTTTCTGAGGTCATATATTGACAAATGGTAAAGCTGGAGCTTAAAAGCAGCTCTCCTGACTTAGATCTATTAATTAGTTTTTGTCTGATCCATTCTTATAGACTTTTGTGTTTTTAAACATATTAACATTACAAAATATGCTCACCAAACCAAAAACCAAACCCGTTGCTGTCCAGTTGATTCTGACTCATTGTAAACTTATAGGACAGAGTAGAGCTGTCTCACAGGGTTTCCAAGGAGTGACTGGTGGATTCGAACTGCTGAACTTTTGGGTTGCAGCTATAGCTTTTAACCACCGCACCACCAGGGTTCCGTGCCCACCAAGTGCCATAATAAATACAATATTTTGTTTGAGACAAGCATAATATGTTGTGAAATTTAGAATACGTGTCCTACTCTGAATTGTCACACACCACTTTGAAATACAAAATGTATGCTCTATTCATGCTGAGAGTTGATGGAAACTATAAATGGAATTAATAGTACAGAATTTATCATCTGAATTGGCTATAAAGTAAGAAGCTAAATGAAATAAATGCCTTTAAAAATGAAGAGTTTTTGGAAAGAGACGTTAAGCCAAGAGAGCAACTATCAGAAGGCTCACTAATTATTGAAAGAAGAGCTTGCTTCCTTCACATCACCAGACAGGATCTCCCATGAGGTGTGGATGTTCATTATTTGTTTTGACTCCTTTCTTCTCCCCAATCCTGCCACCTACTGCAGTGTCAAGGTTTTCACTCCAAGCCACACGGGGTTGAACACATCTTCACCAGGAAGCATATGAAAACTCTCTGACTAAAGTCAGGATTGTTTAGTATTCAAGACCAGTTTTGTTATGGACTCTTTGAGTCTATTCTCCTGACTGCTTTGCCTTGACCTTTTCAACTGTTCATAAATGTCTTTCCTGATAGACACTGAAACTACCCTCTTACCCGGCCTTCTGGTATCCATGTACATTGATTTCTCCACAGCCTTCCTGGTTTCTCACCCTGAGTTTTCTTTGACCTTCACTCTGTGTGCGTACCAATACCTAGTTTTGATTCGTAGATTTGTTCTGAAGAACTCTGCTAGCCTGCCTGGACTCAGTTTCTCCAGTCCAGCCTTTGCCTTAAATCCACAGCTGGCTATATTCTATGATTCAGTAGAACATTACTGAGCATTTCTCTTCAAGGAAGTTGAATATAAATATTTAAAATATTTTACCATTTTAATTACATTGTTGTTATTAGGTGCCTTTGAGTTGTTTCTGACTCACAGCGACCCTTTGCAGCAGAGTAGAACTGCCCCACAAGGTTTTTTCTAGGCTATAATCTTTACTGCAGCAGACTGCCTCTGGGTGAGCTAGAACTGTGGACCTTTTCATTAGCAGCCGAGCAGTTAACTGTTGCATCACCAGGGCTCCTTCTTTAATTATATATATTACATTATATGTATGTATGTTTATATTTTATAATTTAGTAATATACATTATGATTATTTTACCTTTGCCTAAAAATTTAGTAAGTGGGTTTTAAAACTAGTAGTCATTTATTGAGCACTTATCATGTGCCAGGCACGGTACAATTTTTTGTTACTTCTGTCATTTCTTGTAATCCTCATAACAATATTACTTATAGGTATCATGACTCCAATATTTCGAATTTCAAATGAGGAGACTGAAGCTAGGAGGAGTTAAAGTATTTATCTTGAGTCTCACATTTATCAAATTGCAGAGCTAGGATTTGCATTCAGGTACACTGAACTTCAAAATTATATTGTGCTGCTATATAATAATGTGGTATCAACCATGGAGGTTGTGGTCTGACCTCACAGTACTAACTTATAACCAGGTATTGGTCCTAGCTTGTGAGCATGCTTATTAGTGAACTCTTGTAGCTACAGTGGGTCCCTGTACACTGTTGACAATATTTATTAATGACTGGAAGTGTACATTATTCTGAATTTCAAATTTTTAATTAGATATATTTATATTTGAATATTTAAAAACTGGGCCAAAGCTGTTTCTAGATACCATCTGCTCTGATGCTGATAGAACCAGAACAGAACATTCCTCATTTCTTGATTTGTTTTTGATAAAGGGTTTTAGGTTGGAGTTTATGAGCCCTTTAAAATAGATGATATATGTATTTTTAATTTTTTCAAATGTCAATTTAAAATTTTTAATTTTTCTGTAGATACATTCCAGAATTTTAAAGTGGTCTGAGTTCTCAAATAGACTAAAAGCCAAGAACTCAATCTCCAGAAATCTGTTGTTACGTGGAAACAAATTCTATCACTATGCCCTTTAGCATAAACAATTAGAAATAAATTTACAAAAATACATTATCATCTAGCTCCCTTTTCTTCTCCATGTGCCATCACAGAATAAACTAATGCAATATCTGATTTTTTAAATGTGTAAGTGAGCATCCCTGGTCCATCAATCCAGAAATTATGTAACTGGAAGAAAGAAACTCTTTTCTACATTCTCTACTGCTAGACTAAGATACTGTTCCGTCTGCACGCTTAATCAGGTCCTTACAACTATTTACATCATTCTTAGTCTCGGTTAAAGCTTAGAATGAGCAATGGGAATTTCAGAATTTGACTTGTCTTTAGATGTTAAATTACTCTATATAAGAAACTGGAGGATTTCTTTTTCTCTCCTTACACTAAGTAGGGAAGCAAAAGCAGAGACTAGATTAGGATAGGTGGAGACAAGAGAGAGAAGATGGTCTAATATCATTGCAGGCAGGCCAAAGGACTTCTATGAATAGAGATTCAATTTTAACTCATTTGCTTTCTTAACTATAATGCAGTAATAATGATAACTAATATTTATTGGGTTCTTGCTTCGTGCCCAGTCATAGTGCTAAGTACACAACATGGCTTATCTCATTAATTTCTTACAACAGCCCTTAAGGTGGTGTTATCATGTTATAAGTAATGTGACCGAGATTATGCAAACCTTAGGTAGCACAACCACAGTATGGAGTCGTGTTTTCATCCAGTTCTGTTCTTCACCTTCTTCTGTAAAGCCCTTCAGCTCATCTGCTTTCAATATCTGCTCTTCAAACAAAAAGTAGGAGTACTATGTGTGTGCATGTGTGTGTGTGTGTGTGTGTGTGTGTGTGTGTATGTGTGTACCTTTGCAAGCTTGTTTTGTGTGTTTGCTGGCTTTTTTTGGTTAGAATCAAGGAAAATAATTACATGAATTCCAGTACAGAGATCAAGAATTAGTTTGAGACTTAAAAAAAGAAAAAAGATCGAAAGCAGGCAGAAATATGGAGCTAGAAACCTGGAACCAGGGATGATCAGATAGTGTCAACCTTTTGGAATTCCCAGAAATCTTGTTACATGCTTCAGATTTTCCACAAGGCATGGGTTGAACAAAATTTATCTCAGCATTAAGGGGCAATGTAACCTCAACAGGCACTGAGTTAAAGTTGGAACGGCACAACATACAATCCAGTTAATCATTTCTATATTTCTATATTTTTTATCTGGGATTTTACATTAAAATTGACTGGCTCACCCTTTAAGGCATAACATCATTACTCTTTTAAATGTATGATATATTATTTATCTCTAGTTTGTGGGAGGGTGACTATATATACCAATTTGCCAAGATAATTCTGGTTTACGCCTGTTGTCCTGAAATAATTAATAGACTCTTGATTTGAACAATATATTAATTACGTGGTTACTCTACATTTTGGCATCATGTCTATTAGTTACTATCTCCGAAGGATTACTAACAGCAGTTCATATATCACTCTTATGATTTCTAAGTTCACAATGATGCAATTCAATTAGACAAAAGATATGAACTCATTACTCATAAAGCAATTACTCAGGAATATGGCTGCCGTATATCTATGATTGACTTTAAAGTAGACATGAGAGAATTTATCATCTAAGATTTACTAGTAAACAATGAAACCTAATGAATACAGTATGGACAATGGAATTAGTGTGCCTGAGTTCAAATCTCAACTTTAGTAATAATTAATTATGTGAATTTTGCAACTTACCTTTGAATATCTATTCTTCAAGCCTCTATTTATCACTAAAATGAGAATATTACAACTTAATGAACTTAATAAGGTTTTTGTAGCATTACATCTAGCGTTTTATAAAATGATTAGAATTATACATAGCACAAAGTAAGGGTAAAAATAAAACCTTCTGCTGTTGAGTCAATTCCCACACATAACAATTCTGTAGGACAGACTAGAATTACCGCGTAGGATTTCCAAGGAACAGCTAGTGGATTCGAACTGCTGACCTTTTGGTTAGCAGCCAAATGCTTAACCACTGCGCCACCAGGGCCACAAAGTAAGAGTAGGATTTGGTAAATGGTCATTTTGTAGTTGTTATTTTATTTTAAGGAATACCCTTCAATAACAATTGGGTAATAAGTAGAGTTACATGTGAGGTAAGCAAAAAATAAATTTCTGGATTTGGCCAGAAGCTTTTATTCATTATTTTTAAGATATAAAAATAATTTATTTTCTTAATCTAAAAACATAAATTATATCATCATGTTGTTGTTGATAGGTCCTGTCTGGTCGGTTCCAACTCATAGCTACCCTGTGTTTAACAGAACAAAACACTGCCCAATCCTGCACCATCCTCACAATTGTTGCTGTGTTTGAGCCCATTGTTGTAGCCACTATGTCAATCCATCTTGTCGAGGGTCTTCCTCTTTCTCTCTGACCCTCTACTTTATAAAGCATGATGTCTTTTTTCCAGGGACCAGTTCCTCCTGATAACACATCCAAAGTACATGAGACTAACTCTCACCATTCTCACTTCTAAGGAGTATTCTGGCCGTACTTCTTTCAAGAAAGATTTATTTGTTCTTCCGGCAGTCCATGGTCTATTCAATATTCTTGGCCAAAACCATAATTCAAATGCACCAATTCTTCTTCAGTCTTCCTTATTCATTGTCCAGCTTTAACATGTATATGAGGAGATTAAAAATGCTGGCTTGGGTCAGGTGCACCTTAGTCTCAAAGTGACGTCTTTGCTTGTTAACACTTCAACGAGGTCTTTTGCAGCAGATTTACCCAATGTAGTACTTTGTTTTATTTCTTGACTGCTGCTTCCATGGGTGTTAACTGCAGATCCCAGTAAAATGAAATCTTTGACAACATCAATCTTTTCTCCTTTTATCATTATGTTGCTTACTGGTCCAGTAGTGAGGACTTCTGCTTTCTTTATATTGAGGTATAATCCATACTGAACGCTGCAGTCTTTGATCTTCATCAGTAAGTACTTCAAGTCCTCTTCACTTTCAGCGAGTAAGGTTGCGTCATCTGCACATTGCAGGTTGTCAATGAATCTTCCCCCAATTGTGATGCTGTGTTCTTCTTCATCTAGTCCAGCTTCTTGGATTATTTTCTCAGCATACAGATTGAGTAAGTATGGTGAAAGGATCCAACTTTGACGCACAGCTTTCCTGACTTTAAACCATGCACTATCCCCTTGTTCTGTTCAAATGACTGCATCTTGGTCTACGTACAGGTTCCTTATGAGAACAATTAAGTGTTCTGGAATTTCCATTCTTCCCAATGTTATCCATAATTTGATATGATCCACACAGTCGAATGCCTTCGCATAGTCAATACAAATCAGGTAAACATCTTCTAGTATTCTCTGCTTTCAACCATGATCTATCTGACATCAGCAATGATATCTCTTGTTCCACATCCTCTTCTGAATCTGGCTTGAATTTCTGGTAGTTCCCTGTGGATGTACTGCTGCAGCAGCTTTTGAATGATCTTCAGCAAAATTTTTCTTGTGTGTAATATTAATGATACTGTTTGATAGTTTCTACATTATGTTGGATCAGCTCTCTTTGGAATGGGCACAAATATGAATCTCTTCTAGTTGGTTGTCCAGGTAGCTGACTCCCAGATTTCTTGGCATAGATGACTGCACACTTCCAGCATTGCATCCGTTTGTTGAAGTATCTCAATTTGTATTCCATCAATTCCTGGAGCCTTATTTTTTTCGTCAATACCTTCAGTGCTACTTGGACTTCTTCCTGCAGTACCACTGGTTCTTGATCATATGCTACCTCCCAAAATGGTTGAATGCCAACCAATTCTTTCTGGCATAGTAACTCTGTGTATTCCTTCCATCTTCTTTTGATGTTTCCTGCATTGTTCAATATTTTGCCCGTAGAACTCTTCAAAATTGTAACTTGAGGCTTGAATTTTTCTTCAGTTCTTTCAGCCTGAGAAATACCGAGTGTGTTCTTCCTTTTAGGTTTTCTAACTGCAGGTCTTTTTACATGTTATTATAATATTTTTTGTCCTCTCAAGCTGCCCTTTGAAATCTTCTGTTCAGCTCTTTTACTTCATCATTTCTTCTTTTGGTTTAGCTACTCTACATTCAAGAGCAAGTTTCAGAGTCTCTTTTGACATTCATTTAGTTCTTTTCTGTCTTTTTAATGACCTTTTGCTTTCTTCATATATGATGTCCTTGATGCCATCCCACAAGTCGTCTGGTCTTCAGTCATTTGTGTTCAATTCATTAAATCTGTTCTTGTGATGGTCTCTAAATTCAAGTGGAATATACTCAAGGTCATATTTTGGCTCCCGTGGACTCATTCTAGTTTTCTTCAGCGTCAGCTTAAACTTACATATGATCAGTTGATAGCCTGTTCCGCAGTTGGTCCTGGCCTTGTTTTGACTGATGATATTGAGCTTCTCCATTGTCTCTTTCACAAATGTAGTAGATTTGATTTCTGTGTATTACATCCAATGAGATCCACATATATAGTCACCATTCATGTTGTTGACAACAGGTATTTTCAATGAATAAGTCATTGGTCTTGCAAAATTCTACTATGCAATCTCTGGTGTCATTTTTATCACCAAGACCATATTTTCCAACTACTGATCCTTCTTTATTGTTTCCCACTTTTGCATTTCAATCACCAGTAATTATAAATACATCTTGATTGCATATTTGATCAATTTCAGAGTGCAGAAGTTGGTAAAAATCTTCAATTTCTTCATCTTGGGCATTAATGATTGGCATGTAAATTTGAATAATAGTTGTATTACTAGTCTTCTTTGTAGGTGTGTGTATGGATATTATCCTATCACTGACAGCATTGTACTTCAGGATAGATCTTGAAATGTGTTCTTTTTGACAATGAATGCAACTCCATTCCTCTTTAATTTGTCATTACTGGAATAGTAGACCATATAGTTGTCCAATTCAAAATTGTCAATATCAGTCCATTTCATCTCACTAACTTCATGCATTCCATTTCATTTCTGATGACTTCTAATTTTCTTAGATTTATACTTAGTGCATTCAATGTTCTGATTATTAAAGAATGTTGCAGCTGTTTTTTCTCACTTTGAGTCGTGTCACATTCCGCAAATGAAGGTCCTGAAAGCTTTACTCCATTCATGCCATAAGGTCAACTCTACTTTGAAGAGGCAGCTCTTCCCCAGTTGTATTTTGAGTACCTTCCAAACTGAGGGTCTCATCTTCTGGCACTATATCACACAATGTTCCACTGCTATTCATAAGGTTTTCATTGGCCCAGTTTTTTTAGAAGTATATCATCAAGTCCTTCTTCCTAGTCTATCTTAGTCTGGTAGCTCCAGTGAAACCCGTCCACCATGGGTAACACTGTCGGTATTTGAAATACCGGTGGCATGACTTCCAGCATCACAGCAACATGCAAGCCACCACAGTATAACAAACTGACTAGTGGTGGATATCATTACAGTAAATAATAAGAAGTGTCAAATTTGAACATCTCGGAACACACAGAAGTAAACTCTTTGTAGTTGTTCACAAATCAATACTTAACTGTCCAAATATAGTTTGAAGTTTGTTTAAAAACACTTTTTAAAAAATTAATCTGAGCTTAATCTGATCCCCAAATTCTGGAGGCCTATTTCTCTGCTTTGAAAGGTGATTTACAAATTTTGAAAAAAATATATTCTAATTTGAAAATTTTATTTCTTATTTGATTCTCAATTTTCCCAAATGAATTTTAGATTTCTATATTTATATTACTTTTTAAACAAACAATTATACTGTAATTTTTTCACAGCATGGCCTCTCTGAATAGGAACAGCCTTAGAAAAAGAGAATATAACTCTCACTCAAAAAAGGAATTAAGGGTTAAGGAAAATTCATATCTTAAACGTATGGAAGAGAAGAGTAAGAAAGTGCTGTGGCTGTGGAGGACTAGGATGTCACCCCTCCACCAGAATCAAAAGAGATCAATATCCACTCAGGATAGCATGAATCTGAGTACATTCAGTGCAGTCCATGCACCAGCAATTATTATAGAAGGCCTGCCCTTGTCATATAATGCTTTGCATATAACATTACAATTTGGAAAACACTTTAAAATTCATTAAGCCTATAAAATATTGTTCAGCTCATATACTGGATTTGGTTCTACCTACATGAAACTATGTCCATTTTTCATTAATTTTGCTGGGGATAAAATGGAGAGAGAGAAGGAAAGAGAAAGAGAGAGAGATTGATTTTAAGGAATTGGTCTACTCCACTCAATTCTGGGGACTGGCAAGTCAGAAATCAGGAGGCCAGATGAGGCAGGCCAGGAACTCCAACAGGATATCCATGTCACAGTCTTGAGGCAGAATTCCTCACTGGGAAACCTCGGTTTTTGCTTTTAAAGTCTTAAACTGATTGGATGAGGCCCGCCCACATTATGGAGGTAGTCTCCTTTACTTAGAGTCAACTGGTTATAAATGTTAATTAAATCAGCAAATTTCTTCACAGCAATATCTATAGTCTAGAGTTTCACCAAATAACTGGGCACCATACCCTAACCAAGTTGACACATAAAATTAACAACCACAGGCTCCATGAGGAAGCTCTGTGTCTTTGAACAAAGATAAAATGAAAAATTAGCATGATCAGAAATCTGGGGACCTTATATTTGGGTGTATCTCAGATCATTCATTGCAATGTTCATTTTTTAACTAAGAAAATTATATGCAATATTATTTTCTATTAACGTTTAGTTTCTTTTAAGTTTTCATCATTTTAAACTTCCTTAACAGTTAAAGCTATAATTATATTATAAACTTGGATAAGGCTGTTTCCTTTCCCCTAAGAAAATCATGACATATCTCCGGGGGCAGGTGTTACTTAGATTTCACATTCACTTTTCTTTTCAACAAACTAAAATAGAGCCGAGAAAGGGAAAGAGCAGCTGCAATAAAAGACTATGTCATTTTGCCCTTATATTTATGCTAATTCTTTCTAAAGACAAGATATTAAATGACTTTTGGTTCATGCTCTAACAACCAGTAAACTTATTCAAATCCACAAAAAAAATTGCTCAATTAAATGAATGATGTAGTTAAAAGTATTTAAAATCATAGCCCTAACTCTGAAAGTGAATAAGGATGAGGATGATAATCATACAGGTAGTCCCTTATATATGACTGGCTACTGTTCCAGTGACTCCATCATAAGTCAGTTCTGACATAAGTCGAATACCTCAATTTTTTTAATTTTAATTTTTCATTATTATTGTCTTTTATTATCGATATTTTTGTAAATATGATTCTTATTTATCTTTGGAGGTTGGCAATACTACATATAAACTTTCAGATGTATTTTAATACATACATAAATCATAAAAGTTTACTCCGATGATGAAGAAGAGTTAGACCATATTGGCATTTTGTCAGCTGCAGTGATAACTATACTTGTGGAAGGTTCTGGATTATCTAGATTACTCTGTGAATGGGGATGATATTTCTAGTCCTTTTCTTTTTTTCTTCATATATTTCACAGTAACATCTCACTGCTTCCCGAATCTGCCTATTGACTTTAGCAAAGTAATCAGCATTTGGGCCCATGTTTTCAAGCAACTGAAGCCCCTGATTTAGTTTAGAAAACTAAATCTATACAGCAGTGTTTCGAACAGTAAATCATGAACATCTGCAAATGAATATTTGAGAATGATAACATCAGCAAATGTGGTGCTGCAACATTGTATATAGTACATATTACTAATGATAAGATGTACTCAAAAAAAAAAAAGGACAGTCGTAAGTGTGGTTTGTCATATCTTGAATACGTTGTAAATTGGGAACTGCCTGTAATAATGTTATCAAACCCTTACTTAGTACTATTTTTTAGAAATTTTATAAGGTCGTTTAGTTACTGTATTTAATTCAGTAATTTAATCTTCACAACAACCCTATGAGAAGTATTATGGCTATTCCCACGATGCAGATGCGAAAACAGAGACACAGAGAGGTTAAGTCTCCATGATCCAACAGCCAGGAAATGAAATATTGGGCTTCAAATTCAGAAACACTTTTTTTTTTTTTCCTGAGTCTGTAAAAAGAATTTCCTTGTGCCCTTGACCTTCTCTGCCTACTCTCCATATCCTTATTTTAGGATTTATCAGTATACTATTTATACTCCAGTCATAATGGATTACCATGGTTACCTAAGTTAATAATACAGTAAATTACAAAAAGAACAATTCTATAGCCATTCATTTTTAGGTGATTTTCATTTGACTTTTCTAAATACAAATCACAGAATAATAGAGTTATCATGGAAATATCATTTATACAAAATATATCTTTTAAAATTATTTTAATATGCATTTATATAACACTTATTGACTGTAGGTACTATTCTAAGGTACTTTAAAATATTAAGTGACCTAACCTTCATTATAAACCTATAAATAGGTCTATAATCATCCTTGGAGCCCTGGTGGCACAGTGGTTAAGAGTCTGGCTGATAACCAAAATGTTGGCAGTTCAAATCCACCAACTGTTCCTTGGAAACACTATGGGTGGTTCTATTCTGTCCTATAAGGTTGCTGTGAGTAGGAATCAACTCAACGGCAACAGATTTGTTTTCTGTAGTTTTTTTTGATTATCACCCTCATTTGACTGATGATTCTAGTTAATACTATAGATGTGTATGAGAAAGCTCATGCTTTCGTTTCACTTGGCCTCTTGGTCTAGCCTAAATGTTCTCAGCACATTTAATTAGAATTATTCCTCATGAGGATTTTGCTGAGGGATTAGCTATGCTACAGTGGATTGTTAGACTTCATCTTGACTTGAATAACTTCAGTTTAGTCAACAATCTTAACGTATCTTTGGGTGGAAACCATATGCTGGAAAATAATTCTAGAACAATATTTCTTCATTGGAAGCCTTTGGATGATGAGTAAAGAAAGTCTCAAAAAAAGCAGATTGTCAGCCATGGCCAAGAGTAAAGGTGTGTTAAGATACAGATACAGGAGATCTTACTTGGCTTGGATCCACAAACCAAGTGATCCAAATCTTGTCCTTTTCTTGCCTCATTTTCTTTATACTCCATGAGATTCCCAAATTGTGATTCTTCTTTATCTAAGTGTGTATTTATGTGTAGATATATGTGTGTGCATATACATATACACACATATACATACATATATACATTTTTGTTGTTATTGTTAGTTGCTGTGGAGTCAATTCTGATTCATACCAATCCATGTGTACAGAGTAGAACTGCTCCATAGGATTTTCAAGCCTGTGACCTTTCAGAAGCAGATCACTAGACCTGTCTTCTGAGGCACCTTTGGCTGGATTCAAACTGCCAACCTTTTGGCTAGTAGTCAGGCACTTAACCATTTGTGCCATCCAGGGACTCCCTAGAGAAAGAGAACATTTCCAAGCATCTTTTGCAATCAGGTTGGGTCATAAGACTAGTTCTGGCCAAGGGGATGTAAGTGGAATTAACATCTATCACTTCTGCACCAAACCTCGAAGAACAAATTTATGTTCTCCATGAATTCTTTTTCCCTGCTGCAGTGACGTAGAAGCCTCTTGTTCCAAATGGCATAGTTTAAAATGCAAGTGGCCTAGATCTCTGAATCACCCTTGGAAGGAGCATCAATACTGGGTGAGTGAGAAATGTGATTTTATGTGTTAAGCAACTGAGGTTTTGGGTTGGTTGATTATTGCAGCATAACTTTACCAGTCAGAGACTCACCAGAAAATAGAAAACAGTTCAGATTGTTCAAACTGAGTGAATTTAATGCAGTTAGTAACCAGTTTCTGGTTACACAGATGATGTAAGAGCAGAGAAAACAAACAAGAGATAGTAAAACAACCCAGAGATTAGATATAATAAGAAGCTGCTACCCTTCGAAGAGCAGGACGATGGGATCAGGTGATATTAACACACAAGCCAAGGCCATCCAATGAGATCTAGAACCACAGAAGGGCCTGTCTGATGGAACCTGAGAGGAGCCATCTGGTGGGAGCTGGTATGAAATGCAACCAGAAAGAAAAGGAGATGAGATATCCACAGTTCTGTCTTTCTTTCCCTTCTCTTCTGTTCCCATTGGCCACTGCTTCCCAGAGTCTAGAGGGAAAAGTTGCTGGGAAATATAGTTACCGCAATATAGAGCAAAACAGGGGAGAGACAAGGTGAATCTTAAAGCAAAATGGCTGTTAATTGGCACAATAGCTTAGACTCTAGGGGAGACAGAACAGAGCAAGTGCGCAGTCCTCTTCAAAACTTACCCCTTCTCTTTGTGAAAATGAAACCCCCAGTGTCAGTACTGTGGCCTAGTAAACTCTCTTTTTCCTTATTCTTGACAGATTCCTTGAGCAGAAGGAAGAAGAGTATTGTTGGAATGATGAGGAGGGGAATCATGTTTTAAACTCTTCTAGAAGCCAATACCATCTCCAGCTTTTATTCTCTCTTTTAACCCAATCAGTTTAGTTGCTTTGCCTACAATGAATTAGGGGAAAGTAGTGGTTCAGGGGAAACCCTGGTGACGTAGTGGTTAGAAGCTACAGCTGCTAACCAAAAAAGGTCGGCAGTTCGAATCCACCAGACACTCCTTAGAAACCTTGTGGGCCGGTTCTACTCTGTCCTGTAGGGTCACTATGAGTCGGAATCGACTCGAAGGCAATGGGTTCAGTGGTTCAGGGATAGGATTCTCTCTATCCATGTGGGATGCCTGGGTTCAATTCCCAGCTAATGCCCCTCAAGTGCCCCATCTGTCAATGATAGCTTATGTTACTATGACGCTGAACAGATTTTAGTGAAGCTTACAGACTAAGACGGACTAGGAAGGAAGGCCTGGTGAGATATTTCTTTAAAAAATCAGCCAATGAAAACCCTATAGTTTATAACAGTCTTATCCAGTCATGCATGGAGTTGCCATTAAGTAGGGGTGCCATGGCAACTAAAAACAATAGTGAATTAGGAATATTGATATTGCCCTTCAGGGAGATTATCAGAGAATCAGAAAACTAGGGCTTAAAGGGATGTGGAGCGGCTGCTTTGTGGCAGAGATTGTTGCTTTTCACCCAATTTTATTCAGGCTGACATTACACCCACCTAAAAGACACAATTTCCAGTCTGGCTAGCAACAAATTAAGACTATGTGTCTAACTTGTAACTGTAAAATTAGGGAAAGTGGTTAAAGGGAACTACTGACCTAGATGGATGGTGGGCGCTTTTTATTCTTCCATTTTTCCTCTTTCTTGTAATTTAGAATGCTGAATTGATGCTTGGAGCTCCAGTGACCATTTTTAACCATGAGGTGAATCTCAAAGACAGGTATCATGGGGTAGGATGGTAGATCAGAAATCCAGAAAAGATCTGGGTGCCTGATAAAACAGGGAACCACCAAACCTCCCCTAGATTATACTCCTCTTTAGATCTTTTATATGAGCAATAAATATTATTGTTTAAGCTACTATTACTTTAGGTTTTATTTGTTACACAGAACCTAACTTAAACAACTAATGTGTGTGTGAGTATATACATATATATATATATATATATATATATTTTCAATAGCTTCCATTCATCTGAGTCTAAGGAGAAGCAACATATCTTCAGAGATGAATTCTTCTACTCAGTGTGGCTGAACTCACACCCTAGGTGTCTGAAACCCATCACCAGGTTCAGGGATTACCAAGAGTATTATACGGATCTCAAATAGAAAAGAATGCAACATGGTTGGCTTTAGATATTCTGTGCTCGTCATGCATATCATCATGAGTTTTTCTTTCCACATGTCTCTCTCTGACGGGCCCCTGTATGGGTTTAGAAATGAGGGTTTATCTGATGGGCTGATCAGTGCTGGAATGCGTGCCTCAGTGACATTTCAAGCAAGCTACAAGAATCCTCCAACGTAGTGCCACCACAAATCCATCATTGATCCTGGAGTCTGGCTGCAGCTGGCAAAGGAGAGGAAACAGAGTTCAAAGCAAGGTGAAGAGTCTTACGGCCAAAAGTTCCCATATGCCGAGGATTGCTTATGACCTACCCCAGCCTATATGCAAGTTCACTGGGTTTGCCATTTAGAGTTCCCAAGAGAGCCTGTCTGGAGGGAGAAATAAATCCTGATCCCCCCTAACACCAGATCCTGCTTGCTGCCCGTGAGAGATTTCTCAGCAAGCGCAGCTGCACTTGCAGTTTTACGTAAACATCCGAGGCCTTTTCTAAAGCATGAACCTCACTCTTTCTTTTGAGGTACCTTCCTCCTAATTTCATGTTCCCTGCATGTATACTGACCTGAAGAAACTGGGCCGCATGTAAACCATATTAAAGGGTAAAAAGAGGTGGTATTTGGGACAGGAGCCAGGATCACAACCATTCAAATCCCTCCTTCAACCCACACTGCCCCAAATGCAACGTACTTGAGAGATATGTGTACAGAGGGCAAGGCCAGGCTACAGCATATTCTTGATTATGGCATGGCTTTTGCCCTGAATCCCAATGTAATGTCACCTCCCCAGGAAGTTCCCCGATGAAACGAGCCCCAGACATGCTTCACCTGCCAAATGTGTGGGAGAAGATATCACCACCACCGACTTGGGTTTTAACTTTGTACCCAAAACTCTCCACCCATTAGGACTGGGGCCAAACAACATTTCCTGCCTTTGAAAATGACCCTTTCTTGGTGGGGAAAGGATAAATGAAGAGGAGACAGGAGGTGATCCCATTGGTTGAGGGATGTGCAAGGGATAGGACAAGAGCTTTAGTTTCCTATAAGATGTCAAGTCTTAGGTGTTGTATTCATATTATTTCTATCCCCTTACTATGTATGCTTCAGTGTAAAAGCTGTTTTTGCCAGCTTTAGCATACCTTCTCTCTTTTATTGGTGACAGTTCCCTGATTTTCCTTGCTCATTCTTACTTCGTGTGGTTCAACTGGAGTTAATCCTATTCTCTGCATCCAGAATGAGCAATATGTTCTAAGCACAGGCAATGAGTCCTCCATCCCCCCAGCCACAATGATTCAGAGATGGAGAGGAGACAGGATGGAAGCCAATGAGTCTCAATTTTGGGACTTTCACTAAAGCTCTTGAGAAAGAAGTACTTTCAACTAGAGTTTCTGAAACTGCCAGTAGCCATTTTGTCATAGTAAAGGGCTGCCTGAGAATGGAGCCAACCCAGAGGATAAAGGTGTTATCCCTAGATTTTCAGTTTTATGAGAAAAGTTTTCTCCCGTTCTTTCTTTATTCCTCCCTCCCTCCCTTCCTTCTATGTGCAAGGAATAGGGACAGGAGCTTTAGCTTCCTATAAGAGGTCAAGGCGTAGATGTTGTATTCATAGTATTTCTCTTCCTTCCTTTCTTTTTCATTCCTTGCTTGCTTGTTTACTTGTTAGTTTTCTTCTGTTTTGGAAGAAGTACAGCCAGAACGCTCCTTAGAAGCAAGGATGGTGAGACTATGTCTTACATACTTTGGACATGTTGTCAGGAGAGATCAGTCCCTGGAGAAGGACATCAAGCTTGGTCAAGTACAGGGTCAGTGAAAAAGAGGAAGACCCTCAACGAGATGGATTGACACAGTGGCTGCAACAATGGGCTCAAGAATAACAATGATTGTGTGGATGGCACAGGACCGAGCAGTGTTTCATTTTGTTCTACATAGGGTTTCTGTGAGTCAGAACCGACTCGACGGCACCTAACAACAACACCAGCTTTCTTCCTTCTTTGCTTTTTTGTTTTCTTTTATTGTTACAACATATTTAGGTTTAATTTCTGTCACTTGTATCCAAGAATTTTGTCTAATAGATACTCACTTCAGAGGTTTGCTACGTATAATATTCTCCAGATGAGCTGGAGATGGGCTTCTATGTTAAATTGAATCTATCTGGCAAATGCCTTGCATATATTTATATATGCTGTTTTTTTGGGTGGGAGGGTGTACATACGTTATGTTGGACACAGAATCCAGAATCCAGTCTTTGTAATCAAAGTCACTGTGAAGAGCCCTGATAAATATAGAACTGTAGCTCTAGGATAACTTTAGTTAATTTCTGGAAATTTATCGTGGGTCCATTAGTTATTTCTGTCATTCTCTTAAGAGTAATGTTACCTTTGTTAGCTAGTCTGTACTCTTTTGGGATCGTCTATTCTTTTTGACAGAATAATTATCCATATGTTGGTGTCATTTATTAACTGACCTTGTTCAATACAGCCCAAAAGATTGGTTTGCTGCCATTCATGGTACACCCTTTAGAGGACTTTCCAGATGTTTTGACTCCCTATTGGACCATAGATTCAACTTTCCCCATTGATTATAGTTCATTTTTATCCACTTTGTAGTAAGCTTGGGAACCATAGATAGAGCATAAGTATCTATATTGCTTCTCTCAGGCCATTGAACTTAGACTTGGCAGGGCATCCACCCATTATTTGATAGAATGTCTGCTAGTGGGATGTTGCTTATATATAGTGAAAGAATAACCCATAAATATGTGACTGAAGCTTTTCGGTGAATTGAAACCAAAAGTTCCATCTTGTAAATGTATTGGGTCTCATTATTTGTGATTCTCAAACTGCCATAACTGAAGGATTACTGGCAGGCACTGTTTTTTGAGTAAAATGCTCTCTCCTGGCTAAGTAAACTCCTATACAGCTTAAATTGCTTCCTTATTCACAAGGACAATGAAATGGCACAAGCAAAGTATTTATTTTGAGCCCTGAAGACTTGTTTTCTCCTCCAGAGCATTCTACTTGCCAGGCAGGCTTGCTGTACTCTTTTGTCTGAGTGGTCTGCTCTACTTTGGTTCTGCCGTTAACTGTCTCTACAATTACTCCAGCTAGGTCCAAACCTTCTTTCATTGTATAGAAAAGAAGATAACCCTAAATTTGTAGTAGAAAATCATCCCAAGCCCTATTATTCACTTTATGGGAAACCATATAGAAATACACTGACCCTTGGGATTATGCAAGCATCTTCACACCCCAAAATCCCGATACGTAGACTCTCTTCAACTCTTTAGAAAGACTGAATTTACAGTATTAGGCTAAATGATTAGTTTTCAATCTTTTTATTTCCCAGATACTCCTCAAGAGATTTTAGACTTCATCAACTTAGAAAAATCACATAGAGTACCATATGACTTTTCCATTCTCCTACGTATTGTTCCATATTTTACATATAAATGTCAACACAAACTATGATAGCCCCTCATCACTATATGAAGGTGTCATAAAACTTGCTGTGCTTTTGGAAATTAGCATCCCCTATGTACATCAATTCTCTAACAATTTATATTCCATTTTGATACATTATGTTCTATTAAACGTTTGTGGAGGTACAATAAATTTAGACTCATACCTTACTTTAGAACTAGTAAGATGCTTCTCCAATATTATCTTTTGAAAAACAACAAAAAGAAAAAGAAATTCCAGAACAAATTTCCTCATCCCTGTGTAAGTTAGTAATACTTTTTTCTTTTTTTTTTACGTATTTTTAGGTAATTAATACCATTATCTATGTTGGGTTGGTACCTTAATCATCTAGTGCTGCTATAACAGAAATACCACAAGTGGACGGTTTTAACAAAGAGAAATTTATTTCTGCACAGTAAAGTAGGCTAAAATTCCAAATTCAGGGCATCAGCTCCAGGGGAAGGCTTTCTCTATCGGCCCTCTCATCAATCTTCCCCCAGACTAGGAGCTTCTCCACGCAGGAATCCAGGGTCCAAAAGACGCACTCTGCTCCCAGCACTGCTTTCTTGGTGGTACGATGTCCCCAACTCTCTGCTTGCTTCCCTTCCTTTTATCTCTTGAGAGATAAAAAGTGGTGCAGGCCACACCCCAGGGAAACTCCCTTTACATTGGATCAGGGATGTAACCTTAGTAAGGGTGTTATACAATCCCACCCTAATCCTCTTTAACATAAAATTACAATCACAAAATGGAGGATAACCATACAATTCTGGGAATCATAGCCCAGCCAAACTGATACACACATTTTTGGGGGGACGTAATTCAAACCTTGACAGTTGGCTTTTTTTTTTTTTCAGCACAATCTGACATTTGAGATCCATTCTCTCATCTCAGAGTCTTACAATTAAGAGTAAATAGCATTCTTCAGCTTTTAGATGGGACTCTGTCCCCAAGTTGCCAAATGTCTGAATTTAGGAGTATTTGTCCACTATCTTATCATGACTAATGACAGTGAATAATGTATCCAAGGAAAAGGTGGGCAAATCTTTTAGACTTTCTCCTATTGACACTTCCCTAATGCATCTGCTGTGTTTATTACCAATTTACTAGAATTCAGCTACTTCAAACTCTTGTGGACTTCTATTACATACTCAGATTCTGGGGCTTAAATCACAAATTGCCCTTCAGTGCAAAGGGTCTAAAACTCGCTAGAGTATATCTTTATAATATTTTTTCCTCTCATGCCTGTTTCTCCTGTCTTCTTTTTTTCTTCAACAGCTTTGGAGACTTTTTCTTCCATGGTACCAAAAGCAGTGTCAGGCCATGGTATTTCCATTCAGAGTTTCATCTTGAATATTATGTGGTTATTTCTTTTCAATGTCATTGAAAAGAATATGCTTAGGTTGGCATGAGTCCTGTCTTAGTTATCTAGTGTGGCCATAACAGAAAAGCCACAAGTGGGTGGATTTAAAGGAGAAAAATTAACTTTCTCACAGTTCAGGAGGCTAGACATCTGAATTAGGACTTTGCTCCAGGAGATGGTCCTTCTTTGTCTATGTCAGCTTCTAGTACCCTGCAATCCTTGGAGTTCCTGGGCTTCCAGATTCATCTGTCTCTGTAGTCAGATAGAGGCTGTGTCTCCCCCCACCAGACCCGTGTGTGTCTCTCTATCTATTATGATCTTTGTATAACTCATAAATAATTAGGTTTAGGATTCACTCTGTTGGTACCTCCTCATCGACATAACAAAAAAATCCTATTTCCAAATAAAATCACATCTGAAGGTACAAGGGCTAGGAATTCAGTACATGTTTTTAGGGGACACAATTCAATCCATAACAAGTTCAAATTCATTTTATGATCTTGATCTTCATACCTGAAGGAGCAAAAAAAGTTGTATACTGCTCAAAATCTTCAAGTAAGTGTATTGAATTGTATACAAAGAAAAGATAGAAGCATTTTCTAGATGCATTTATTTAGTGCCTGGAGCCTGGTAGCACAGTGGTTAAGAGCTCAGCTGCTAAACAAAAGGTTGACAGTTTGAGTCTACCAGCTGCTCCTTGGAAACCCTATTGGGCAGTTCTACTCTGTCCTATAAGGTCACTGTGAGTTGGAATCTGCTCGACGGCAATTTTTTTCTTTTTTTTTTAAGTGTGGAGAGATTGACATAAATTAGCTAATGGAATCCTATAAGAACTTGGTGAACAGTGCTACTTGGTGAGCAATTTTGTTGATGAAGCAGTTGCAGTCCAGATAGGTTTGCCCCTGCCCTCCTGAACTACATTGCTTATAATGCTCTATTGGCTCATCAAGTCTGTGGATTTGGAGATAAAGCTTTACCCACGTATGGAGAATGGGTCTCAAATTTGATTTCTTTTTAAGTGTACCTTTTATTCACGCATTTATTCATTCATCCATCCATCATTCACTGTATGACTCTTACATACTGGATTACACTAGGGCAAATATACAGGAAAATGGTTTTTAAACTTTGAAGAGCATCAAAATCATGTGGATGCATGTTGAAAATACAAATAGCCAGGCTTCAGACCTACTAAAACAGATTTTTTCCTGTTTGGGGCAGGGTCGTGGTGGGGTGAATCCATAGTATCTGTATGTTAATAAACTCCCAAGTTGATTATAGATAACTATTACAATAATAAAAACCATAGCATAAGCTCTCAAATAGCAGATAAAAGAAGATTTTATTATCTAACATTTTGAAATTTCATAAGTCAATTAATTTTACTACAACTCTATAAGATTGTACAATATTTCGTTTTTTATGATATACAGATCCATGATAGTTTCTGTTTGGGGTGAGTTTTTTAGCTGACAGCCTTGCTAACCAAGTCCTCTAAAAATCTAAGAAGCTGAAAGAATTAAAAAAAACAGTTTCCATAAAATTTAATGAAAATCAGATAAACATTCATCTAAGAAAAACACTGTAATTTTCATGTTCAGAAATTCTTAGTGAAAAGATAAGTTGATTTAAAGTTTTATATTCAGCTAAGCTAGTCTTTTTTTTTCTTATCCAACAATTTATACACAAATTGTTTCGTGACATTGCTTGCAATCTCCACCATGTGTCAACACTCTCCCCTTCCACATGCCGATTCCTCATTTCCATACGTCCAGTTTCCCTGTCCCTTCCTACCTTCTTGTCATTGCTTTTGGTCTCGTATACATGATCGAACTAAGAAGCACATTCCTCATGTGTGTTATGCTTTGTTTTATAGACCTGTCTAATCTTTGGCTGAGGGGTGAACTTCAGAAGTGGCTTCAGTTCTGAGTTAAAAAGGTAACCAGAGGCTATAGTCTTGAGGGTTCTTCCAGTCTCTGTTAGACTAGTGATTTTGAATTTTGTTCTGTATTTTTCTCCCACTCTGTCCAGGACCTTCTCTTGTGATCCCTGTCAGAGTGGTTGGTGATAGTATCTGGGCACCATCTAGTTCTGGGCTCAGGCTCGTGAAGGCTGTGGTGCTTGTGGCCCATTAGTCCTTTGGACTAATATTTCCCTTGTGTCTTTGGTTTCCTTCATTCTCCTTTGCTGCTCCAACAGGATGGGACCAGTATATGTATCTTAGATGGCCGCTACCAAGCTTTTAAGACCGCAGACGCTACTCACCAAAGCTGGATGTAGAATATTTTATGAACTTTGTTATGTCAATTGACCTAGATGACGGCTGAGACCATGGTCCCCAGCCCTCAGCCCCAGTAATAAACTAGTTTTAAGTGTCAGAGCAAAATTTAGACACATTCAGAGATGCAAGGTATTATGGGTTGATTTGTGTCCCCCCAAAAGATGCCTAATATCCAGTAACTGTGAATGTGAGTTTATTTAGAAATAGGGTCTTAGAGATTCAATTAGTTAAAATGAGGTCATACTGGAGCAGGGTGAGCCCTAACCCAACCTGACAGATGTCCTTATAAGAAGAGGAGAAGAGACACAGACACAGACAGGCACAGAAGGAAGATGCACAGTGTTTCAGCCATATTTATTCCTTCTTCAGATAACCAAAGAAGAGTGGAGTTTAATTTCTAGAACCTGGACAACTAATAATCTTCCTACACATTCTATGAGTGGATGGCAGCAGGAAGGTCTCTAACATCAGCTGGTTATCTATCTTAGGACTCATGAAGAGCCTTGTGCGTATATATATATGGAATCCATGGGTGGTGCAAATGGTTAAAGTGGCTAGCGGTGGGGGGGGGGGGTTGAGTTCTCCCAGAGGCATCTCAGAAGAAAGGCCTGGTGATCCAGTTCTGAAAAATTAGCCACCGAAAACCCCAAGGAGCACAGTTCTACTCTGATACACATGGGACCACCATGAGTCGACTTGATGGCAACTGTTTTTTGGTATACACACACACACACATACACACACCACCTAATGGTATATAGAAGGAGCCCTGGTGGTGCGATGGTTAAGCACTCAGCTACTAATTGAAAGGTCGGCAGTTCAAACTCACCAGACACTTCCTGGGGGAAAAACTTGGCGATACACTTCCATTAACAGCCTAGGAAACGCTATGGGAGTGTTCTACTCTGTCCTATAGGGTCGCTATGAGTTGGAATCGACTCAACAGCAGACAACAGTAGCATATGGTATATATGCCATTTTAACTTTTACTTTCTAAGTTAGTCAATATTCATTTCGTACTGTAGATATATGATGATCTTATAGTAGACAGTGAGATAATTGGAGAAATCTGCAAGCACTGCAACATCCAATTGGAAGCACCTTGAAAAAGATCATATTTACCTGATCTTTATATTCCTTTATCTACAGCACAGCTTCTTGCACGGGAGTTTCTTTCAAAGCAGCTACAATAATCCTTTCATGCTCTAATAAAACCGATAATGATATAATAAAAACCCATCTTTGTATTGGATGTCTGCCTACCTTACTATGACTCTCCTTTTTCCAATAACTACCCTGAATCCACAGGACACTCTGGCCCACAACCACACTGCCCATTCATGTCTGGGCAGAACATGATCTTTGCCCATTTTATAATCAATTTATAATCAATTTGCCCACAAATGAGCACTTGAGGATTAATAATAGACTCACACCAATATTTAGAATTAAGACTAAGGCTGGACCTATAACATGGAAGATTACCATTCTTCTGCCTTACGGATGAAAGAACCAAAAGAAGCTGATCTGCTTACGCAGAAAATAACGAAGCAGATACCCCACGGGAGATGTGTAGGGTTACAGAGTAGTTTGAATACTTTTCCATTTTCAGTTTCTAGAAACTTTAGAGGCATTGACTTGGTCCACGAGAATTTTTGTATTCTTACACTCAGTTACCACTTTCTACCTAAGCTAGTTGTGGTTGGTTTCCGTTATTCATCCTAATTAATATTGCTTTCCATTCTTCTGATAATCCATTTAAACATCATTAGGTTCAGCAATAGTAGCTTAACAACAGATATAGCCCACAAGAGTAAATCAAACTTTGGTAAAATTCAAATGGATATTATGTATTGCTCCTTGTAATTAATAACAATTAGAAATGCATGAATGAGCAATTGATTATAATAATAGGACCGATGACTTGCAAAGAAATTTTTTTTTTTAATTGTAACCCAACACTCTGTCCTTGTTTTTCCATAGACTGGTTTTCAAAATAAATATTCTTACTTGTATGGAAAGCATTTCAAACACTATGCATTTCATGCTACAGTTATGCTATGTAAACATCAATAAATTCCATTTGCATTTAGGTTAAAAAAATAAAACGCTAAAATATTAATTTATAATACTGTGTTGCAAGTGCATTAAAGCATGAAATGAAGTAATAATGGCAAGACATTTTTTACTAGTTTATGAAATCCCCAATTTAGTGAAGTTTAAATTAGGACCTAAAAATATTTGGAATTGTAACTAAGTTACAAACAAACAGAAGACTCCTGGCGATCGGGAGTCTAATTGGAATTACTGACTGTCCATGGAGAGTCGTACTGCATGCATTCATCTTGTACTTACAGGGCTGCAAGCAGTTTCTCTGTAGGTTTTTGTCTACTTATAAAGACGTCCAACAAAGCCGTGGAGACTTTCAACTGCTTCCCGTCTCATGGAAAAAACTGTAGAACCCAAATCACGTTGCCTGCCGTAAAGCAATTTCTGAGTTTGCGGCTTTTCGTTTAGTGCTTCGTCTGCCTCAAAGCAAGGAAACCAGAAACTGTTAGTATTAATGATACAGTGAAATAATTGGCTAGAAACTTGTGCTGAGCAAGATTTCTATCAACTATAAAAGTAAGTGAAATACTGTTTTATGATAAAAAACATTGTAGAGTACACACAGAATTTGGTACTTATTTATTACGTAGTTGCACATTCATAACTATAAGAAGTATATTTCCAATGCAAAAATGTCAATGAGCCTATGCTAGTCAACTTAAGAGATCCATCGGCTGTGATGTATAACTTTTTAAGAGATATATTTTAAACTAACATATCCTTGGGGTTAAGATAATACTTCTACCCTTGAAACACTTCAAGTAAATTATAGACGTAACACAATTATTTCTATATTTTAGAAGAGTTTTTACTTGTTTCACTTACTGCTTGTATTTTGCTTGAATAATTACATTAGTTACAAAATGCTCACATTTGGTAGTTGCCAAGATGGGTTATTGTGCTCATTTTTAAATGTCCAGACTGATGGAGATCAGGACTTAGAATAGTTTGGCTTTGTTACCTCTTTGATCCCTAGTTCTTCAAAGTCAGAACTGAGGCCAAAACAGAGCTTACAGAAGAACTTCTTGAACAGGCTTCAGTGTATGTGATGAAAACTTAAGAACCTGTTTCCAAAGAAAGAAACAGCTCAAATCAGGAGGCTGTGAAATTTATGAAGAGTTTTCTGTTCAAGGACATAGGCAAGTACAGAATCAGAAAATAACATTTAAAGTTAGGAAAGCAAGAATAGCAAAGCATGTTATATAAATTAATAAACCTAGATTCATAATCAAAATGCTGGATCAGGGTAAGAAGTTATAGATGGATAGGTATAAACCATTGCTGTTGAGTCGATTCTAACTCATAAATACTCTATAGGACAAAGTAGAACTGCCCCATAGTGTTTCCAAAGAGCGGCTGATGGATTCGAACCACCAACCTTTTGGTTAGCAGCCAAATGCTTAACCACTGGGTATAGAAATGAGAATTGAATATTTTAATTCATAGTCAGTGTCTCAAACAAGTGTCTAAGGGCAAATAGATGAGCAGGATACATTGTAGAAATTCCAGCACTAGGCTAACTCAGACGTTACTGTTGCAATCACAAAGACATGTAGGTCATCTTTAATTTGTCTGAGAAACTAAGCACTGTTCAAACATTTCTGCTCATCTGGCCTGATGTTGTTAGCTGCCATCAAGCCGGCCCAACTCACGGCCACCCCACGTGTGTCAGAGTAGTAGTATACTCCTGCGGTTTTCTAATGGCTGATTTTTTGGAAGTGGATCACCACGCCTTTCTTCTGAGGTGCCTCTGGGTGAACTAAACTGCCAACTTTTCTATTAGAGTCTAGTGCTTTACCGTTTGTACTACCCAAGGATTCCCTATCTGGCCTGGAGGATACAAATACATTGGTAGAGCAAACACTGACAATCATCTCAAACCTGACAAGTGGCTTCTTTTCTCCCTTGCACTCCTCCAAAACAGACGGGTGTTAAATAATGAAACACCTAGAATACATTAAGTGATTTTGGCAAATATTTCTTGAGTACTTAATATGTGTAAGGTGTTGTGTTGAGTGATATATAAAATTCAAGTAAATCCATCCTGATTCAAGCATGAAGTGTCTAGAGAATGTTTTATCAGACGTACGATATAAACCTGCCCAAAGATATGACTCAAAAGAGAGCTATCATCCTTCAAAGGTCATTTTAAACAGCCTTTCCTGAATCCCATCTGGATTTAATCTCTTTCCTCCTAGTGGTTTATTTTAGCTCTGGTATGACAATGATTGCTTTTTCTCATGCTTCATCTCCCTCACTGGACTGTCTAATTTTTTAAAGTCCTCTTCACACCACCTAGAACTGCATCTATGCAATGGAATCATTCAACTACTCCTTTATAGTTGAATAAATGTCTAGAAGTTTATTTAATACATACTATTACTGTACATAGGATGATAAAAAAATTCTTGCCATGAAGCTTCTTTTAGGAGCACAGTTTTTTTTCCTGTGAGGAGTTAAATGTTTTATCAATAAATTCCATTTTCTACATTAAAAAAAAAATCAGCCATTGAAAACTCTATGGAGCACAGTTCTACTCTGACACACATGGGGTCACCATGAGTCAAAGTCAACTCAATGGCAACTGTGTATTTTTTTTTAATTTTATCATTATGGCCTTAAGATTTTAGTCAATTTAATTTTATCATTATAACCTTAAGATTTTAGTCAAATAAGTGGTTATCAATGTAAAATACTTTATCATAGAAACACACTGATCAATGATAAATACAAGTCAAAATAAGGCTGGATATAATTATAAAAAACAGCATATTGATGTAAAGATATCCCCTGTGGATAAGGTAAGCCAGTATTAGTTCCCAGGGGACCTCATAATGTGACATTTGCCAGCTTTGTGAAGTTAAAATGGTTTAGGGTATGACAGTCCGCTCTGAAGCCTCTGACACTGGTGAGAGAATTTTCACCGTAAACTAAGCACTTGAGATTGACGCATATATAATACCAATACCAGTAAATTAATTGTAATGGTAAATGGCAACCATGCCAACTTGATTGAATGGGCCTTCCCAACCTCAATTTCTCTGACATAAAATCTTACATAGCAACCAAGATTTTGTGATAAGTATAGCATAGTTTCAAAAATATGAAAAACAAAATATAATTTAACCTGTAAATGGAGAATAAATAGAGATTACTTTTTATTCTCCAAATAAAGAATCACTTATTTTCTCTGTTAAGAAAGGGGATTTTTTCTGGTGTTTAGTAATGAGTTGTATTACTTGACCTCTAAAGCGTATTTTCTTTTTTTTCAAAAGTTAACTTTATATGGATAAGTGGTTGGTTTTATGTACTTTATTTTAAAGTGAATAGGAAAGATTTACATTGAATGTTTAAGGTTGGTTCTTCTAATAATCTCGTAGAAAAGTAGTGAATTTTTACCACTAGCAACTGTTTGAAGGTGTCAATTTATTCATGCCAATACCCATTTTAAATAATAAAATTTCGATTTTGTTTGCAAGTAAAATAAGTGTGATCACAAAAATGGAAGATTATCTCACCAAATTATCCACAGCCTATGTATTTTTAAATGTTTATTTGATTGTTGCCTCACTTTTCCTCTTCTTTTCTATATTTCTGGAGTATAATTTGGATCCTGGACCTTGATGGCCAGATCCCTACAATGAATAGCTGATGCCCTTGGCTAAGGTGCTTAACCCCTCTGCACTGCTATTTCCTCATATGTAGAATAGGAAAAAATATCACTCATTTTGTTCGGTTAAAATGATCATAAAGGAATGAGGTAAAACATAAAAAACATTTAATACAGTACCCATTACAATAAATAATAAATGGTAGAAAATGTTATGATTATCATTTTTACCTGTTTTGCATTTAATTTTTCCTCAGAACACCGTGTAAAATGGGTATTGTTTATCTGTGTTTTACAGAGATAAAACCTAGAATCTGAGAAGTTAAACTTCTGGAGTCTGCCTGACCCCCTTTTTATCTGATTCCAAAGTCTGTCTTCTCCCCACTACACCACACTGCCTTTATTCATCTGTCTCCCTGAGCTTATTTTATATCCGCTTCAAAGATGCATTTAACTACAAGGACATAGAATTCTGTTTTTTGTACCATACAGTTTATTTAAA
Organism: Trichechus manatus latirostris; assembly: GCF_000243295.1. Classification (NCBI taxonomy): domain Eukaryota; kingdom Metazoa; phylum Chordata; class Mammalia; order Sirenia; family Trichechidae; genus Trichechus; species Trichechus manatus. Next base: position 17,291,515 of record NW_004443949.1, on the reverse strand, counting down.
AAAAAAATGCCTTGATTTCCTCTTGCTGTCACATCTTGCCAATGATTATACACATTATGCCAGGATAATGTCTCAAGCAATTTTAAAATGTTATTATAAACCAAATCATTTAGTTTCTATACAACTCAGTATTTCCTATTTATAATCTAAAGATAATGGATACAGAAATAACAGTCTTATTGAAGTATTTCTTTATATTGTGGATAGTTTAGCCAACTTTATCTATTATTCTCCCTCAGTGTTGCACACAAATTATTGCACATTCTAACAAAAGCATTTGTCCAATCTTTCTATTTGTCATTCATCATTTATTGATTTGAATCATATGAAATCAACTATTAGAAGTATCATACTATTCAATATAATGTTTGGGAATTTAAAGACTTCAGTCATCTTCATTTTAATTTTTAATATTTGCTGCTTATTTTAAGCAAATCCTTAATCTATCCTTTGTTGGGACATAGCAAGTAGATAGACAAGTATACATAATGATACCATGTTGTTGCTACATATTTGGGTTAAGTTTGCAGAGTCTGCTACTCTTCCCTATTTACTTTTCAGCCTTTAAAAAAAAATGACACCAGGAAAAACCATTAGATAATGTCAATAAAATTTAATGACAATGTTTACTTTGGCAAGTTAAAAATCTTTATGAGTGTGCTGGAGGCTGTTGTCATTTGTTTTTCTCATTTTTCAAAACTAATCCTTAAAGTCTATCTAAAAGAATATTTTTTTCTTTGTGTCAGCTTTTATTTATCTCATAACAAAACCCCTAGCAAAGGAAATGAAAAGACTGTGGTTAAGTGGTATGGAAACATTAATAATAATAAAAATCATTTGCCATTGGGTTGTCTCTGACTCATGGTAATCCTGTGTGTGTCAGAGTAGAACTGTGCTCTATGGGTTTTTCAATGGCTGATTTTCCAAGGTGCCTCTGGATGGACTCGAACTTCCAACCTTTGAGTTAGCAGCTGAGTGCAGTTACAGTTTATACCACCCAGGGACTCCACTAATAAGAATAGCTATCATTTATTAGGAAACCCTGGTGGCACAGTGGTTAAGAGCTATGGCTGCTAACCAAAAGGTCAGCAGTTTGAATCCACGAGGTGCTCCTTGGAAACTCTATGGGGCAGTTCTACTCTGTCCTATAGGGTCGCTATGAGTTGGAAATCAACTTGAAGGCAGTGGGTTAGGTATCATTTATTAGGAGCCCTGGTGGCAGAGTGGTTAAGAGATCAGCTGCTCAACAAAAGGTCAGCAGTTTGAATCTACCAGGTGCACCTTGGAAACCCTATGGGGCAGTTCTATTCTGTCCTGTAGGGTTGCTATGAGTCAAAATCGACTCGACAGCAACAGATTTTGTTTTTTTTGTTGGGGGAGTTATCATTTATTAAGAATAAATTACATGCTCAGCACTTTACATCGACTCATGAAATTTTCACAACTCTAAGCAAAATATTAACACTTTTGTTTTACAGTTGATGAAACTGAGATCCAGAGAGTATATAGAACCTAAGAACACACAGCCAGGAAGTGACCTAGCAGGGGACTGCACCCAGCTTTAACTGACTCTTAAGATTTCTTTCCTAATTATTGTTTCTCAAACTTGGGAAGCTTGACTCCTTTTAACAAAGCCTAAAATCATGGTTGCTATGTCATGGAAACCATCCTCCCAGTTTTGCAGTGCTATCGAGAACACTAACCTCTGCATACGTGTCTAAGAGATCAGGATTGTATCATAAATGTAAACCAGAATTCATCCCAACTTAGCCTAGTTTCCTTTGACTTAAGTTTCATGTCGCTTGTAATAATTCCCATTCCTCATCCATTAAAAAGGAGAAGAAAGGGGAAAAAAAAAAAAAAAAAGGTGTGAAGAGTAGTGAAGATGTAATAAAAGAAAGGCAATTCAAGATTTGGCATATATCCACCTTGTACCCTCCAATGTCTGCCTTTTTCCCTTTAGTTTCAGTAAGACATGGGGATATATTTACATAATTCTTCAGACTGCCATATTTTTAGAATGTATTTAGCTACAGAATACCTGTTGCATAATTTTACCCCAGTAGAGGTTGATTCGTGACCTGTTTTATCAGAGTAAAAGTACTGCTGTTGCAGGTTTGTAAGGGTCAGTTGGCAATTCAGAAATGAATGAAGTATGTGCTATTTTCTTAGGTCACCAGTCTGCCCCAGACTTCACCAGACGTGAGTTCAAGAATAATCCCCAAACTCAAGTCTCTAAGTTTGGAAAATAGTCTCATATCCCTGAGAATTTTCAGAATGCAGAAATGCTTCCACATGGAACTCAAATGTGAAGGTTATTACTTTGAGAAACCTGACAAGGTCACGTTCCTCCAGACAGGAAGTGTCTCACATGTGTGCAGTCCCTCAGCTCTGCATCTAGTACCCTTGCCATCCTCTGACCCCCTGTCGTCTGAAAGCCAGGTTGCTCATCCTAGGCCCTTGCCAGCTCCATTTTACAATCTTCAATACTCACAAGAGAAGATTTTGGCCTGGTCAAGAGGGTTGGTTGTAGGGAAGAAGTCTGAGAAGACAAAATTGGAGAGCCAGATTTGGCAATGTCCAGGATTTAGTTAAATTTACATATGTATTTTGGGTTTTATTAATCTATTTATTTATGCCTGTTTCTTCTCAGCACCCCCCGTCCCTGCTGTTACACAAACCAGATGCTATCTTCTGACACAGAGTTGGCAGACTCTGCAAACAGGTAAGTTGGTAGAATCTGAAATCACATTATTCATTAACAACTAAATTTTCAAAAAAGCCGTGTAATTCACTAAGGAGGATTTTTAGTGGGGAATCCTATCAATGGGTTGCTAAATCAGGTGCTGTGATGGGAGACACTTATTTTTTCACAGTGACCCACTTTGATTTTTTTTAATGTATTAACGTGAATTGGCAACCAGAAAAAAAATGAGGGTAGGTACATATGTCAAACTTTTTGTATTTAAGTTGACAGTTGTGTTGGAACATTCTTATGACAATTGATTTAACTGGCCATGCTGTTTCATATGTACATTTAATGACTATGTAAATCCTGGTAGTATTTAGTTCAACAGGTTTCTCTTTATATATGGCCTTTCTGGTCCTGGGTTTCTAGTTCTGGCAAGATGATTTGCTAGGCCACAGTCTTGCAAAGGGATTGGACAGTTTTCTATACAAATTAGGTACGTAGATATTGGACAATTGCTAAGCAAATTAGATGACTACAACCTACTGAGGGGAATGGTCAATTTGTGGTCTTGGTGGGAGGAGTAGGTTTGTAAAAGGGCTAATCCCACAGAGGTTGAGGGGGACCTCACTACCATTAAGAAGAAGAGCCAAAAGTGGAGCATGTGCTTTGGACCCAGAGGGCCTGTGCTGAGAACCTCCTAGACCCGAGAGAGAGAGAGAGAGAGAGAGCTGTAATACTTTTCTACTTTGTCACTAGTGGCCGCTATGAGTCAGAATCGACTGGACGGCACCTAACAGAAACAACAATATGTGTGTGAGAGAGAAGAGGCAGATAAAGTTATTTAAAGGATTAAAACACTGTTTAGAATTCTGCCAAAGTAGAAGAGACTGTTGTTTTCTTTAAATTAAAAGACTTAAAGCCAAGTACTTGCTGAGCAGATTCATTTGAATTGTGTAACCAAACATTGGAGCATATTGTCTGTGTGGTTTAGCTTTATGGCTTGAAATTAAACTGTAAGTTTAATGTAGTTTCCATTTTTCATGCATGATGTTGGAATGAGGTGAGTAAATTAGACCAGCTAAATATTATCTGGAGCCCTGGTAGCACAGTGGCTCGAATCCATCAACTGCTCCTTGGAAACCCTATGGGGCAGTTCTACTCTGTGCTACAGGGTCACTATGAGTCGGAACTAACTCAACGGATTTTTCTTTTTATATGCCGTAAACATGTAGGTAAGTCTATACTGAGGATCTATTATATTTTGCAGAAACATCTTTTAAAAATAAAATATTAATTTTCTGTCATTACCATGTTTCATGGTAGTGACAAGGCTCCAAAAATTAACAGAATACCCATTAAGATGTTTCAACAAACAGATGCAACGCTGGAAGTGCCCACACATCTATGCCAAGAAATTTAGAAGACAGCTACCTGGCCAACAGACTAGAAGAGATCCATATTTATGCCCATTCCAAAGAAAGATGATGCAACATAATGCAGAAAGTATTGAACAATATTATTAATAGCATAGGCAAGTAAAATTTTGCTGAAGATCATTCAAAAGTGGTTGCAGCACTAAATCCACAGGGAACTGCCAGAAATTCAAGCTGGATTCAGAAGAGGACGTGGAACAAGGAGTATCATTGCTGATGTCAGATAGATCTTGGTTGAAAGGAAAAAATACCAGAAAGATGTTTACCTGTGTTTTATTGACTATGCAAAGGCTTTCTACCGTGTGGATCATAACAAATTATGGATAACATTGCAAAGATTAGGAATTCCAGAACTTTTAATTGTGCTCATGAGGAACCTGTACATTGACCAGGAGACAGTCGTTTGAACAGAACAAGGAGATACTGCATGATTTAAAATCAGGAAAGGTGTGCATCAGGTTTGTATCCTTCCACCATACTTATTCAATCTATATGCTGAGCAAATAATCCGAGAAACTGGACTATATGAAGAAGAACTTGGCATCAAGATTGGAGGAAGACTCATGAACAGTCTTCAATATGCAGATGACACAAACTTGCTGAAAGTGAAGAGGACTTGAAGAGCTTACTGATGAAGATCAAAGACCACAGCCTTCAGTATGGATTACACCCGAACATACAGAAAACAAAAATCCTCACAACTGACCCAGTAAGCAACATCATGATAAATGGAGAAAAGATTGAAGCTGTAAAGGATTTCATTTTACTGGGATCCATAATCAACACGCATGGAAGCAGCAGTCAAGAAATCAAACGATGTATTGCATTAGGTAAATCTGCTGCAAAAGTCCTCTTGAAAGTCTTAAAAAACAAAGATGTTACTTTGAGGACTAAGGTGCACCTGATCCAAGTCATGATATTTTCAATGGCCTCATATGCATGTGAAAGCTGGACAATGAATAAAAAAGACTGAAGAAGAATTGATGATACTGCTGAAGAAGATTGAATAAACCGTGGACTACCAGAAGAATGAACAAATCTGTCTTGGAAGAAGTACAGTAAAATGCTCCTTGGAAGCAAGAGTAGCGAGACTTTGTCTCACATACTTTGGACATGTTATCAGAAGGGACCAGTCCCTGGAGAAGGACATCATGCTTGGTAAAGTAGAGGGTCAGCAAAAAAGAGGAAGATCCTCAGTAAGATGGACTGACACAGTGGTTGCAATAACGGGCTCAAACATAGCAACGACTGTGAGGAGGGCGTAGGACCAGGCAGTGTTTCATTCTGTTGTATGTAGTGTTGCTAGGAGTCAGAACCGACCTGAAAGCAGCTAAGAACAACAGCAACTCCCATGCTTCATATTTTCTTTATATTTTCCTACTTCCAGTCTTTCATTTCCTATTAGTTACACACTTGGTGAAAAATAAAGAAAAATAATATTTTTATTCCCCTCCTTTAGCCCAGACACTGTATTGCATGTGGATTTAATCCTCAAAGAGACCCTAGAGATAAGTAATTATTCTTAATTTTTTTGGTTAAAGAAACTGAGACACACTGAAGAAGAAGGAGAAGCATGCATAAGTTCACATCACCAACACATTGAAAAATTGGAAGTAGAAACAATTTCTGCATGACTCCAATGACCATGATCTTTTTTAAGGATACAGTCTTATTTTAAAAATCTCTAGTTAAAATTGATTCCCTTGATTTAAAAAACAACAACAAAAAAAAAAACTTCTGATGACTCTTAGCTCCCTACTGGTATAAAACTAAAATTGCTGTGCGTGGATTTCAATGTTTTTCCGTAATCCAGCCCTATCCTACATTTCTCTCCTTAAATTTCATTGCATTTCCTTACATATTTTATTGTCTATTCAGTAGGGACTACTTGATATATCCTGAACAGGCCCAGTTCTTTTCTTCCTCTGTTTAATGGTTCCTGCTGTTCACTGCCATTCAGATTATTTTCTCTCCCTATTTATACTTGTTAAAATCCTACGTATCATTTAAGTCCTAGAGTAAACGCCATCTCCTCCACCCAGCCTCTCCTCATCGCTCTTAGCCAGCCCTCATAAACCATTGTTTGCACCTCTGGTTTGGCACTTACCCAATCTGGCCCTGTGCTTTAGTTATTTGTGCACTTATCTTAGCTCCTCTGTTAGAGTCTTAGAGGCAAGAAACTCATCTTTATATATTCCACAGAGCCTGGCAAGTGTTTGGTGCATAGAAGAGTTTAAATAATTATCTCTTGAGTGGGTGAACAGTCAACTGAAGAGAAATGTATATTTTGTAATTTATTATGGAAGTCTTTTGGCTGTTGATTCTCATAGAACTTTGCAGAACTGTTAAAATGTAACTTGTTCACTATAGAATCTCCAAATGTTATTCCCAGGATAGGTTCTGGAATAGTAATATTCGAAACCCAGTTGTAAGACCATGGAAAACATTCCAAAATGTCAAAGATCCTGGATTTAAAAACAATGATGATGACATTAATATGGAAAACACATGCAGTAATTAAGAATGTATATGTATGTGTGCATGCAGTATGTTATTTTTTGTTTTGATTGATATACCTATTTACCAAAGACTAGAACCCATTTGTGATACCAAATGTTAAGATAATTTGTCAGTAACACATGTATTGCTACAAGTTATTACAGTAAAAATAAAAGAACATATATAAATTAAGGCATCCATGGGTCATTCAGCTCTGCTGCCAATACACCTGAATAAAAAAAAGATAACTAGACTTAATCTCCAAGGCTGTCGTTTATTTCTTTCACACAAAAAGTATGGGACCCAGGTGGCCAGAAGTCAAAGATCATACGCTGCCTGACTGCTTCATAAGGCAAGGTACATATGTATGGGACCTGCTGGGTGAAATCAAAAAGTCACTAGAATGGTGTGCAATTTTAGTGACCCAGGTCAAAGGCCACACTGCTTTTGGCGTTTTACAAATGCTTGACAGATGAAATGCCCACCTCCTAGGGATAACAAATAGAGCATACAGCCAGAAGTATTCATAAACATTAAGGCTTCATTCAGAATTCTCCTTGTGAAGGAAGTAGGTCACATAAGATTAGTAACATGGTTACAATACTCTTTTTCCTGGGGTCTAAAAATTATACTCTGGACAATATCCCTGAGTGTAATTGCAGGTCACTCAGTATGAAGGCTAGAAAATGGAAAAAGAAAAGAGAAGAAAAACAGCAATAGTTATATGCACACCCTTCCTTTCTCAAAATGTAGCAATACATCTGTAACATTTTAAAAAATATTTTTCAGTGTTTTCCTGGATGTAGTCTTATTGCATCATTAATCTGTAAATTTCTGTCCAGTGACCTTGACCAAAACGGAGCAGTTATTTTGCTGATATTCAGCCTTTTTTACAGTTCTATAGCCCTAGGAATTGACCTGTTATAAAGATACATTTTGACTAATAATTAGGGAGGAGAGGGTGTTACCAGGACAATGAAATAAGGTAATGCATGGAAAAGTGCTTTACACATGTTGTAAAATGCTCTGAAATTACGGCAGCACTATTGTTTAACACAGAGCTGTGGTGGTGCAGTGGTTAAGTGATTGGCTGCTAACTAAAAGGTCAGCTGTTCAAATCCACCAGCCACTCCTTGGAAATCATCTTTATCCTTATTTGAACTCTTGGAAAATATGCACACAAAATTAAAGTATGTGTTGTAGTGTACCTCTCCCTTTATTAGTATTCTTTTGCAATTTGAAAATAATAATTTAGCTCTCCTTGTGGTTAAATCTATCTAAACGCGTGGTGTAAATTGTCATGAATCAGAATAACATAAAGGACTTACTAAAACACAGATTGCTAGGCCCCACCCCAGTTTCTGATTTAGTGGATCTGGATGGTGCCTGAGAACTGGCATCTTAGTTTCCTAGTGTTGCTGTAACAGAAATACCACAAATGGCTGGCTTTAAAGAACAGAAATTTATATTTTCACAGTTTAGGAGATTAGAAGTCCAAATTCCGGGCTTCAGCTGTCAGAGAAGCCTCTTTCTGTGGGCTTTGGGGGAAGATCCTTGTCTCCTTCAGCTTTTGTAGCCCTGGCCTTCCTCACTTCCTTGGTGATCTTCGAACGACATCTGCCTTCTGCAGTTTATACTTGCTTCTGTGTCTAATCTCTTCTTTTTACAATAGCAGAAATAATTAGGTTTAGGACACACCAACACTAATATAGTCTTATGAACATAAAAAACATTTTATTTGCAAACTGGATTGCATCCAAAGTCATAAAACCAAAACAAAACCCATTGCCTTTGAGTTAATTCACCTCATAGTGACTCTAGAGGACAGAGTAGAACTGCCCCACAGGGTTTCCAAGGCTGTAAATATTTACGGAAGAAGACTGCACATCTTTCTCCCATGGAGTGACTGGTGGGTTCAAATCACTGACCTTTCAGTTAACATTCGAGTGCTTAACCACTGTACCACCATTGCTCTTTCCACAGGCATACAGGGTAGAATTCCAATACGTATTTCTTTGTGGGGGGGGGGGTGGAGGATGCAATTCAATGCATAACAATGGCATGTCTAACATGTTACCATGGACCCTGGTGCTGCTTGCCCAGTGACTACACTTTGAGAATCACAGATCTAAATAATGTGCCAAACTAACAGAATGAAATATAAGAGAATTCCCATAATAATCTGGGTATATGCAAATATGTCGATATTTTATGTATTTATATCTTGTAGATTTAATATTAATACTTTCTTTAGCTTGCTTTTCAGCTGGATGATGTTTCATCACAATGTAGATCCAGATTTTATCTTTCTTCCTGAATTAAATATCACCATCAAAATGAATGTTCTTCAGTAGCGACTCTTGTGTTGTTGTTAGGTGCCAACTAGTGGGTTCTGACTCATAGCAACTCTGTGTACAACAGAAGGAAACAATGCCCTGTCCTGTGCCATCCTCACAATCGTTGTTATGCTTGAGCCCATTGTTGCAGCCACTGTGTCAATCCATCTTGTTGAGGGTCTTTCTTTTTTTCCCTGACCCTCTACCAAGCATGATGTCCTTCTTCAGGACTGACCCCTCCTGATAACATGTCCAAAGTATGTGAGACAAGTTTCATTATCTCGCTTCTAAGGAGCATTCTGGTTGTACTTCTTCCAAGACAGATTTGTTCGTTCTTTTGGCAGTCCATGATATATTCAATATTCTTCACCAACGCCATAATTCAAAGGCATCAATTCTTCTCTGGTCTTTCTTATTCATTGCCCAGTTTTCCCATGCATATGAGGCAACTGAAAATACTATGCTTGAGTGAGGCACACCTTAGTCCTTAAAGTGACATCTTTGCCTTTTAATACTTTAAAGAGGTCTTTTGCAGCAGATTTGCCCAGTGCAATGCACCATTTGAATTCTTGACTGCTACTTCCATGGGCATTGATTGTGTATCCAAGTAAAATGAAATCCTTGACAACTTCAGTATTTTCTCTGTTTATCATGATGTTGCTTATTGGTCCAGTTGAAAAGGTTTTTGTTTTATGTTGTGGTATAATCCATACTGAAGGCTGTAGTCTTTGATCTTTATCAGTAAGTGCTTGAAGTCTTCTTCACTTTCAGCAAGCAAGATTGTGTCATCTGTATAATGCAGGCCGTTAATGAGTCTTCCTCAAATCCTGATGCCGTGTTCTTCTTCATATAGTTCAGCTTCTCAGATTATTTGCTCAGCATACAGATTGAATAAGTCTGGTGAAAGGATACAACCCTGACACACACCTTTTCTGACTTTACACCACGCAGTATCCCCTTGTTCTGTTTGAATGACTCCTCTTGGTCAGTGTATAGGTTCCTCATGAGCACAATTAAGTGTTCTGGAATTCCCATTCTTCACAATGTTTTCCATAATTTGTTATGATCCACACAGTC
>NW_004443949.1:17272370-17280872 GCF_000243295.1 Trichechus manatus latirostris | reverse complement strand
TTTTGGTCTTTTCTTTCTTTCCTGTCTTTTTAATGACCTCTTGCTTTCTTCATGTATGATGTCCTTGATGTCATTCCACAACTCATGTGGTCTTCAGTCATTAATGTTCAGTGTGTCAAATTTATTCTTGAGATGGTCTCAAAATTCAAGTGGGATATACTCAAGGTGGTACTTGGGCCTTGTAAACTTGTTCCAATTTTCTTCAACTTGAACTTGAACTTGCATATGAGCAATTAATGGTCTGTCCTGCAGACACTCCCTGGCCTTGTTCTGACTGATGATATTGAGCATTTCCATTATGTCTTTCCACAGAGGTAGTTGATTTGATTTCTGTGTATTCCATCTGGATTTTAAACAATTTTTATTAATTAATTTTCTTGAAACTTACAGAATGTGCTATCAATGTTATTGTTACTGTTCTTTGAGGTCAGAGATAATGATGATCACTTTCCTACCAGAAAGAATAGTAACTGAAAACTCAAGCCATGCATTTTCGAAATTAAACCATGTTTTGTCCCCTTGTACTCTTAAAAATGAACTACTGTCTCCAAGATTGAACTATATGTAATTCCTTTTTCATCAGAAGTACTAAGGGCCACCTCTGTCTCTAATGCCTTCATTGTTATACGTATTGTCTATTTTTCTTTAGAAGGCAATGTCTTTGCCGTATAAATTTTATATCTCTCTGCAGTAATCCCATATTACTCTGGTTTTACTTTCACCATTTTAACATATATATAAAAAGGAAAAGGCTTAGGAAAACTATGCCAAAATCATTCACCTCTCACATTCATTTTTGCAGTCTTGAGATGCAGTGGATCTACTGTCAACAACAGACTTTCTACACCAGAAGAATTTACTAATGCTGTTTATGCAAAGAGGTAGGCAAACAGAAGGGGGGTATGTAAGGATCCGTGTTGTGAAGGAATCACACAGCCCTGAGCATCGTATCGAAATACTGGAGTGGGCATTGCTATTGGTTTGCTAGTGCAGTATTTTACCCCTCTTTTTCCTCCTCTGATTATATGCTTTTCTTTTTTCTGTTGATGTTTTAGGTCATGAGAATGAGTACAGTAGGTGATAGTCTTGGTGCCCATAATTTTCCAATTTGTAGTAATTCTCACCATAGCTCATTGTAGCTAAACTCTTCTAGATGTAAATTAGTTTAATAAATATTCATGCACAAGTGCACAGGATACTGATGTTGGGTGCTGTGGAGTCGATTTTTGACTCATAGTGACCCCGTGTGTCAGAGTAGAAATGCCTTATAGGGTTTTTATAGGCTGTAATTTTTACAGGAGCAGATCACCAGGTCTTTCTCCATCAGAGCCACTGGGCGGGTTGGAAGCCAGCCTTTCTGACAGCAGCCAAGGGTTTAACCATCTCACCAGCAGGGCTCCTTTAATTTGCCAGTGTTTTTAGATTTGTTATTTACACACACACAATAACCCCTTGGAAACTTAGACCTGACATCTGTTTCTAAGATTTGCTAATTGATTTTTATTTTTAGCCCAAAAAGCCCCGTTGCCGTCGACTTGATTCCAAATCATAGCGACCATATATGACAGAGTAGAATTGTTCCATAGGGTTTCCAAAGAGTAACTGGTGGATTTGAACTGCCAGCGTTTTGGTTAGCAGCTGGCTCTTTACCACTATGCCACCAGTGCTCCATTTTTAGCTTAGTTCATATATATATGTAACAGTGGTGGAGGGAGTAGAGAGAAGGTATTTTGTGGGACAATTGTGTGAGTATGAGAAATTGAAAAAAGAAAGGGGAGAAATGGCAGAAGCATTGTAAGTTTGTTCTCTCCATTGGGTTATTTTCTTCCAAGAAATTTATCAAATATGACTAATTTAGGGGAAGGATACATTCACAGAGTATATCTTAGTGACTTCAGTCTCACTTTCCTCCCCTCTCCAAAATGCCAAATCTTATCCATCCTATCAAGATCTGTAGGTAAAATCCTGCACTAATTTACAACAGATTGCAAATGAATCAACTGACATTTCTTTAGAGATTCCAAGTAATTTTTTCCATAAGTCTTTTAAATTTTTATCTTCACCACTACCATGGCTAGTGAACTGATCTATTAATTTCCTTCTGGAAATGATTTGTATTTGAAACTTTTTGTCTAGTGTATTGGAAAAGTTCTGTTTCCAAGTGAAGCAATTCAAAACAGAAATGAGCAGGGGAAGGGAAATGGTAGTTGCGCACAGAGACGTGTTTGTGAGTGTGTTTCAGTGTGTGGAGAGGTGAATGCCATTGAGAGGAAGTCCAGGCAGGCTTGCTTGGAAGAGAATCTCAGCTCGCTCAGCAAGTGGTAAGCTCCACTCTGAAAACACAGGACCGTTTTTCATGAATATTTTGCAGTGGTGCTTAACCCTAAAATACTTCCCATTGTTCACATTGTAGTGTCTTTCATTCATGCTTTTTGAGTCTTTCCTTCATTAGACTATAATGCCTGCTACTTTCCAATTTAAAAATAATTGAATCTAATATCCTATACATCAGACCTATTCCATACATTTTGACTAACCGAATTATTGTCCCATTTCAATCTTGCAGTCTTATTCTCTAAAGGTATAGCAAATAGCAAACAGAGTTTGGTTTCAGGTATCTAGATATTCTCAGCCAAGAAATAGATAGAAGGGATAAGGTTTGTAAAATGGAATATTTGACTATAGTCATACTGTGGTATGTCTCTTGCCTCACCTACCTTCCCACTTCCAGCCATCTAAGAACATAGAGATTTCTTTTCCAAAACTTAAAATTAACAATAACATTGATTTAAAAATACATTACTGGTATCTACGTAAGATATTTCCAAGGCAAAATAGAAAATCATTTTATCCAACACATGAGCTATTGCAACAGTTCCTAGTAAGAAATGTCCTGTGACGAGTAGAGGAGACTTGTAATTTGATATCCTTTCATGAAATAGTTCTCCAAACCCATGGGACTCTACTTTTCAAAATTAAGCTAAGAAAATAACTTCTGCCAGCTGCTCCTTGGAAAGGAGCTGTTCTACTCTGTCCTATAGGGCCACTATGAGTTGGAATTGACTCAAAGGCAATGGATTTTTTTTTTTTGGCTTGGAAGTAGGAAGCATATTAATTATTGTTATTCTTTATGTAGTATTCAGAAATATCTCTCATTGAGGTTTAAATACCTAACTCTTGAGTTACCTTCTGCCTTTTTTCTGCTTCTGGGTGTTGTTGTGAAATAATGTGTGCTTTGAAATGCGTTAGACAACATGCAAGGGCCAAGACACGGTCAAAACTTTGTGTTAACCCACCCTGGAGCTGCTTACCTGCAGATAAATTTATTGTCTTGAATGCATTAAAAAAAGAGTTATCTTCTCCTGCTGGTCAAAATAGCAACATTCGTTTTATTTCACAAAGACATGAGTTTATAATACTTATATTTTTATACATAAAAATAAGCCTAAATCTATATAAATTAAAGCCGGTGGCACTGTCTACTTAAAAATATGAGGGTACCTGGAGTTAGACAGATGTACTGGAAGAATGAAGAAATTTGCACTCCAGCTGTGGTGAGACATTTAGGCAGAAAGAGGAACATGACAGAGAGAACCTGTTAGTGGGTGGGAGTTTCCACATTAGCCAATACCTCCTCTTGGCAGCAAGAACAGTTCTCCAGGCAGGTAAAGATACCTTCCAACCTGATGTCCTTCTGCTTTGTGTTCTCTGCCAGTTGTGATTCTAGAACTTTCCCTGAGTTCCTATGAGATCTGGTCCTATGTCAGTGGTTACTGTTTTATATCCATGCACATTCTAATGCTAAATCAATGGAGACTCTCTTTGCAACCAGAGACCATAACTATGACAATGTTCATTTATTTCTTAGTCAGTGGTTGCTATAAAACAGGTGTCAGTACACTGCTCAAGTGCAAACTTTTACTCAAAATTGTAGAATATACTAATAGGTTAGTGTACCAAAAACACATCAAATTTCTCTTTTTATTTCTAGTTACATCTATTTTCAATTATTTTCAAAATGTTAAATATAATCATCGTAGGTCACTACATTTGACCCTTCAGTTCTGTGAATATTCTCCTGTGTGGCTACCCTAACTTTATAGATCTTGATCAAAATTTATATTATAAAAAGTCTAATTGTTTACATTGGCTTTAATCAATGTAGGGAGTCCCTGGGTGGCAAAAATGTTTAAGTTTTCAAGTATTAGCTGAAAGGTTGGCATTTCACACTTACCCAGAGGTGCTTCAGAAGATAGGCCTGACTATCTGCTTCTGAAAAGTCCCAGCCTTGAAAATCTAATGGAGCAGTTCTACTCTACACACATGGGGTCCCAGTGAGTCGGAACTGACTCGAAGACAACGAACAACAACAACAATCAATGTGGTGATTACCGCAAGTAAAACCCTGACAAAGCCAAAGAAAGTAAATGACCATAAATGTTGAAAAGAAAACGTTCAACTGTGTAGCTATTACGTAGGGAGTATAAACTCAAGACTGAGAGACTGGAGCCCAGAAAGCTTGGTCAACATCTAACAAAAAGTTACCATTTTCCTCCCTGTCCCCAGACCACAGTTTGCTAATGATAAGCACATCAAGCTCCTGAGTACTGTGTTGTTGCTGTTGTTGTTAGGTGCTCTCAAGCCAGTTCCAACTCATAGCGACCCTGTGTACAACAGAACGAAACACTGCCTGGTCCTGCACAATCATTGCTATGTTTGAGCCCATTGTTGCAGTCACTGTGTCAATCCATCTCATTGAGGGTCTTCCCCTTTTGCGCTGACCCTCTACTTTACCAGGCATGATGTCCTTCTCCAGGGACTGGTCCCTTCTGATAACACGTCCAAAGTATGTGAGATGAAGTCTTGCCATCCTTGCTTCTAAGGGGCATTCTGGCTCTACTTCTTCCAAGACAGGTTTGTTCGTTCCTCTGGCAGTCCATAGTATATTCAATACTCTTCACCAACATAATTCAAAGGTATCAATTCTTCTTCGGTCTCCCTTATTCACTGTCCAGCATTTGCATGCGTATGAGCTGATTGGATGAGGACATAAAATACTAAAAGAGGAAAGAAAATTCAAAAAGAAACTTTGTGGTTTTAATGTACTCTGTCGTTTTTGAGATTTTTTCTACGGTTTTCATGTTATTAACAGCCCTGGATTATTGTGATTGCCTCAGAGCCACACCATAAATCATCATCAGAGTTAGTTGTGATAATCACTATTAATGCCTTCTGCTCCATTCTGAAATGTCTTTTTGTGCTTATTTTCTCTTCTTCCTTTGCATTCCACTGATCATCAATCACAAAACCAGCTTTGCCATTTCTCTCTGTCTTGCCTCAGTGAACTCCTACTTTCCTTGACCGTTACCCCCTCACTGGAATGCACATGGCCTGTCTGCCTCTCTGGGCCCGTATTTACCTCTTCCAATGAGCCTCCCTTCCTGGCACTGAGCTGCAAGGCAATATTTTCCATCTGTTGAATAAAGAGCATGACACAGGCAGTTTGATATGGTTTGAGAGACCACAGCAAACCACTGATGCACAACTCACTTTTATTCCACAAGACTGTGGGAGCCTAAAGGGATAAGAGGCCTTTCTGCTAGACTGAACACAGAGTCCCGCATTCAGAAACAAATACTCCTCCCTGAAACACTCAATATGTTTCACATTCAAGCCAGAAACATTGTGGGTCGGAATAATCTAAAGATGCATCTAATCGGAAGTTATCTTGAAATATGCGAGCATGCTTCTCTTTCATACACCAGCTGTTTTCTTTCCGCTGAATGTTTACTGGATGGGGGATCAGCTTGTGTTTATTATGCAGTAGAAGGAAGTTTTGTCTGTTCAGAAAGAATCTGCAAGGCCTTCAAGGGAGAAGAGACGGAGAATAGCTCATCAAGAGTTTGGACAAATTTTGGGGTCTCTTCTAATATCACATCCCCAAATTTGGGAATGTTATTCACTATGAAGAAATTTTTTAATAGTTTCATGGGTGCTAGCTCTCAAAGTCAGAATGTTTGTGACAAAACTTTTTAAATAGCCTTGCTCAGGGCACAAAGATAATTTTCGCAAACATTTCAGACTTACAATGTTAATATATATATAATCTCTTAAGCTACACACTAAAGGAGAAGGTTGACTAGGAAGATATTTTTTAATAGGATCATTAACTTTAAAAGTTAAAAGAAGAGAGAAATAAGCTTGGTAAAGGAAAAAATGGTATCTAATGATATTCACTTGTTCAAAACACATCAGTTGCATTTCAGTGCCTCAAGAATCAAATTTTACTTCTTGGTGTAGTTTTCAAGACTCTTCATGACTAGACCAAAACCCACTCCAGTCATACAGAGCCTCTCACCCACATTAGAATATCCCAAATATTCTAGCATCTTTATCTGTAGTTTCCTCTGACTAAAATGCCCTTTTCATCCATTTTGTATATTCACATTCTAACCACCCACTGGGGACTCTTTTTTAAATTATTTTTTCTATATCTTCCTTTTTAAAGAAAAAAAATAATAATTCTTTCCAATTCTCCCCTCCAGAAATAATCACATTTTAGTTATTCTATCCTCTAAACAGCATTTTCACCTCTTTTTTTGACAACTCAGAAACCAAAGCTGTTGCCATTGTGTTGATTCTGACACATGGTGACCTCATGTGTTAAGGAGTGGAACTGCTCCATAGAGTTTTCTAGACTGTAACCTTTATGGAAGCAGATCACTAGGCCTTTTTTCCATGGAGTCACTGAGTGGTTTCACACTGCCAACCTTTCAGTTAGTAGTCTAACACAAACGCTCTGCACCACTCAGGAACTCTAACTGCAATAATAACTACCTTTTACTGAACACTTACTGTTGCTAGACTCTGTGCTAGATATAATGCATATGTTACCTCCTTCTATCTTTACAATAATTTTGTGAAGTTAGTATAATTATCTCCATTTTACAAAGAGAGAAACTAGTTCAAGAAAGGCTAAGAAGTTCGTCCAAGGTAACCCAATGCTAAGTGGTGGAATGGGATTTGAATCCAAATGTGCCTGATTACCAAAGCTCTATTTTCTTTTTCTCTGTGCCCCTTCTAGTTCTTGTGGACATTTCTGTGGACATGCGCTAACTACAGGGCTTGATCTTAGTCTTTCTAGACTCCAACACACCGAGTCCTGCACTGGTGTTGCCAATCAGTTTTACTGGACTAAACCAAATCTGGAAAACTTAGGTCTAGTTTATTGCAAATTGTAATAAAACTACCATTGATGCAATTTAGATATTTTTTTTCCTCAGATTCTGCAGTTGTTACACAGGAAATAATAATTCCACTATGGACAAACAAATCACTCAAGCTTATGGGGTCTATATGTGCATGTGTAGGTATGTGGTATATTCATCCACAGATTTTAAGACAATAGCCAATTAATTCTTCAAGTACTTGTCACTTACAGTTGCTCAAACTTACTGAATTTGTTATACTAATTTTGGTGGTTAATATGAATATGAATTTTCACCTGTCCAATGCCCTTTATTTTGTTATTATTTGGGTAGAGAAATGCTTTTGCTTAGAGTATTCCCTCCTCCAGTGGTTTCAACAAATTACTTTCTAGAATTTAGGACAAACTTATTTGCTATAAGCACTGACCATGATTCTGGAAACAAATAAGACTAACATCTTTGAGAACTTAAATAAATTCATGAAGACTGTTGGAGGAAAGTAGCTTAGGTACTTTGAACATGTTATCAGGAGGAACCAGCCAGTCCCTGGAGAAGGACATCATGGTTGGTAAAATAGAGGGTCAGTGAAAGAATGGAAGACCCTCAATGAGATGGACTGACACAGTGGCTGCAACGATGGGCACAAACATAGCAACAATAGTGAGGATGTTGCAGGACTAGTCAGTGTTTCGTTCTGTTGTACGTAAGGTCGCTATGAGTCGGAACTCAATCACGGGCACCTAACAACAGCAACAAAAACAAGCATAAGCACAACAGCAACTATAACCTTTGAGCCAAAGAAACATTACACATTTTTCTCTATTCAAAGTCTATACCAGCATGCATTAATGTAATACATTAAACAATTATAGTTCCATAGACACTATTTTAAAGCATTTATATATCCTTTTAAAGTTTGATTTACAAAAATGTGCCTTTGTCTATTTCAGCACACTTAGGATGTGTGTGTGTGTGTGTGTGTGTGTGTGTGTATGTGAAAGACCCACAACATTTTAATTCACTCAAGTATAAAATTTACAGAAGTCATTGAAATCTAGTGTCTTTACAAATATAAATTTATGACTGTACCATTTGGTAATAAAATTCTTATGTATAAGATGCCGTCTCTGCCATCAAAAACCTAAAATCTATTTTGTGTATACATGGAATTATTGAAAGAGATAATATAGTTTCCCTGACTCCAGTCTTATTTATTTATTTATTTTTAAATATTTTATTGTACTTCAGGTGAAGGCTTACAGAACAGATAGTTTCTCATGTAACAGTAACACAC
>NW_004443949.1:17245704-17263968 GCF_000243295.1 Trichechus manatus latirostris | reverse complement strand
GCTCTCTGTTCTCTTTCAGTATTCTTACTCCGTTTGGTGTTCGGCTGAGTTCTTTATCTCTTCATTTGATGTTCTAGGGTTCCAGGATTGTTGATTCTCTGTTTGGCTTAGTTTTTCGGATCTTTGTTGTGGAGGGACAGCGCGGTGTTTCTGCCCAGAGCGCCATCTTGCCGGAAGTCCTCCAGTCTTATTTTTAATCCATCCGTTAGTTACATGAATTTTTCTAAAGCACAAATTTGAATATAATACTTCTTCACTTAAAGTCCTTCATGCACTCCACGACTTTCAGGATAAAGTTTAAATTTGTTGGTTTAGCAAGCCATATTGTTTTTGACATGGTCCCTGCCCACTTCTGTAGCCTTAATGTCACCCTAAATAACACTTTCTATCAAGATATACTTCTTCTTTTCATTTCCTGAGTTAACCACGTTATTTGGGAGAATATGGGGATATTTAGCAGAGGGAGAGGTGTTTAAAATGACTCTCAAAGAGAGCTAGATGTTGACAAGTAGAGGAAAAGCGTGGTGCAGGTGTTTTAGGTATAATAGGTTAGGCGCTAGGGTAGGGACAGCAGGAGCAGAGGGGGAAGATAGTAGCAAAGTGAAGAAAACCAAAAACCCATTGCCACTGAGTTGATTCTGACTTATAGCAACCCTGTAGAACAGAGTAGACTGCCTCATAGGGTTTCCAAGGAGCAGCTGGTGAATTTGTACTGCCGATCTTCTGGTTAGCAGCCAAGCTCTTAACCACTGTGCCACGAGGGCCCCAGCAAAGTGAAAAGAAAGAGTTTATTATGAGAGTAAATAAGATCATAAACTAGAACTTGAATGAAAGTTGGGGATTTCTGTTCTCTGACACACACATTCCTAGATCTTTAGAGTTGAAAGAGGACTCAAAAATTGAAGAGAGGTCTAAATGTCCATCGACGAATGGGTAGACAAAATGCAGTGTATAAATACAATGGAATGTAACCCAGCCATAAA
Organism: Trichechus manatus latirostris; assembly: GCF_000243295.1. Taxonomy (NCBI): domain Eukaryota; kingdom Metazoa; phylum Chordata; class Mammalia; order Sirenia; family Trichechidae; genus Trichechus; species Trichechus manatus. Next base: position 17,262,985 of record NW_004443949.1, on the reverse strand, counting down.
GAGAAATCAGGTCCCGATCACATTACCATATGGATGAACCTTGAAAACATGCTGAATGAAGTAAGTTAGTAACAAAAAGGCAAATGTTGTATGATGTCACTTATATGGAGCAGGCAAATGTGTAGAGACCAAAGCTTATCAGTGGTCACCAGGCATAGGAGGGAAGAGGAAAGAGGAAATCATTGCTTAGGTGGCACTAAGTCTCTGTTAATGATCTTGGAATAATTTGAAAAAGGATAGTGGTAATGGTTGCACAATATTATCTGCTTAATCAATGTCACTGGGTTATACCTGTAAAAATGATTGAATTGGCAAATGTTTTGTTATATATATTTTTTACCATAATAAAAAATGAAGTCTATTAATTTTTTTTAATTGAAGAGAGGAGATGAAGAATAAGGAGAATTAAAAAACAAAAAGAGTGTAACCCTTTAACAGAATTTACCTTTACAATTTAATTTTATATTAACTGTGTTTCAGCAAAAAATATTTCCTGTTCATATTAAGTCCACCTAACTTTGTTACACTTTTGACTACTAGTTTATATCCTCTAAGGCACACAAATCACATTTGACATTGTGAAACAGTAATCATTTCATATTTACCACTCAACAGTTAATAAATGGAGTCCTGGGTATTTGTCCTTGCGATTCTTGTGGTTAAAATGTGTATCATAGTAATAGGAAATCACAAAGCTATATTCTTAATTTTAATTGCTGAACTGTGGTTCAGGTCATGGGTTTCTTTTGCTAGTAATTATTTAGTGCTGTTGACAGGACGTAATGGAAATAAATATTGTTTAAAAACATAGCAATATATTTCTTTCCTGAGGGTTATCTTAGCCTTCCATAGCTAAAACTTTCCATCACATATACAGATAGCCTTGAGAGGAAACAGGAGAAAGAAAAGCTGATTCTCATTACTTTTTTGAAGTTGAAACTAAAAACAACAGATAAGAGTTTGAAATCACTCATATCCGAGCCAGCTCTCTGTCACCAGTAATGAAGTTATCTTTATCTCCAGGAGTTAATTGTTTATTATTCTGATTTAATATAAAACATTAATGTTTCTTAAAGACACTGTTTTCTTTTGAAGCTAGTAAAAAGTAGATAGCAAACTATCGATAAACCACAAAATGAACTTATAAGTTTACTGTGCAATTTTTATTATGTTTTAGATTTCTTATATTCTTTGTGTTTTGATCATAGGCTACATGTTTATATTAAAATACTTCTTTCAGGCTTTGAGATTAAATTAAAATTTTAAAAGAAGTTGATTTTTGCTATTTTTAATAGAAGTGAATATATTTTATACATATTTTTATTGAGTAATGTTTTGTTAAAATGCATTAACTTGCCAAAAACATACTAGTGAAGCTTATTGAAAATAGTGATTTTTTTATTATTAAGATCTTTATTTAGATTGCATTTTCAAAAACTTCTTTGTACATTGTAAAGTAAATGTTCCTCTATGGAGACAAGAGGGTAGCTATCACTCTCCTTTTTTTTTTTTTAATATATTTTTCAAGGTAACTGGGCTTCGCCAGAAACTCCATAGCTGTTTGCTATCTTTCATTGTGTTTTTTGGGGCCACTACAAAGTCACAGTCATCAAGTCACAGTTTAACTGACTCCGTGCTACATTTTCCATTGTAATATATGTAGGCCTTGTTTTATTAATTCTGTTGGGCAAAAATAACTGAGTACACAAATGACAACATATTATTCCTGTGAGTTTAGAAGATTGGTATCATTTATCCAACAATCCAAACCAAAATGATACCTCAACAAGAAGAGCTTCCAACTTACTATGTCACATATGGTGTGCTTTTTAGGCTCTTTTTTATTGTTTGTATATTTTACAAACTTTATGAAAATCAGGTGCAGAGAATATGATCCTTATTCCCAAGTTTTGTGTTCAATCTGCCATTTTATGCTTCATTTAAAATCCATCCATTGTGTCCAGTGGAAGGGTGGGAAAGCCCAGGGCTCTCTTGATCAACTACTTGGTAAGCATTTTACACAGGAAACCTCTTATGACACAGTACACTAAAGAAGACCACTTAAACCTGAACTAGGATTTCATATTTAAAGGATTTCTCACAGTGCCTGTAGGGTGTAAATATTCATTTGCTCCTTTTGCTTTATAATCTTATTATAATTTGTTAATTCTATAATTAGTTACCGGGAAAATATAATTTATTTCTGGAAAATTTCCTTGAAATTGTAGAAATTGAGCACAGCAAACATTTGACATTAACATCTACGTTTTTAATAACAGATGCATTTAACACAACCAGTAATCCAAGGAGTTAATATTATGTTTAAAGTCATGAAATATCCAAGAAACTCAGAGGGTAAATCTTTCAACTTATGCAAAAAATTTAAAATTTAAGAAATTCTACTTTGTTAAGTCTAACCAGAGGCATCACTGCATACTGAATTACAGACTAATACTACAATGATAGAATACAAGGCTGAGACAAAAGCAGAGTTCTTAAGTCAATCAACCAGGTCTTGAATATTACTCTAGGTAGTCTGAGAACTATATGAAAAGTTGCAATCGCATCTGCGAAAATCATACCTGACAGTATACCACCATGTGCTAAACATGTGTAACACGGTATCAGTTCAAAAAGAATTGAGCCGAACAGAGATGATAAAAACTGATAGTCATGAAAACTCAACAGTTATCTAGAATTTTCAGCCAATGAGTATTAGGATTACAGTCCAATTTTCTTAAGTCTCTTCATTTTCAGACTTGCCACTATGCCCAACTGCCTTTATTTTTTAAAAAAAGATAAATTCTATCAATAGGGTGTGTATTGTGTGGAATGTTTAAGGATGACTTTATAGAAAAGGTAGGATTTACTTAACTCTGCAATGCATGAGAAGGATGTGCATATCAGCCTAACTAATTTTTTATAGAAAACTTAAATAAAATTAGTTCTTATTCACTTATGTATTCTTCTTTGAGAGTCATCCAAAGTAACAAATAGAATATAAATTTTTTAATGTTTTTGGCGTTTTATAGATACACAACAATCCTTGTTACTTCTAAAACAGATTCTATGTAATTGCTATATATATGTATGTGTGTATATAGTATATATACGTGTGTGTATATATATCTATATATCTATATATATATATACATATATATACATATATATATATGTATATCCACCACTCATCTGTCAGTTTGTTTTACTGTGGTGGCTTGCCTATTACTGTGATGTTGGAAACTATGCCACCAGTATTTCAAATACCAGCAGAGTCATCCACAGTGGACAGGTTTCAGCTGAGCTTCCAGACTAAGAGAGACTACTAAGAAGGATCTGGGATCTACTTCTTAAAAAAAACTGGCAAGTGAAAACCTTATGAATAGCAGCAGAACTTTGTCTTATATAGCGCCAGAAGATAAGCCCCTCCGGTTGGAAGGCACTCAGAATAAAACAGAAGAAGAGGAACCTCCTCAAAATAGAGTAGACTTTCATGACGTGGAAAGAGTAAAGCTTTACGGACTTTCATTTGTTGATGTGGCATGACTCAAAATGGAAGAAACAGCTTTCAGTATGGATTATGGACTGAGGTACTCCTGCCCCAAGCCATGGTGTTTTCAGTTGCCTCATATGCATGTGAAAGCTGAACAATGAATAAGAAAGACTGAAGAAGAATTGATGCCTGTCATGGATTGAATTATGTCCCCCAAAAAGTGTGTATATCGGTTAGGCTCGGTCGTGATTCCTGGTACTGTGTGATTTTCCTATATGTTGTAAATCCTGCTTGTATGATGTTAATGAGGGAGGATGGGTGGCAGTTGTGTTGGTAAGGCAGGACTGGATCTACAAGACTGGATTGTGTCCTGAGGCAATCTCTTGAGATATGGAAGGCAGAGGTGAGCAGTGAGACAGGGGGACCTCCTACGATCAAGAAAGCAGTACTGGGAGCAGAGCGCGTCCTTTGGACTGGGGTCTCTGTGCCAAGAAGCTCCTAGTCTGGGGGAACATTGATGAGAAGGCCGACAGAGAGAAAAAGCCTTCCCTTGGAGCTGATGCCCTGAATTTGGACTTTTACCCTACTCTGACTGTGAGGAAATAAACTTCTCTTTGTTAAAACCATCCACTTGTGGTATTTCTGTTATGTCAGCACTAGTTAACTAAGACAATGCCTTTGAATTATGATGTTGGTGAAGAATATTGAATATACCATGGACTGCCAGAAGAGCAAGCAAATCTGTCTTGGAAGAAGTACAGCCAGAAGGCTCATTAGAAGCAAGGATGGCAATAATTTGTCTCACATACTTTGGACATGTTTCAGGAGGGACCAGTCCCTGGAGAAGGACATCATGCTTGGTAAAGCAGAGTGTGAAAAAGAAGAAGCTCCTCATTGAGAAGAATTGACAGAATGGCTGTAACAATGGGCTCAACAACTGAGAGGATGGTGCAGGACCGGGCAGTGTTTCATTCTGTTGTACACAGGATCACTATGAGTATGAACTGACTTGACAGCACCTAACAACATATATGTGTGTATATATATATATACATATACTTATATAGTTATGTATGTATGTATATATATACATATATAGTTATATCTATGTGTGTATATATATATATATATCGCAAAACCCCAAACTCATTGCCATCGAGTTGATTTTGACTCATAGCAACCCTATAGAATGAGTAGAACTTCCCCATAAGGTTTCCAAGTCTGAAATCTTTATGGAAACAGACTGCCACATCTTTCTCATGCAAGCAGCTGGTGAGTTTGAACTGCTGGCCTTTGGTTAGCGGGCAAGCACTTTAACCACCACATCACCAGGGTGTGTATATATGTATATACCAGTTGCCATTAAGTCCATTCCAATTCATAAACCACATATGCATCAGAACAGAACTGTACTCCATAGGGTTTTCAGTGGCTGGTTTTTCAGAAGTAGATTGTCAGGCCTTTCTTCCCAGAAGCCTCTGAGTGAACTCAAATCCCCAACCTTTTGGTTAGCAGCCAAGCACTTAACCCTTTTCACCAGCCAGGGATACACACACACACACATATATAAAGAGAGAGAGAGTGAGCCATGGTTTCACAGTGGTTGGAAACGCTATGGGGCAGTTTTACTCTGTCCTGTAGGGTTGCTATGAGTCAAAATTGACTTGACAGCAATGACTTGACACACAAGTATATATATATATATACACATATATATACATACATATGCGGTGCAATGAATTGCTTTATATAACCTTTCTCACCATGATCTTGTAGTCTTGTAACTCCCACCCAAGTGGGCCTATACGAATAAGGTAATTGTGGCCAACCAAGGGGATTGGATAGCTCGTTAATAATGCGAGTAAAATTCATGGCACCTGTGTGGGGGTGAGACCATGCAAATACAGTATATGGAACCCTAACGAGGGAATTGGTCAATTTTGTCATCCTGCTAGGCTTAAAATGAGCCATCTCAGAGGTGGGAGGAAAGGATCTCACCACCACCAAAGAAGAAGAGTCAGGACTGGAGCACATCTTTTGGACTTGGGATCCCTGCGCTGAGAAGCTCCTGGAACCAGGGTACCCAGAGAGAGTGAGTGAGGGAGAGAGCTGTAACACTGAAGGCTGCAAGAAGCAGTGGCAGAGAAACAGCAGCACAGAACCAGGAGGCTGGCAGGAGGCAGCCTGGCCCACAGAGTGAGAAAGCTGAGTGCCTTTGGGCAGGAGGCTTGCTGGCGAAGTATGGTGCCTCAGGGCACTTGGTGGTGCTAGGCTTACTGACCCACTGGAGCTAGAGCTGAGCGCCTTTGGGCTAAGGCTTACTGGAGGAGTGGGATGCCTTGGGGCACTTATTGGCAGAGCTAAAAGAGCTTCATAAGACTTGACCAAGCAGGGCAGAGACTGAGAGGCCAGAGAGAGGCAGTTGAGAAGAGGCTGTACTGATGGAAAAACTATATTCTGAGCATTCCTGAACCTGAATTGTAACTTGCTACTTCCCTAATTAACCCATAATCGTAAGTATTATCTGTGAGTTCTGTGCGGCCATTGCAATGAATTCTTGAACTCAGCAGAGAAGTAGAGAGTGCTGTGGGAGGGACGATTGGGGTCAGAATTGGTAAAGACAGAGGAGAGAGGAGGCATGTCTGACTTCTGCCTCATAGGAATCAGCCTTGGGCTGTTGATCTTGATTCTCCTTCCTCCCTGTGAAGTTAGAAGAGGTTAAATGCCTCCACCGCGCCATTTTTACCACCATATATATATATATATATATATATATATATATATACATCTATATGTTTGTGTGTATGTGTCTATCTCTATATCTCTATAAAAATTACCATAATCACTGTCTCTTTGTTTAATGTCGTTCATGTAATGACTATTGCAAGTCTCTGTTTTACAATTATTTATTCACAGATTTCTCGTAAGATATAGCTAGAATATGACTAATGACTAGAACAGAGCCTATTATTATTGAGCATTTACCATGTACATCACAAGTAAGCACAACAATTCCTCCCATTCAACACTGCAAAGTCATGACATACTCCCCAAGAGCTGCAAAGGTAGACAGCCTTCCACTGCAAGAATCAGGCTCTACTGGACAATGTGACTATTTGCATTGACACTTACATATGCTTCTTTCAATGTTCTGTACAGTGAGACATAGATGAAGCTGTGGTATGTCCACGAAACTGGAGCATTGTTCCATGGTGTTTTCAGATTATTTCTTTCTCTCTCCTGGGGCAGAACGGAAGGAGGCTCAGGTCAATGGCATGCCACCTCAAATAACCCAAACCAGACACAAGTAAGACCTTTCTCCTTGTCTACAGGCAGATGAAATACTCTAATCTTACCTGATTTTTGAGACAGTTCTGATTATTGGAAAATAAATAAGTTGTATTCTATTTCTGATTATGAAAAGTGCTAGCTGTCCCATATTATGTCATTCAACATCTCTGTGCTTCAGTTCCTTTACCTGTTGACTAGAATTAAGAACGCTTGCTCACAGAGTAAAAGACAGAAAAACAAAAGAACACAGGTGTGAAGACAGGTGTATCAATTAAACATTAAACTCCAGAATAGTTTTATTACTATACTTATTTATATTAAATAGATGCCCAAAATCAACAATTTGCTAGTTATAGGCATAACTAAACATTCCTTAGTCCATTGAGCTTAAAGTCTTAGTCTGATAATCACATACTGCTGCCAAAGGGAGAGTCTGAAAACATAAAATAGATTATGTCATCTCTATGGTACAAATACTTTAATAGCTCTCCTTTGTATAAAAGCAGAAGTCTAAATTCCTACTCAGGATGTGTAAGATCCTTCTAACTTGACCCTGACTATACTATACTTATAATTTTTTTTCTACCATGCCTCCAGGTACAGGCTGAGTTCTCCTTACACTAAACTATTTGTAGCTCCTAATCCAACATGGAGCTCTGGTGGCACCGTGGTTAGCCAAAAGGTCAGCAGTTCAAATCCACCAGCCACTCCTTGGAAACCCTATGGAGCAGTTCTACTCTGTCCTATAGGGTCGCTATGATTTGGAAGTGACTTGACAGCATCGAGTTTGGTTTGGTTTTTTAATCCAACATACTTATTTGTTCCTTCATTTGTAATTCTGAATCCCTGGAGGTCAGAGGTCATATTGTCACGATCTTATTTTTTGTCAGCAGACAGAGCAATGTCTTGATATAGAAGACTCTGAGATTTTTTTGGTTGAATGAGCTCACTTATACACTAGCGCTTAGAGCTTATAAAGTAGTGTCACATACATCACCTCATTTAATTCTAACAACACTATGAGTTGGGAGGGCAGGGAAGATCATATTCAACAAGAAACTGAGGCCCCGAGAGATTAACTCACTCACCTGAGGTCTCAAAGCTGATGAGTGCTGTAGCCAGGATTCTACCACTGTTTGGCTAATACGAATGTCTTTTCATTAAAATTGACTGTGTTACTATACAATGCAAAAGTGTAGAGGCATCTAATACTCAAAAATTCTCAGAACTTTCTGCTTATTTCAGGTTCTAATCAGACTGAGAAGAGGACACTCTCAAAATAGATAATCTTGGGTGGAGATAATATACATATTTTCTGATATTATATATATGCATATATAATAACAGACAAATATTATATTTGTCACTGATGGGATTTTCCTGCTTTTTGAATCAACACTGATAAGTTCAGCAACGTTTCAGTGAAATCATTAGTCTAACAGTTTGCTTCTTTCCAGCTAAGTCTGTGATGAGAACAATTAAATTACCATTCACCGTGGTAAGAACATCGGTGTAGGATATGAAATGTCAGGTGGAATGCAGGTTGCTACTTTTTGTCCTAATTTATGTTTTCATATATTCAGCTTATAAATTCCAGTTGTGAACAGTCATTTCTTACCTTAATCCTATCCTGCATATGGATGGGACTAGGATGACACCACCTTTTCTGAATGTGAGACCCACCATTCTTCTCTTTCCCTCCAGAATAATTCATCTCCTAGCTCTTTCTCTGCAGTTTCTGATGCAGGAGCATAAACAGAAGGATTGGCCACTGAGGAGGATTTTATTATAGCTGGGCAAGCTCCAGAAAAATTCCCCTCCTGAATTCAGGCCTCCTAAATGATCTCATCAGTAAGTGCAGATCTGGGAAGGTTTGCGAATCTGAGTAATCTGTAGGCCAACCTTCAGCTGTCTGACCCAGCCAGAACGGAAATAGAGACAAAGTGGCCACCAGACAAAGAATGATGGCCAGACCCACCAAGGCAGCCTGTGCCTAAGGCTACCCAAGTTAATGACTTAGAAGCAGGAAAACCCAAAGGGCTTGCTGAGCATGGGCTCAGGTAGGGGACAAAAAAGACATTGCTGACCTTTAAGGTAAAGAAGAAAACAGTTAGCATTGAGTTGATTCTGACTCATGGTGACCCCATGTGTGTCAGAGTATAACTGTGCTCTACAAGGTTTTCAATGGCTGATATTTTGGAAGTAGATCTGCAGGGCCTCCAACCTTTTGATTAGCAGCCAAGAGACTTAACTGTTTGCACCCCAGACCTTATACATCCTGGCCCTGTGACTATCATACTTTGACAGATTATCCATTCGCATTGCAAGGTTTGAAATAGTGAGAAGAGGAACAAACATAATGGACAGAAACCTGAGAGCTGATGAAGGGCTCTGAAGTATCAGGGGAGAGATTTTATCTGTTTGGTCACTACTTTGTTTCTAGTTCCTGGCACACATAGTAGGCATGACGTAAGTAATAGTTGAAGACATGAATCTATAGTCATGGTTTTATTTCCTAGACTCAAACCTTAATCTATGGTCCAGGCATCTTTTCTCACAAGTAGATATCTTCATCTAAATTTCCTACATAAGCCCTCTGAAATTAGTGCTTCCTTCTTTTTATTTTTGTTTATTTCCATGAATAATATCATGATGCAGCCAGGCACCTAAGCTGGACAATGGTTTTTTATCCTAGTTCTTTTCTTTGCTTGCCCTTCACCGAATAGTGACAGAGCGTATGGTTTATATTGGCCTTTTTCTCTTAATGTCTAGTATCCTGAAGGAAGCACATTATATGCCATCAAGGATTCACTGGCTAGTGGAGTAGCTACACAAGAGAACCAATAATTATGACACAAGAGGTCACCTTTGTATGGGAGATACTGGTGAAGACATTTCACATGGCCCACACCTTCTAGAAGCTTGTTTGAGGAAGAAAGGAGTTAAATGAAGTTAAAGCAAAGGAAGCATGAAGGGTCAAGGGACATTTTTTTTTTAGAATGGAGGAAATGTCATTGTCTTTATAGTCTTAAGAGAGAAAAAGCAAGGACACAAGAATAGGTAACCGTTATAATAGTGATTGGAGACAATTGATGGAGACAAAGTAATGCAACAGATGGACAGGTCAGTCACACAGATGGGCAGATTGATTTTAAACACGAAGCGGGATGTCTCATTCTCTGAGATCGTAGAAAAGAAGTATGGTAAATGGGAGTAGAAGTGCATTGGTAAAGTTGAGGTAGACATTCAAATACTGATCATTACATTTTTTCCCAGAAGATTTTCTTTGATGTGGAAAGAGGAAAAGATTCGTAGAGGAAGCTTGAGGGAAATTTTCAAACATTTTTTGAGTAGATAGGAAAGAAAGTTTTTGAGAAAAGTCAAAGATTGTTGAGACACATTCAATCCCCAGGTGAGCTGACAACAATAAATTTATAAACAGTCACATCTGTGTATTTGTAGGATTTCTGCAGGAGTACTCAGGAGCTGAGGCAAGGTAGTAATAAAGTTCTAAGATTAACAAGCCATATTATCTACATTTCTATTCCCAACTTCTTTAAAATTCTTGCTGCTCAATGTTGGAATCCAATTTTGTTTTTCAAGTGCTCCAACCACTTATAAACCATTTGTCTCTTCAGAGATTCTCAGCAGAATATCACTTTCACCATGTCATGGTTCTTTCAGTCATGGTTCAAATGACATCCATCCTCCTTGAGTTCAATATCCCTCAGGGAGCTCTTAAATCCAGATCTCCTATCTTCTGTTGCCTCAACCTTCTATTGAGAATGTGTTAATGAGAAAGTAGCTCTCAATTTGTTATGAGTGGAAAATGAGCTAAGCAAGGGACCCTGTTGCTCAACAAAATCTCTACCACTTGGCATTCTGATTATTACGATTCAGCCATTAGATCCTTATTTTTAGTCCCTTGGTTACAATTCAGATACAGAAGGAAAGCATAACAAGTAAATTTTAACAGGTGGTTGTATTTTTGTTTGTTTACTTGTTTGTTTTCAGGTCTTTCCTCAAGAGCATAAGGTGACAAAGAAGAGAGGAGGAGAGCATGGTACGCTGGAAGAAAGCAGTAGGCATATATTGGGGATTGGAGAAGGGTACAAAAGAGAACAGAAGAGATTTGGAGGCCCCACAAGTTATAACTGCCAAAGCTATAACCTGTCACTTCTGGCAGCCACATCTCCTCTAGTCTCTAGATGGCAGCTGCTTAGAAAAATGAAAAATTCAAAATGGACCTTGCATAAGATCAAGTATGATTTTACTCTGAAGTTTTTGTAGAAGAAATGTTGCAAGTAGGTGAGAATAAATGAAGGTGGCGGCAGTGCAAGGATAAAGGACATTAGTGCTGTCAGAGCATGTGTAGACTGGGGAATATAGATCTGCAGTACAAGAAAGTGCTAAAATTTGGAGAAACATTTGGAAATCATTTACATAGAAATGATCTCTGAAATGCAGGTGATGGATTCTTATGGGGTTAATTGTGTCCCCCTAAAATTTATGTTAAGTCCTAACCCTTGGTACCTATGAACTTAAGTTTGTTTGGAAATGAGGTCTTTGAAGATGTTATCAGTTAAGTTAACATGAGGTCATACCAGAGTAAAATAAAAAAAACTAAACCAGTTGCCATTGAGTGGATTCCGACTCATAGCAACCTTATAGGACAGGGTGGAACTGCCCCATAGGGTTTCCAGGGAGTGGCTGGGTGGGTCCCAATCCAATCTGAGTGATGTCCTTAGAAAAGAGAACAAGCACAGAGATACAGACGAAGGGTAGCATGGTGACGTTGCATCTACAAGCCAACAAGTGCTTGGGGCTGCAGGAAGTTGGGAGAGATGAGAAAGAATCTTTTCTTAGAGACTTAGGAGAGCACAGGGCCCTGCAGATGCCCTGAATTTGGACTACTAACTTCTAGACCTAGGAGAGTAAGCTTCTGTTATTGAAAGCCACACACTTTGGGGTATTTTTTTAATGAAGTCCTCGGAAAAGAGCACTTGGACTTATATTATTTACCCCTGGAGAAGGAGGAATACTAAAAATAAGAATGCACTTTAACACAATGATTGAGAACTTAGGTCTTGGATTCTGACAGACTTGATGTTACAGTATGGGTCCATGAATTTCTGACTATCACCTTGGGCAAGATACTCAATGTATCTTAACCTCAACTTGAACATTGGTGAGATGGAGATAATTGTATTTATTCCAGACTTCCAGTTTAGAATTAAATAGGAAAATGCAGATAAAGTGCTGAGCAGATTCCTGACATTTACTGTGTGCTCTATAATGTTCATTAATGTTATTAGTAATATTATGGTTATTACTTTATGCATAAAAGTTGGCAGGCTTACTTTTCACGGATTGCTGGTTTCTTAAACTATCTATTACAATCTTTTCCACTGGATATGTAGAATACTTAAAAGATGAAGGGGATTTTTTAATAGCTTTTTGTTCTTCTAATCATTAGTTATAGTCAGGAAAAAGCACCTGGTGAATGTTAGTATATTCACAGTCTACAGGAAATTCAATTCAATGAAAAAAGGAAATTCAACATGAGTCTGGAACAACTGTCAGTTTCCAAAATTGATTTGTGCGGGTGACGTAATAATCTTTTACCCAACTCTCCCAGAGCGAGGGCTTTACAACAGGGTTGTCTGATAGTTAAGTCTGTTTAAAAAGATATTTGTGTAAACATGCTAAAGTGCTTCCTGTATTAGACTAGTTCTTGTTGAATGATATGGCATTGTACAGTGTGAGTTCCTGGAGCTTAAAATGCAGGAAGCTATAGATCATTCGTAATGAATAAATCATGTGAGTTTCTGCTGTCAATTCTGCTAAAGCTTTTATAGACGCCAAGGCTAGTGCTGTGTTGAACTATCAATATTCGGGACCAGCCAGATGAGCTATTCAACACCATGATATAGCAGTAACATCTGTTCCTCTATATATTTCTTTCTTTATTTTAAAGCACTGAAGCATGACATATAAAAAATCAACTCCTAAAATGTATCCATTTTTTAACCCAGTGTGTTGTGTTTTGTTTTATGTGAGGCAATAAAACATCCAATGAAATAAATTATTTTTTGAATAGTAAAGCTAACCTTGTTCTTCATGGCATTTAATTCTATAATTATTAAAATTGGATTGCATGCTTTATATTTAAAATTTTATTACCTGCCATAACACACTTGACAATGTATCTACAGAAAATGAAAAGAAAAGAGAAAATGAACTGGAAACTTTAAAAAACTAAACAGGGAAAAATGTTTTTGTGCTTATCTTTAGATTCAAAAAGAACCTAAATTGACCACCACACATTGAAGAGAAACAGGTTATTATTTAGGAATGGACAAATCAAATACATTATTAGCAGTTTACATTCATTTATAAGAAGACACTTACTAATAGTCTCCCTTTAAAGTCAGAGATTTAAGATGGTAACTAAATTCAAATAGGTGTCCTCTCACTCACTTTTAAATTATTTTATGTACTTACTCTCTTTTCCATTCAAATCTGTATGTTTGGCCAGTGTTGTTTCAGTTCTGGATTGTACCAGAAAATTTGTCTTCGTTTAGGAAGTATATACGTATGTTTGAAAAGTTTGGATTTAATACAAATTTATTGATACAAAAAAACTATTAAATAAATACAATGTTGAAGCAGGCATTATGCTTTTTTAATGAGCCTATAAAGTCAAATATCATATAGTCCTTATCCTTATACGTCCTTCTCCTTACTGGGTAAAACAGCTAGGCAAGTACATTTAGCAGTATAGTGTGATGGGTGCTACGATAAAGGTATTTACAAGGTGCTAGGTAAGGAACCCTGGTGGAGCAATGGTTAAATGCTCAGTTGCTAACCGAAGGGTTGGTGGTTCAAACCCATCCAGCAGCTCTGTAAAAGAAAGACATGGCGATCTGCTTCCATAAAGATTACAGTCAAGAAAGCCCTATGGAGCAGTTCTGCTCTGTCACATAGGGTCACTATAAGTCAGAAATGACTTGATGACACCTGACAAAAACAACAACAGGTGAGGATAGAAAATCTTATAGAGTTGTGATAAACATATAGTTAGAATAGACAGTTCAGGTAGGGTAGTAGCAGATTAAACTTGAGTGTTAGGCAGGGTCTTGATCATGAACAACATTGTGGGTTAAATTAAATAGCTTGAATTTTGACTCTAAAGCTAACAGAACCATTAAAGGATTTCAGTTAGAAATAATGTGTAATCAGAATTGCATTTTAAAATGTTTACTCTCACTGTGGGATAGAAGGTAGACATAAGAAGATCAAATTGAAGGTGAGGAGACCAGTTAGGAGGTTGTTACTAGAAGCAAAAAATAAAAGATTTGTGGGCTATGTGATGGTTCACAGTGATACTATACTTGTGTAGAAGTTGTCTTATTTGAGATTATTAAAGTACATACTCATAAGTGCTTGGTAATTTGGGTGGTGAGGAAGAGGGAGAAGATGTGAGCAAAATGTTATTTTTTCCAGAATAACTCTTCCTTAAGAATATAAGGATATACCATTTGTCTTAGGTATTTAGTGCTGCTATAACAGAAATACCACAAGTGGGCGTCTTTAACAAAGAAGAAATTTATTCACTCACAGTCTAGGAGGCTAAGTCTGAACTCAGGGTGCGAACTCCAGGGGAAGTCTTTCTCTGTCAGCTCTAAGGGAAGGTCCTTGTCATTGATCTTCCCCTGGTCTAGGAGCTTCTGAGCTCAGGAACCTCGAGTCCAATGGACCAGCACTCTTGGCTGTACTTTCTTGGTGTATGAGTTCCCCATGTCTCTCTGCTCACATCTCTCTTTTATATCTCAAAAGAGACTGACTTAAGACATAACCTAATTTTATAGATTGAGTCTTGCCTTATTAACATAACTGTTGCTAATCGCACCTCATTAATATCATAGAGGTAGGATTTACAACACATAGGAAAATCACATCAGATGACAAAATGGTAGACAACCACACAATACTGGGAATCATGGACTAGCCAAGTTGACATACATTTTTTGGAGGGACAAAATTCAGTCCATAATATCATTCATAAGAGTAATTGAAATTTTACTGTGGACATTAGGTATAAATGGTTTTGTAAATAGTCCTTAATATTTAAGTGTGTGTGTATTTATGACTTTTAGTAAAAAAAGTTTTGTTATATTTTTATAATTGTTTTGTATTTTTATGAACTCCAGTTGTTACATATTCAAAACAGTAAAATGCCAAGATTGCCTAGACTCCTTTGCTCCAAACATGTAATAACAGTAGGTATAAAAAGAGAGCCAGCATGTTATAACACACTGGGAAAAACTAAAAACATAAAGATGAACATTTTTATTTTGGTTAATTCTGATGCAAAAAACCTTTTTAAAACTTATATCTTAAAAGAATAAACATTTACTATTTTTCTTGATTCTAGGGATTTGTTGGGCATATCTTCTTGTGCACATCTTAACTGTGGCTGGATGGTTTGGCTAGATGTTAAAGTGGTCAGGATGGCCTATTCTGTGGTTAGCAGTCAGTCTCTTTTTCCCAGCCCAGCAGGTTCATCAACAAAATGGTCATGGTGGCAGAGATGAATATTATGCACTGGCTCAGTGACATGGACTTCCACTCACCAAGACTGACCTGGCTACAGCCACTGCTGAGTGGCCATATGCCAACAGCAGAGATCAACACTGAATCCTCAATATGCCATTCTTCCCTGGGGTGATCAGCTAGCTACCTGATGGATAATTGATTATATTGGACACTTCCAGCATAGAAGAGGCGACATTTTGTTCTTACTGGAATAAGCGCTTACACTGGTTAGGGATTTGCCTTCCTTGCATGCAATGCTTTTGCCAAAACTACCATCCATGGATTTAAGAATGCCTTATTCACCATCAAGATACCCTACACAGCACTGCTTCTGATCAAGAGGTGTGACACAGTAAATGAGGTGTGACAATGGGCCCATGCTCACGGAATTCACTGGTCTTATTATGTTCTGCTGTACATAGGGTCCCAGTGAGTCAGAGCCGACTCGAAGGCACCTAACAACAACACCATGTTCCTCATCATCCTGAAGCAACTGGCATGATAGAATGGTGGAATGACCTTTGGAAGACTCAGTTTTGGTGCTGTCTAGGTGGTAATACCTTACAGGCTTGTTTCAGCGTTCTCCAGGAGGCTGTATATGCTATAGATCAGCATTCAATATGTGATGCTGTTTCGCCCATAGCCAGGATTCACAGGTCCAGGAAACATGGCATGGAAAAGGGAGTGCTACTATGCTGTATTATCCTTAGTGATCCATTAATAAAATTTTTGCATCCTGTCACTGTAACCTTATACTCTGTTGATCTAGAGGTCAGAGTTCTAAAAAGAAGAATGCTTCCACCAGGATATACAACAGTGATTCCACTGAACTCGAAATTAAGACTGCCATATGGCTAATTTGGGCTCCTCATGTCTCTGAATCAGCATGCAAAGAAAGGAGTTACAGTACTGGCTAGTGTGATTGATCCTGACTGCCACGGGGAAATTGGACTATTACTAGACAATGGTGGTAAAGAAGAGTATGTCTGGAATTCAGGAGATCCCTTAGGGCTTCTCTCAGTACTACCATGGCCTGTGATTAAAGGTCAATGGAAAACTATAGTAACTCAATTCAGACAGGACTACTAATGATACAAATTCCTCATGAATGAAGGTTTAGGTCACCCATTAGGCAAAAAACCACGAGTAGCTGAGGTGCTTGCTGAAAGCAAAGAGAATATAGAATGGGTAGTGGAAGAAGGTAATTATAAATATCAGCTATCACAATTACAGAAACAAGGATGTAATTAGAGTATCTCCTCTCATTTTGTTATATATATATGTATTTTTGCTACATATATATATACAATATCTTTGTTTCCTTCTCTCTCTTATCCCCTTATCATATAACATAAAAAGTATTCACTTCACACCATAAAATTAAAGTTATAGGACATCAAAAAGAAAAGTGAACATCGTGCAAGGACTTTGTACTCTCTCCTGAAAAAAGGGATAGTGCATTTATAGTTGTATCATGTTAGATGGAAGTATGAGTTTGTTACTGTCTTTATTTGGAGCTTAAATATGGCTTAAGCAGATGCATCCTATTGATTCTGTTTCTCTGGAGAACCCTAATACAGGGGATTATTTGAGTATGGGGCACAAGAAGCAATCACATAGGAAAAGGTCTATTTGTAAAAGATAATTATCTCTTAGACCAGTGGTTTTTTTTTTTTTTTTTTTTTTAATTCCACTTCAGGTGAAGGCTTACAGAACAAATAGTTTCTCATGAAACAATAGTACACATACTACTTTATGACATTGGTTAACAACCCCACAACATGTCAACCCTCTAACTTCTCAACCCTTTTTTTTTTGGTGAAAATACACATAGCCAAAGATACACCATTTCAAAAATTTCTACATGCACAGTTCAGTGACATTGAGTACCCTCTTCCA
>NW_004443949.1:17183777-17238354 GCF_000243295.1 Trichechus manatus latirostris | reverse complement strand
GGTAGGGGACCTCTGTATGAATCTCTCCTCACTCTCTGTTCTCTGTCAGTTTTCTCACTCCATTTGGTGCTTAGCTGAGTTCTTTATCTCTTCGTTTGATGTTTTAGGGTTTCAGGATTGTTGTTTTCTCTGTTCAGCTTAGTTTTTCGGATCTTTGCTGTGGAGGGATGGCGTGGTGCTTCTGCCTAGAGCACCATTTTGCTGGAAGTGTCAGACCAGTGTTTTTGACACTTGGCTACTATTATGTAGAAAATTACCTGAAGAGATTTAAAAATTTCACTGAACATGGGACCCATCCAAGACTCATGGGCTCGGAATCTGTAAAGTTGAGACTCAGACATCTGTGTTTTAAAATACTACCTCAGCATTTCTGATGCACAACAGAACTTGTGATCCACTGACCAAATACTGAATCTAGAAGGTAATCTTATTTTCATCAAAACCTGGAGAGAAAAAAATAATTTCCATCCCAATCCTAGAAAGCATTTTCTAGAAGTCTGTTGTAGACATACCTGTGTAAATCACATTTTGCACTAGAGATATTGTGCCTCCTGGTTTTCTAAAGTGTACGTGGATCTACGTTAAAATAATTAGGACTATAATTCTTTGCATTAGAAAATGAATTTTGATCAAATGCAACATGAAAATAAAAATGTTCTACCAATAAATAAAATAACATTAATAAGCATTAGCATTTATGGAGTGCTTACTTTGTACCAACAATACATTCAAACAACCTTAAGGGTCAGGGCTGACCATGCATAAGGAAACAGGTTGAGAAAGCAGCAAAAGAGAATTTGGATAGGTCCAACTAAAAAATTTATTTATTACCTTACCCATTCTTCATTATGAGTTTCACCTCTCTTCTTTTTTCCCCCTAGTGTATTAGTGATATAGGGAATCCTAGTGGTACAGCAGTTAAGTGCTCAGCTGCTAACCGAATGGTTGGTTTTTCAAACCCACCAGTTGCTCCGCGGGAGAAATGTGGCAATCTGCTTCCATAAAGATTTACTGCCTTGGAAACCCTATGGGGGCAGTTCTGCTCTGTCCAATAGAGTCATATGAGTTGGAATCCACTCAGTTGCAATGGGTTTAGTTTTGATTTTGGTATTAGTGATATGTCAGCTAACAAGTGAATTCTACTGGATTATTGTCATATATTATTTATACTTTCTGGATATTTAAATTAGTTTTAAGTTGCTTGATTAGCTTGATCTCCTGATAAATTACCAAGAATCCCAATTGGTCATTATTAAACAGATTTATATAAATATAGTGGACTTTTCTGGATTTTAATCACTGCACAGATACCCAGATATAGAAAGCAAGATAAGCATATGCATTGCAAAAGGATTTCTGAGCAAAGTCCATGCCCAATTGGGTGTGCTGCATTTTGTATAGCTAGGAAGACCTGAGTCTTTCCCTAGAAGCAGCAGCCTTTTCCACCTGTCCCCTCAATCCCTCAGAAACCCCAGGCAGCATGAAATGGTTCTCGTATCCTCTCATGCATAGTTCCGGTAGGATTACCAAAGACCGCAATCTACAAACGTTATGTTCAAAAAGTTTTGCAGATACAATCACCACTGTGTCATTTATTTTCAAAATCCCCCCATATTAAATGAGGAATATGAGAGAGGACGACGACAATGTTGAGGATGATGATAATGAGAGGAAAAGGGATAGGGAGAAAGGAAGAAAGCAGAAAAAGGTGATGATGAAGAAAAAGAAAAGAGAAATGTACAAGGAGTATACTCTTAGAATTTTTTTTTTTTTAATTGATGGCTTATTGTCGTTTCGACCAAGGCTGAGTAGAGTACTGCATTACTCCCATTTTCACACGCAGAACCTTTGGCGCAATTTGCTCTAATCACAAATTAAACAATGGGATACTAGGTTCAAACCCAGATCTGTCCAACTCTTTAAGAATAAATTTATAAGAATTATATGCCTTTGAAAAAATAGATAAACAGAAACAGAAACCCTATTTGAAAAAAAAAATATAGTAAAATATTCAGATCTCTGCAAGAAGAACCTCTAGCTGTCTTCAAATGTGTTCTCTCTCCATGAAACTTAATGACAAAATAAATTAATAGTAGTATTTCACAGCATTTTCAGGAGAGTAAGTATATAACTCCTTGATTGAAATTTTTAATCTAGTGAATAAAAAGATATTTTAAGTTTTGTCACTGTGTAGTATTCAAAGTGTTGATACTAAAAACTGTGGGACCAAGATCACGATGTGTTAAAAAGCATTACAATTTAAAATAAAGTATTAGATAATTACTAAAACAATAAAACTTGCAAAAGCCAGAACCTGTGCAAAGCGAAAACCTGTCAGAGGAGGAAAACCCAAATATTTTCCACTAAACGATTACTTCAACACCTAATAAATATTCTGTCAGAGGCGGAAAACGTAGGACACCCAGAAAAACAACGCAGTCCCGTCGAGTTCCGGCTCCCACAGGTTTCACTGTATGTATAGCCTGCTGAGTGATGACCGTAATTAAAAAAAAAAAAAAAAAGACAACACTGACAGTTAATTTTTAAAGATATTATAAAGGAAGTCAGTATAAAGTTTTATGTGTTTATTTCTGAGAGTTAGATAGCCTTACGAGGCACAAGGCATGCATTTTACATACAAAGAGTATTACATACAAAGAGTTCAGTATTGAGAAAATCTATTTTTCCAGATTGCCTCTTTAGGACAAAGAGAATCTTTTTTTTTTTCAAAATAATTCTTGTATCATTGAAAAATAGATCCTACGTTCCAATTTTTTATTTCCTAACTTCCATTAAAAACTCAAATCACATCGTTCTTCCCTGAGAGTCCATAGATGCATATTTTGGTTGTGCTACTTGGAGATGATGCAGGTACTCTCAGGTCTCCTATTCTGGATTTATTTCCTTGAAAAGGAGAAATAGAAGTACATAATTTGGCAGAGAGAAAAGTGATTGTCCTGTTGCCTAACAGGCAAATGTTTCAGTGATGTGTAAAGTAAAAAAACACACCACAAACTCCAAGTGATTTTGTAAGTATGATGTTGTAAGCGTGGGAGGTAAGAATGTCTGGGGAAAAGAAATTGTCTGTGGAGGGCAGGTGAGACTGAATGAGTGGACGTTTGTTCCAGAGAACTAAGAGACAGATGGAATTTGAGAATGGAGTGCGACCCTAGATTACAGTGTGCAGACAATTCACTGTTTCTCTTTTTTCCTTTTCCTGATTTATCCCCTCCCCCCCCCTTTTTTTCCCTGTGTGCTTTGTATTGTGTCACTCCTGACCTTTTCCTTGAGTGGAGTTTTTTTTTTTTTTTTTTAATTAATAATGCCTTCGACAATTTTATAACATGATTTTTTTTTCCAAAATACAAATACATAGGAAATGTTTCATTTTACACATTTTAGACTTTAAAAGATCCAAGTGGTAGAAAACTGTAGCCTGGACTAGCTGGAGTGCCTGATTTTGCTGTGAGCCTCCTTCAATTTTGGTAGATTTTAGGGTCAACTTGATAAAGAGATCTTTTTTGAATGGTATACCCCAAAGTGGTATATGTAACCTCACAAATCCAAGGAGACATACATAGGATGGAGTTTTAAAATGCAAGGAACTTTTGTTTTCTTTTTTCAGTATGAAGTGACTATCCCACAAATCTGCAGTAATGAAACACTAGCAACTTTACAGAGATATTAGTCTCCAGGATTTATCTCCGTATTCATAAATATAACTTACAAGTCATTCATTATAACTGGCCATTTTGATTTATCAGGTCCTATCCACATACTATTATTGATGTAGTGCCCAAAAGATCTATATATTCATAACAGATCTTGGGGTATGTATTGACTTGTAATTACAGTAAACAGCTGATTAAGCTTAAAATAAATCTCTGTCATATACCAAAAGTCCCTGGATGGTAAAGTCGTTAACATGCTCAGCTGCTAACTGAAAGGTTGGAGGTTCAAGTTCACCCAGAGATGCCTCTGAAGGAAGACCTGGAGATCTACTTCTGAAAAATCAGCCATTGATAACCCTATGGAGCACAGCTGTCTCTGACACGTGTGAGGTTGCCATGAGTCAGAACTGACTCAATGGCAACTGGTTGTTGTCATATACCAAGAATATCACCTGTATCAGTCAACAGAAAATTTTAATGCAAATGTAATAAGAATATCTTTTAAAGTTTTGATGGTGGCATTAATTATTGATTCCCCTAGGAATAAAATGTTGCCCCTATCTTACTATCTTAAAAGATAGGGTAAATTCTAGGACTATTCAGTGGTTCTTCATATAACAGTTGCTCTCACTCTCTGATTTGGGAAAGCATCATAAGGATTGTGCCATTTTTTAAATCATCTATTTCAGAGGGATTTTATTTTTGGACCAATATGGAGGAACAAAGTTAGGAATTATCCTCCTACATAAAAGAAATAAATAATTGGACAAAAATATATGAAATAATACTTTACAAGATATTTGACATGAAGCAACAGAGAACAACGACCCATGAAAGAGAGAGAGGAAACCAAGTGAGCCCTACAGTGGCTTAACCTTACTTCCTTGAGAGAACAAGAAGAGGAACAGTCCGGGTAGAGCCCAGAAGACTTCCTAAGCTGTGAAGATAGAGTGGGAGTCTCAGGACAACAAGGTGGCTAGTGTCTTGGAGATAAGAGAGTTACATAGAGATAAGTTGAGGGATGTAGACGGATCCCTCAAGTATTCAACAGAGTACTGATCAGTGCAAACATATGAGATCTGCTTAAGGCTTAGGAAAGAACCATCTGAAAGGATTATTCTAAAGGGTAACATGAGCACATACAGGACTGGGAGTAAGACTTACTTCCATCGGTCAGACTAGAAAAATCTCATAACTGATGGGACATTTGGATGGGACGTTTGGAGGTGTACTCAAAGTACACTGTCTCAGTAGTGGGGAATAATTATCCCTAGACTGAGCACTGCTCCCAACCCACCTAACAAGCCTTAAATGCACAACTCAAAAGTATTAAACTATTTCTCATTAATATAATTGTGTCCTAGAATAAAGCCCAAGAATATTTATAATAATAATAAAAATTCAGAACCTAAAAAGATAAAATTCAGAACATGCATTCAATAAAAATTATGAGACATGCAAAAAAGCAGAAAAATACAACCCATAATGAGAAAAATAAATCAATTGAAACTGACTAGAACTGACACAGATGTTAGAATTGGCAGAGAAGGACATTAAAACAGTTATTATAACTATATTCCATATGTTTAAAAACTAGAGGAAAGAATGGATATGTTATTTAGTGACAGATAAGATACAAAAACAAAAAAGAGACAAACTTCTAGAGATGAAAATAACAATGTCTGAGATGAAAAATGCACTAGATATTATTAACAGCAGACTAGACACTTAAGAAGAAAAAATTACT
Organism: Trichechus manatus latirostris; assembly: GCF_000243295.1. Taxonomy (NCBI): domain Eukaryota; kingdom Metazoa; phylum Chordata; class Mammalia; order Sirenia; family Trichechidae; genus Trichechus; species Trichechus manatus. The sequence goes on along the minus strand of NW_004443949.1, from coordinate 17,232,936 downwards.
AAACTTGAAGACATAGCAACAGAAATTACCCAAAATGAAACAGAGAGAAAGTATATAATTTAATAAATCGTTGCGGCATCATTGAGCTCTGAAACAACTCCAAGAAGCCTAATTATAATTGTAAGTCTGAAAATTGGGAAGGTCTGGTGGTAATAGGGAGTGGCAGAAAAAAAGACTGAAGAAATAATGGCATGAAAATTTGTAATTTTGATAAAAACTATAAACCCATGGTTGCAAAAGTCTCAAGCAACCCAAAGCACAAAAAAATTAAAAAGCAGTCATACCAAGGTACATCATAATGAAATGGTTCCAAAACAATGAAAAGAGGAAATCTTAAGAGTAGCCAGAAATGAAAAAGAGAAAATCTTAAAAGTAGCCAGAAGGAAAAGATACATCATATTTAGGAGAACAAAGATAAGTATAGTAAAATATTTCTTGTTGAAAATAATGCAACAAAACAACATTGGAGCTTTAACAAGCTAAAATAAGATAAAAACAACTCTGAATCTAGGATTCTACACCCAGCATAAATATCTTTTGCAGTGAAGGCAAAATGCAGACTTTTCTAGACCTATAAATGTTGAAAGAATTTGTCATCAGTGGTATGAATTATAAAAAATATTGAAGTTTCTTAGGCAGATGGAAATTTTTTTTATTATTTAAGTCCATTTAAAAGATAATGAATGATTAAAGAAAAAGTAATAGCAATATATTAAAGTTTACGATAAATGTAGAAGTAATATGTTTGACGACAGTAGCTCTAAGGATGGGGGGAAATGAAAGCTTATTGTTGTAAGATCTTTATACTATATGTGAAGTAGGATAATACTGCTCTAAGGCAGATTGCAAAGTTATAGACATAAACAATTAATTCTAAAAGAATTACTAAAATAACACAACAAAGAGTTATAGCAACCAAAATAAATGAAATGAAGTAAAATGAAGTTGAAAATTTAACTAAAATTAACCATAAAAATTTAACTTAAAAAAAGGCAGAAAAAGAAGAAAAAGGGCAGAAGGGAGGAAAAAAAGAACAAAGAATGGATGGGACAAATATAAAAAGCAAATTTAGATATAAACTTAACCAAATAAATATCACATTATATGCAAATAGAATAAAAACGGCAGATATTATCAGATTGAACAAAAAAGCAAGACCTACCTACATACTGCCTACAAGAAATCTATGTTACATAATAGGGTACATGTAGATTAAAAGAAAAATGTCAGAAAAGTATATACTATGCTAACATTAATCAAAGAAAAATGGCAGTGACTATACTAATATTGGTGTTCCTGGTTGTTGCAAATGGTTAACATGCTCTGCTGATAACTGAAAGGTTGGATGTTTGAATCCAGCCAGAGGTTCCTCAGAAGAAAGTCCTGGAGAGCTACTTCTAAAAGATCAGCCACTGAAAATCCTATGGAGCACAGTTCTTCTCTGAGACACATGAGGTCACCATGAGGTGAGTTGTCTCAATGACAACTGGTTTTGTTTGGTTATAGATTTCAGAGCAAAGAATATTATCAGAGAGAAAGATCATTTCATAATGGTAAAGAGGTCACTTCATCAAGAGGATATGACATACCTAAATGTTTATGCCACTAGTTACAGCTCAAAATATATGAAACATAAATTGATAGAATTTCAAGGAGAAATGAAAAAATCTACAAATGTAAGCAAAGATTTTAACACCCTTCTTTCAATAAGTGATAGAAAAAATAGAGTTAAAATCTATAAGTATATATAAGACTTGAGCAACAGTATTAAACATATTGACCTAAGTTATATCAATAGAATCTACTGCTCATCAATAGAAGAATACACTTGTCAAATGCTTACAGAGTACTTTGCAAGATAGCCCATTTTCAATGCCAAAAAGCAAGTCTCAATAAATTTAAAAGGATTTCAGTAAGATAAAGCATGTTCTCTGACCAACAGAAAATTAGAAATCATTAATAGAAAGGTCTCTGGAACATACCTGATATTTAGAAGCTAAGTAATACACTTCTAAATAACTCATGGAGCCCTGGTGGCACAGTGATTAAGCACTTGGCTGCTAACCAAAAAGTCAGCAGTTTGAATCTACCAGCTACTCCTTGGAAATTCTACGAGACAGTTCTACTGTCCTATAGTGTTGCTATGAGTTGGCGCTGACTCAACGGCAATGAGTTTGGTTTGGTTTAAATAACTTATGTGTCAAAGAAGAAATTAAGAGGGGAATTAGAAACTATAAACTGAATGATCTTTTTAAAAATATCAGTGAGTAAAATTTAAAAAAAATACCATTTATAATACCATTAAGTTGTGAAATATTTAGAGATAAAAATGACAAAAGATACATAAAACCTGGTCAATGAAAATAACAAAACACCGAAGAAAGAAATTAAAGAGAACCTAAATAAATGGAGATATATGCTGTGTTCATGGGTTTGATCTGTAGATTCAATGTAATTCCAGTCAAATTTTGGCAAGCTTTTTTCCCATAGAAATTGACAAACTGGTTCTAAAATTCATATATACATTCCACATAAGAGAAACTAGAATTACTAAAACTAGTTTAAAAAAGAATAAAGTTAAAGAAGTAATACTAGTTTAAAATACTATTATAAAGCTATAGCAATCAAGAAATAGACAAATAGAAAAATGGAACAAAGTAGAGAGTCCAGAACTAGACCCACACATAAAAGGACAACTAATTTTCATAGATCAAATTTCCTACAATGGAATAAAGATAGTATTTTCAGCAAATGGTTCTGAAACAATTGGATAGGCATATGCAAATAAATAAATAAAAATAAATTTAGACCCTTATCTCACACTATATAAAAATTTCCTCAAAATAGTTAAATATGTAACATAACCTATAAAAAAATTTTTGTCACTTTGAGTTAGTAAAAGATCTCAGATATATCAACAAAAGCATATATTAAAGAAAAAATTATAAATTAATTTTCTTTTAAAATTAAAACCCTTTTTTTCCTTGAAAGATTTATTAAGAGAGTGAAAAGACAAGCCACAGAATCTGAGACAGTATTTCTAAATCACACTGATAGAGAACTTGTGTCCAGAATATATGAAGAATTTGATTCCAACTCCTAGTGACCCTATACGACAAAGTAGAACTGCCCCATAGGGTTTCCAAGGAGCAGCTGGTGGATTCAAACTGTTGAACATTTAGTTAGCATCTGAGCTCTGAACCCATTGTGCTACCAGTGCTCCACAAACCTGTTAGAATGATTAAAAATACTTACCATACCAAGTATTGATGAGGAAATAAAGGAACTGAAACTCTCATGGAAATCTCGTGGGAAGGTTTGAAATACAGTTTGGGTATATTTTAAATAAAATTCAACCATACACCCACAATATCATCCTGTCATTTCACTCCTGGTTATGTACCCAAGAAAAATAAAAGCATTGTCTATACAAGGACTTGTGTAAAAAATGTTCATAGCATCTTTAATTCTAATAGCCCCAAATTGGAAACTACCCAAACGTTTATAGATAGGAGAATGGATATATAAATTGTGGTATAGCTATATAATGGAAGACTACTCAGCAATCAAAAGAAATGAACTATTGATACCTGCAACAAAATGAGTGCATCTCAAATGATCAGTGAAATGACCTAGAAAAAAATAGTACACTCTGTGTTATTTTATTTATATTAAATTCTTGAACATGTAAACTATTCTGTAGAATGGCTCTTAACCAGGGACACTTTTGCACACACAGCACCACCTCCATCTGGCAATGTTTGAAGCTATTTTTGGTTGTCACAACTGGAGGGAGGTACCTAAAGGTAGAGACCAGATAGGCTACTGAACAGCCTAAGATACACAGCACAGCCTCCCCAAACAAAGAATTTCCTGGCCCCAAATGTCAATAATGCCAAGACTGAGAGACCCTGATCTACAGTGACAGAAAGCAGATCAATGATTGTTTTGGCAAAGAGGAGGTGGGATCAAGGTGAAGCAAGAGTATGATGAGTATTTTGGGGTTATTAATATGTTCATTATCATGATTGTGCTGATGATTTCACAGGTGTATACATACCTCAAAACTTACCAAACTATACACTAAATAAATTACACTTAAACAAAGCTGTTAAAATTAAATAAAGACCTCTATTTCTGTGATACACTTAAGAACTAGGGAATTAACCACGTAATTGTTCATAGAAACTTGGGATTCACGTTTAGGTGATCTGGGGCCAAAACTACTTATCGCGTGACCCCCCAACCATAAGGATGGAACACAATGCCATTCTGAATCCTTAGGAATTAATTTTACCTCAGAATAAGTTTCAGATTACCCCACTGTTGTCTACATATTTTTCTTTACCCAGTGTAGAGTTACCACACGACCGTTTGAAAAAAATAAGATAAAAATTTATTCTGTGTATTTTCAGTGTTATGACATGGTACATCCTCTAGGGTACCTGATCTCCAATTCATTCAATGGTTCAATAGTCTCTTTGTGAAATACATTCTGTGAATTGAATGAGGGCCTCTGACTGTCATGGTAGCTCAATCTATTATTATTACTATTATTGTTTACCCCAGAAATACAGTTTTCTTTTTTGTCTTTGCTTTTGTTTTCATTATAGTTACAGAGATCATGTAAAACCTTAATGGGCTGCCTGTCTCTTCTCATGTGGTAAAACCAGTTGTCCTCAAGTCAGCCTCGACTCATGGCAACCCCAACTCATGGTGAGTCCAGGTGTGCCAGAGTAGAACGGTGCTCCATAGGATTTTCAGTGGCTGATTTTTCAGAAGCAGATCGCTAAATCTTTCTTCAGGCTTAACTCTGAGTGGGCTGGAACTGTCAACTTCTGGTTAGCAGCTTAGTGCTACCTTGTTATCTGTGTGTTAAAGCATCCTAATTATCTCCTTGCTCCTGTGGTATACTCTCTGAGGGTTGATTGGTGACTTTTGAACTCTGTCCTTCCAGATTTCCACCATCCCGCTCAGTCAAGGAATTAACTTCAATGGCCATGTCATCCACACCTGCATTTTAAATATAGAGACAAAATCCGTCAAATGAAATTTCAAAAATGTTTGCACTTTCTTGGTCTGTGCACTTTTGCTTGTTGTGCTGAAGGTATTCAGTGCTCTTCAGTGAACCACAGTTTGGAGGCGTGTGAGTGTGTCTCACGAGGTATGTCCTCTTGTTATTTTTATAATTCCCTATGTTTTGGGTTCCTTCTTTTATATTATTCAAAGAATTTCAAGCATCTCCACTGCAGTTAGAGCATGCCAGCAGTGAGTCAGGTGTTAAGTCAATCAAAGCCCTGTGAACTCACTATTAAAGTTAGAACACTGAATTCAGAAACACGGCCAAATACATCTTCATTGATAAATCTAACCTAATCTAAAATTAAGTTTATTTTTCTTGGTTGAACATCCTGAGAACCTTTGCTTATACTTATTCCTTGTTTTTACAAATATTATTTAGTGAAATTCTTCAGTCTTTTGCTATAAAAGCCTTCTCCTTCAGAGTTGGATTTGTTCTTTCCTCCAAGACAATGCAGGAGTTGGATCCTTGTCATATATACGGAGGTAATGAGAGGTGGTGAGGGAGCCCTGGTGGCACAGTGGTTAAAGCACTGGACTGCTAACCGAAAGGTCTGCTGTTGGAAACCTCCAGTGATTCCTCTGGAGAAAGATGTAGCAGTGTGCCTCTGTAGAGATCTATAGCCTTGGAAACCCTATGGGGTCGTTATGAGTCAGAATCAACTCAATGGCAGTGGGTTTGTTTGTTTTTAGTTTAATGAGGAGCTATCGTCTCACTGTATTCAGATGTATTCACATCAGATAATCATTCCCGGGTTCCTATAGTTGAAAGTGTAACACCTGCAACCACTTTGAGTGACAATTATTCTTTGGTTTGTTTTTGTAGTGGTAAAAAACTGGAAACATTACGTCCAGTTTAAGAAAAAGGGAATTCATTAAATACTTTGGATAGCTAACAGAATCAGTAGGAAGAAAAACAAGATCTTGAGACTAAACTTGGAGATAAAATGTGTAAAACCATGCTGCAGAATTCACTTGAAGGACAACCTTCTCTGAGGCCTCCTTTCAAAACTAAATCCCAAGAAATCAATTTTATTTGAATTATTTTTATTATTATTACCAGCAGTGATGCCATGTCCACATGAGAAATATGATCTTTTTACCTCTGTTGTTGTTGGGTGCCATCAAGTTGATTCTGGCACATAGTGACCCCATTTGACAGAGCAGAATAGCCTTAAGGTTTTCTTGGCTGTTATCTTTATGGAAGTAGATCACCAGGCCTTTCTCCCTCAGAGATACGGGGTGGGTTCAAACAGCCCACCTTTCAGTTAGCAGCCTCATGCTTAACCATCACATGACCTCTAGTACTACTCAAATCTGCAATTCAAATTTTCACTTCTACACAGCAGAAGATGACTTACGATATGATGATGTTTTTAAATAAAGGAAAGTTATTCAAAGACAGCTGACTCTCATGAATATGCCATATTCCATCTAAGCTGGTCTCCTCTGACTATTTCTCTGTTTGTCGCTTGTTGCTGTTGTTAGCTGCCATCAAGTTGCCCCGGATTCATGATGACCCCACATACAGCACAACAAAATGAAGTCCAGTCCTGTGTTATCTCCATGATCGGTTGCAGATCAGACTATTGTGATTCATAAGGTTTTTATTGGCTGATTTTCAAAAGTAGATTGCCAGGACTTTCTTCCTTCTCTCTCTCAGTGTGGAAGCTATGCTGAAACCTGTTCAGCATCACAGCAACATGCAAGCCTCTGGTGACAGAGAGCTGGTGGCTGCACATGAGGTGTATTGGTCTGGAATCAAACAGGGTCTGTGCTATGGAAGTTGAGAATTCTACCACTGAGCTACCCTGTTTGTAAGCAGGGTTTATTAATCACAGTTATCTTCATAATTTAGTCCATAAGTTGTAGAATGTATATACAGGATCATGACAGTACAACAAGACAGATATCCTGTATTTTAAACTGGAGATGTTATGGAATTGGCATTTGTGTTGCTTCCCTTTTGGAAAGCGTGACCATATTTTCAGTTATTTGAAACTGTGAAGTTGTATTATATTATATGGGAGCCTTTCTTTGCAGAAATGTTAAGTATAAAAGTAAAAGGCATGTAACAACTGAACAGTCAAAGAATGGGCTATACTGGTTATCGGTCCTTTTTTGGCCAACTAATTTCTGAACTACGTAACAGTAGAAAACCCATTATTATGTTGTTTTTTGTTGAGAGACAGGAACTCAAAATTGGGGAGCAGATTATCTCTGTTCTTACTCCCTCCATCTGACTAAGATTTTAGACATATGACTTAGTTTTAGTCAATTAGATGCTCCCGATGGGACTTTGAAATTTGGGGGAGTTCTGCAAAGACATTGGGAGTATGAGTTTATTCTCAGAGCCAGAGACTGAGTTGAGATTTTATTGGTCACAGCAGGGAGTATCATCATGGGGTTTTTATGAGGATTTAATAAGTTGATGTAGCAAATCCTAGGTAAGTGTTTATTACTGATAAATGAAAAGTAATTTCAGACTTTACCAAATTTGGATTTAAGAGCATTATACAAGCCAAGGAGCCCTGGTGGTGCAGCAGTTAAGAGCTCTGCTGCTAACCAAAAAGACCGGCAGTTCGAATCCCCCAGTTGCTCCTTGGAAACCTGATGGGGTGGCTCTACTCTGTTCTATAGGGTCGCTATGAGTTGGAATCAATTCAATGGCAAGGAGTTTTATACTAGCCCAGGGATTCAGAATTAAAATAATTTCTTGCTAAAGCAGTTGTCTGTGCTTTTAGTTTAGTTTGTATTTGCTGTGTGAAATACGTATGTTATTAAATTGGGTGTTCACATAAACCTAATGGATGAAAGTTCAGTGTTACTCATTTTTTTCTTGCAATGATCATTTCCTGATATATCACAGTGGACTTCTTGTGAGTTTTGGAAGTCAGTTTGCAAAAATGATCACAAAATTGGTGCAAGGCATAGACAAGTTTGCTCCATCAATCCTCTTATTTGGAAAGAAATGAGAGCTGGTGAGTGGTGTAGCATAGCACGAAGCCAAATGCAATACTTGGAAGGCCGACTATCCAGATGTAGCTGAACCAGTCAATTCATTTCAACACATCTAGCTCCTGCCCCAAATGGATACAGTCCTGGATGTTGTGCAATGCTTCAGGAAGTCCAGATTGAGGAGTGCTGTTTCCACAGTGCACTTCATCTATGCTGTGCATTTTCTTATTAAGGTTTCTGGAATTCGGTGTACTAGAGTACTGCCAAAGTGTGGTCTCAATTAAAACAAATATCTCTCTCTCTCTGTCTCTGTTTCTCTTTCTCTCTCAGTGTATGGATGGGATGGTGTTACGGATTGAATTGTGTCTCCCAAAAATATGTATTGTAAATCCTAACTTCTATGCCTGTGGTTATAATCCCATTTGGGAATGGGTTACCTTTGTTATGTTAATGAGGCAGGATTAGTGTAAAGCGTGTCTTAAATCAATTTCTTTTGAGATATAAAAAAGATTAAACAAGCAAGCAGGGGAAGCAGGCACTCGGGAGAGAGATACCAAGCCACAGGAAGACTTCCCAGGAGCAAAAGCTCAGGAGAGACAAGGACCTTCCTCCAGAGCCGATAGAAAGAGAAAGTCTTCCCCCAGAGCAGGCATCCTAAATTTTGACTTCTAGCCTCCTGAACTGTAAGAAAATGAATTTCTGTTCGTTAAAGTCACCCATTTGTGGTATTTTTGTTATAGCAGCACTACATAACTAAGACAGAATTTGGTACTGGAAGAGTGGGGTGCTGCTCTAACAAATGTCTAAAATATGGAAGTGGTTTTGGAACTGGGCAATAGGTAGAGGCTGGAAGAATTTTAAGGTGCCTAATAGTAAAAGCCAAGATTTCTTTCACGAGACTGTTGGTAGAATCATGGTTGTCAAAGGCAATTCTGATAAGGGCTCAGAATTAAGTGAGGAGAGCTGTAGAGAAAGTCTCTATAGTCTTAGAGAATGCATATGACCCCAGCACAGAAAGTTGTTAGAAATGTGGACATGTGATTGGACAATGGAGGAAGGATGGTGCTTTTTATGCAGTGGCAAAGAAAGTGTCTGAATTATTTTCAAATGTTTGGCAGAAGAAAGAACTTGTAAGTGATGAATTTGGATATTTGGCTGAGGAGATTTCTAAGCAAGATCTTAAAGAGGTCGTATGGTTTCTCCTCTCCACTTACAGTAAAATGTGAGAGGAAAGAGATGGACTTAAAAATAAACTGTGCAAAATGAAAACAAAACTTAAAAATCTAGAAAATTCTGTTTTACAAACTAAGAACACGTGTTCTAGAATTTTCACCAAGGACATGGCTACACAATTTTTTATTAAAGAGATTAAGCCTCTGACTGATGGATCTAACCAATTACCACAGCAGAAAACCCATCGGCTTAGATTAAAGAGGACAGAGAAAGTATGAAAGCAAAGAACACTTGTTTGCCTCTCAGAATTCTACAGGCAGGAAACAGGCCAAAGGAACCATATCTGTTGTTCTCCATGAAAAGAAAAGGATCATACCTGGAACAGCTTGGAGATTAGCAGAACTGTTGGAAGGAGCACAGGAAGCAGGGCTGCATTGGTTTTAAAGGGTGGAGGCATAACTTCCTAGGTTTAAGAGTCAGCTCTTCACTAACTCCTTGAGTATAAAGAACAGGGCCTACCAGGACCTAGGGGCTGTAGTTGTCACTCGGATAGACTAGGAGAACGGGGCTGTCCAAAGCTGAGGAAGCAGAGTTGCCATGCCAGTGGGCCTGGAAGGTGGGGCTGAAGCCCAGGGCAGAAGGGCCTCCACTCAGAATTCAGAGAGTCAACACCCAGAGTCTGGAGGTCAAGGCCATTGCCCAGATGGTACCAAAGAACAGAGGATTACTCTCAAGCCTCAAGAGCTAAAGTAAATTGTTCTGCTGGGTTTTGGACTTGCTTGGTGCATTTTATCCCTTCTTTTCCTCCAATTTCTTCCATTTGTAAGAGAAATGTCTACCTTCTGCCTGTTCCATCATTGTGCTTTGGAAACAGATAACTTGTAGTCCAGATTTCACAAGTACACAGATGAAAAGGAATTTTGCCCCAGGATGGAATATGCCTAAAGTCTCACCCATATTTGACTCAGATGATTCAGAAGATGAGATTTTGAATTTGAAGTTGATTTAAGACTTTCAGGATGATGTGATGGGGTCAGTGTGTTTTGCATGGGGCAAGGGCATGAATTTTGGGGGAGGGGGCAGTGTGGAACCTTGAGAATTGAATTGTGCCCACCTAAAATATGTGTTGTAAATCCTAACTTCCTTGGTTACAGCCCCATTTGGGAAAGGGTTGTCTTTGTTATGTTAATGAGACAAGATTACGCTATGAGTCAGAATCAACTCCATGGCAAAGGGTTTGGTTTTAGGTTTGGCAGTAAAGTTTTTATTTTAGTAGATAAAGAAGCTGAAATCTATAAATGATAATGACTTGTCAAGGTCACATGCATAATAAACGACTGGAGTGGGTTTTGACACCACAGCTACTGTGCTGTTCATAGCAGTCATTCACTATGCTGTTTGCTAACAGAACATAGTTTATAGCTGAGCAGGCTCATCACAACAAAGAGTAATTTCAAAATGTTGACTGATTTCCGTTTCTACCTACCAATTAGGAATAAGAACTTACTAATCATTTTATAGAAACAACCACTATAGACGAAGTTTATTGGTTGCCTATAGCTCCTCTTGATATGACTATATTATGAAAATTATTTTCCTAATTAGTGCCTTCTCACTATTCCCAAAGTCACATGGTGAAGATCCTATAATGATTTGAACACTGGGGTGAATCCAGGTATAAAGAATATGCCTAAGTCATATTAATGCAAATTATATCAGTGGACCTGGAACCATTGCTTTCTACTAAATGAGAATCCAATATTTAAATTTTGAAACATCATATGTTTCATATAATTTTATAATGTACTTTTACTTTTTGGTAAGGATTATAATTAATAATTAATTTATTTTTTCAACATATACCTAATAAGTATTTATGATATGCAAAGCAGAATTTGTAAAAACAATGTCAGATATGTCAGACCATTATCTCTTAAGCAGTTTACACTGATCAACTTCAGTTGAACTAAGGGTCCATTGTAAGACAGCAACTGCAAATATACACAGTTATACATGTAGAAACACAGGTGGTCCAGTTTTGGAGATAGTTACTCTTAAAAGGACAGAGTCTTCAAAAATAATTTTAAGAATAAGCCAATTTGTTTATTCCCATTTTTGAATGACAATACAAATATATACATCTATGAATTAAAGGCTTTAACACCCTCCACAAATCTCTCTTACCAAGTTTTTGCTATACAATTTCTTTAGATATTCTACATCAGATGAAGCTACTTACCTTTTTTTCCTAGTTTGTGAAGAATGTTTTTCATTCATTAATGTTGATTATTATAAAAATATTTCTGCATTTATCACTATATGTTTTCTTCCTTTATTGTATAATTATGGCAACTTACAGTAATTGGTTTTTAAATATTAAACACTCCTAAATTCTTGGTATAAACCCAGTTAAGGGTAAATGTTGACAGTGTGATCTCATATAGATGGTTTTTTAAAGGCACGCAGTACTCACAGGTGATACTATTTATTTTATAAGCCAATCTGTTATTTAGCTGAAAGGTGATCTCCGGGTGTGGTTTCAGTACAAATTTTAAAGGCTATCTCATGGCAATAGTGTCTGGGGTTCCTCTTGTTTCTACCAGTCCAGTAAGTCTGGCTTTTTTTTTTTTTTTTTTTTTTAAGAATTTCAGTTTTGTTCTACATTTTTCTCCCATTCTATCTGGGACCATCTGTTGTGCCCCAGGTAAGAACAGTTGGTACTGGTAGTCGGGCACCATCTAGTTCTTGTGTCAGGATCCATGAGACCATGGTTCATATAGGCTATATTAGTCCTGTAGCCTAGTTTCTTCTTTGTATCTTTGGTTTCCTTCTTTATCTTTTGCTCCAGACAAGTAGAGACCAATAGTTCTATCTAAGATGGATGCTTGCAAGCTTTGAAAATCCCAGATGCTACTCATCAAACTAGGATGTAGAACATGAAGTTTATGAGCTATGTTATGCCGATTGACCAAGTTGTCCCACTAGACTGGTCCTAAGCCTTCAAATCCAGTAAACTAATTCTTCAAGGTGTTTGGTTATGTCTAGAAAGTAGCCATAACTATGCCTCCTATGTGTTTTATTATATATATGAATATATATGTACCACACACATACATGTATGCACGTATGCCTACAAATATGAGAAACTGGACAATATGAAGAAGAACGGTATCAGGATTGGAGGAGGACTCGTTAAAAACCTGCGTTATGCAGAAGACACAACTTTGCTTGCTGAAAGTGAAGAGGACTTGAAGCACTTACTGATGAAGATCAAAGACCATAGCCTTCAGTATGGATTACACTTAAACGTAAAGAAAACAAAAATCCTCATAACTGAACCAATAAGCAACATCATGATAAACAGAGAGAAGATTGAAGATGTCAAGGATTTCATACTTGGATCCATAATCAACGCCTGTGAAAGCAGTAGTCAGGAAATCAAAAGATGCATTGCAATGGGCAAATCTGCTGCAAAAGTGTTAAACAAACAAAGATGTCACTTTGAGGACTAGGGTATGCCTGACCCAAGCCATGGTGTTTTCGATCATCTCACATGCATGCAAAAGATGGACGATGGATAAAGAAGACCAAAGAAGAATTGATGCCTTTGAACTGTGGTGCTGGAGAAGAATATTGAATATACCATGGACTGCCAAAAGAATGAACAAATCTGTCTTGGAAGAAGTACAACCAGAATGCTTCTTTGAAGCAAAGATGGCAAGACTATGCCTCACATACTTTGGACATATTGTCAGGAGGGATCAGTCCCTGGAGAAGGACATCATGCTTGGTAAAGTAGAGGGTCAGCAAAAAAGAGATGGATTGACACAGTGGCTGCAGCAATGGGCTTAAGCATAACAATGATTGTGAGGATGGCGCAAGACCGCAAAGTGTTTCATTCTGTTGTACATGGGGTCACTATGAGTTGGAACCAACTCGATAGCACCTAACAACAATATAAGTCCCTTACACTTCTTGTTATTTTCATCTATTTTCTAACTGTATTTCACTCTATATATTTTCTACTAACCTATCTTCCAGTTGGCTAATCTTCCCTTCTGCTCTGGTTAGTATGCTTTTATATTCATCTACCAAAGTTCTTGATTTTATTCATTATTTATACTGGTTCCTTCTATAGATTCAAATTCACGGTAAGACTTTCCACTTCTTTATTTTCTTGAATATATTAATCAGAGTAAGTTAAATTCTTGTCTTATATTTTCAGTATATGAATTCCTTTTGAGTATTTTTTTGCTGTCTGTTTCTTTTTTCTCTGTTCTCAGTCGTATGTTCCTAGTTTTGGAACAGACATTTTCATGACACTATTTCTGAAAATTATTGAGGCTATGGGTGATTTTATATTTCTCCAGAAATAATTTGATTTTGTTCTAGTCAGAAGATTAGGCACAAGCATATCTAATTTATTTAAACAAGGCAGTTTATGGTGTTAGTTTCCGGAGTCACAACTAATAAGCTGGAATGTGTACCAAGTCCGTTCTCCTCTGACATAATATAGTCCAACTACCTCAGAATGAATTTTCTTTTGATTTCTGATTCAGGCTGTGTATGTGCATGTGTGCAAGTGTGTGTATGTGTGTGTGTGTGTGAGAGAGAGAGAGAGAGAGAAGAGGCACTTACTGTGTTTCACTATTGTAATCCTATAAATAGGATAGCATCACAGGTCAGAAAAAATTTTATTAAATATTATTCTTTCTAAAATTTGATTTTACTTCTCTTTACAGTTTAAGGATACAAAAACCCAAACCCGTTGCTGTCGAGTCAATTCCAACTCATAGCGACACTATAGGACAGAGCAGAATTGCCCCACAGGGTTCCCAAGGAGGGGCTGGTAGCTGATGACCTTTAGGTTAGCAGCTGAGCTCTTAACCACTGTGCCACCAGAGCAACAGTTTAAGTATAGAGTGAGTAATATTTTATTCCTTATGATTTTTTTAACTTTTGGATTATTTCTACTTATAAATATGTAATTCAGTAAAATATGTCCTTATTATAGGTGGATATAAATACAGATATAGATACACACACACACACACACACACACACACACTTGAGATCATCCTGAGGAGGGCTCACAATTTTAAACCTCATCAAGATGAGTATCTGCATTAAATTTTTTCCTAGGTGTTTCATTCCTTTAGATGCTATTGTAAAATAAATGATTTTCTTAATTATCATTTCAGATTATTCATTGCTAGTGTGTAGAAGGAACCCTGGTGGCACAGTGGTTAAGAGCTCGGTTGCTAACCAAAAGGTTGGCAGTTTGAATCTATCAGCTGTTCCTTGGAAATCCTATGGGGCAGTTCTGCTGATCACTATGAGTCAGAATTGACTGGATGGCAATGAGTTTATGTGTAGAAACACAACTGCTTTCTATGTATTGATCTTGTATCCTGAAACTTTGATGAATTCATTTATTAGCTCTAGTAGCTTTTTTTTGCATTCTTTGGGATTGTCTATATATAGTCTTGTGTCATCTGCAAATAGAGATAATTTTGCTTCCTCTTTTCTGGTTTGGATGCCTTTTATTTCTTTTTCTAGCCTAATTGTTCTGACTAGGACTTCCAGTATAACGTTGAATAGCAGTGGAGAAAGTGGTCATCCTTTTTCTCATTCGTTATCTAGGAGGAAAGCTTCCTGTCTTTTATCGTTGAGTATTATATTTGCCGTAGATTTTTCTTAAGTGCGCTTTTTCATGTTGAGGAATGTCTCTTCTTAGTTTACTGAATACTTTTGTAATGAAAAGGTGTTGAATTCTGTCAAATGACTTTTCTGCATCAGCTGGGATAAGCATAGGAATGAATTTAACCCAGGTAGTAGAAGGTCTTTACACCAAAAGCTATAAATTACTGCTGAAAGAAATTAAAACAGATCTAAATAAATGGAAAGACAACCCTTGTTCATGGATTGAATGACTTAATATTGTTAAGAAGTCAATTCTATCCAAAGCAATCTACCTATTCCATGTAATTCCTATTAAAACTCAACAGCCTCTTTTGCAGAGATGGAAAAGCTGATTCTCAAATTCACATGGAATTACAAGAGGCAAAACAATCTTGAAAATAAAGAATGAAGTAGAAAGAGGCAGCTCCAGATTTAAAAATGTATTACAAACTACAGTAATAAAAAATGTGTGGTACTGGTAAAAAGATAGACATACAGATCAAAGAAATATAATTGAGAATACAGAAATAAACCCATAAATCTATGGCAAATCAATTTTCACTGATGGTGACAAATCCATTCAATGGGGAAAGGCAGTCTCTTTAACAAATGGTCCTGAGAGAACTGATCTTCACATGCAAAAGAATGAAGGTGGACTCATACCTCACACCGCATCCAAAAAAGTAATTCAAAAAGCATCAAAATCTAAATATAAGATCTGAAAAATAAAAACAGTAAAGGGTAGGGGTATAATTTCAAGACCTGTTTCAGACAATGGATTCTTAGATATGATACCAAAAGCACAAGCAACAAGAGAGGAAAGAGATGAACTGTACTTCATCAAAATTAAAAATGTGCATCAAAAGACATTATCAAGAAAGTGAAAACACAGTCTACAAAAAAGACAAAATATTTGGAAACCATCTATCAGATAAGAGTTTGATATCTGAAACATACAACTCAACAACAAAAAGACTAAATGGACAAAGGACTTGGATAGATATTTCTTGCAAGAAGATACACAGATGGCCAACAAGACAATGGAAGATGCTCAGCATCATTAGGCTAGGAAAATACAAATCAAAATCACAATCAGATGTCACTTTACTCCCAATAGGATGGCTATTTTTTTTTTTTTTAAAAAGGAAAATAACAAGTGTTGGTGAGGATGTGGAGAAATAGGAACACTTGTATATTGTTGACAGAATGTAAAATGGTCCAGCCACTATGGAAAACAATTTGGCAGTTTCTAAAAACATTGAACATAGAAACACAATATGACCCAGAAATTCCTTTATTAGGCATATACAGAGATGAATTGAAAGCAGCAACTTAAACAGACACATGGACGACAATGCTCATTGAAGCATTATTTGCAATAGCCAAAAGGTGAAAACAAACTCAGTGACCATCAACAGATGAGTAGATAGAATGGGGTATATACATGCAATGGAATATTATGCAACAATAAAGAGAAATGAAGTTCTGATATATTCTACCGCATGAATGAACTTTGAAAACATTAGGTTAAGTGAAATAAACCAGACACTTTTTCCTTCTACTTTTTGTCAGTGTGACTCATCTGAGGAATGGGAAGTCCTAGAAAAAATAGAAACACAAAAATAAACGCCATTATTTTTTTTTTAAAAAAAGACAAGCATCTGTTTGTTTTTATGCTTATTACAATTTTATTCAAAACTCTTTGCTTAGCACATAATTAGCATGGAAATATGAGAGCTCTTAATTTTTTTCCCATTTTCTTACCATTACCTAAAGGCAAAAGAGCATAGCAATAACCTCTTCATTTTCTACTCCCAATTAAAAATAATTGTAGACTAATTTTTTTTACTATCATGTCAATGATTTGTCCTTGATTTAGTTTTGGTATTTCTTATGGTCTCTCAGTTCTGCTCTGGTCTCCACCAACTAAGACAGTAGACATGGGAAGCATTATTATTATCTTCTCTGAATATTTCATTCACCCACTTGCCTTAACTGAAATGTGACTCCTTCTTGATATCATTATTTTTCTAAAGTGGAAACTTTATTTTTTTTATCATAGTTCATATAGGTCAGAATTGAGAATGATGGTTGGTGTTCTCCATGATATCTAAACCTCTTCCAATCCATTACTCTCCTTCTCTTCTGTAAAATTCCATTCTTATATAAGCATCTTTATCCAATTATATCTTCCTCTAGATACTTCTTGCAAATTCTTCCATCACGTTATGTGTTTATCACTGCAACTGCCTTCATGCTGTCCCATCTCCTTTTTCTACTGCACTCAGTTAACCAAAAGCCGTATCTTGATAACTCTCCCTTCCTGCCTTCTCTGAATCTACACCAGAACTACTGAATACTGCTAGGAAAAATAAACACACACACACACACACACACACACACACACACACACACACACACACACGCACTACCCTAACACCCTCCACCAGGGGGAAAAAAAACAAAACTCTTCAATTTTATGGTCCTTCTAGTCAAACACAAGCATTCTCTTTTCAGCTTTATTTCCCACTCTCCCGAGATGTATTTCAGATCTTCTCTAACCTCAAATTTCTACTTCACAACCTATATCCATTCCTTTTCTTCATGGATTACAAAGAAACTCTGCTGAAGTCACTTTGGAAGCCAACATTCAGGATCTCCCTCAACTTCCTTCCACTTACATCTTATTTGTACCTGTACCAATAAATTCTTCTAGGGTCCTGTTATACTAGAAAATATAAAAATAGTCAAATGCATAAAACTCTTACTGTGTGGCTGTCACAGTTTTAAGATTTTTTCTCATTAGCCTCTCACATCAATTCTATGATTTATTATTATTCTCATTTTACTTATGAGGGAACTGAGACAGAGAAATATTAAGCAACAGGTTCACATCACCAGCTCATGAATTTTTCAACTAGGATTGCATCCAAATAGTCTTGATGCAGAGTAGACAATATTTTGTAAGTCTTCCTAGATAAGACTAATTCTTCTATATCAACTCTGGATCTAATATTTTCCTGCCTCTTCATGGATTCAGTCTTTTAAAATGTATGTCAATATCTCAACACTATTTTTATTTCATAATAGCTCAAGATTCAGCTTATTTAATAAACTCCAGCTTGTTCTCCAGGCTTTAATGATGAAGGTCTCAGGTAATAATAAGGTCTCATAATGCCAGTTTATCTGTCGAAAAAGCATAACTTAATCGAAACATAAATATGTTTTTTTGGCAAATATAAAAAGATAATAGTAACCTGTGATATCTGCTATAGTGTCAAGATATAAATGAGACTGGAAAGTATATCTCTTAATTCTAAGAATTTATTCACAATGTAGAAGATATTTAAAAAAAATATAAATACATATATTTAAGTAAATTTAAAATTACACAATATATAAAGACATCACTCTTTTTAAAAAAATAAAACATTATAGCTGAGATTTATTGTTGTTATCATTTGCCATTGAATTGGCTCTGACTCATAGCAGCCTTATGTTTAATGGAACAAAGCATTGCCCAGTCCTGTGTCGTCTTCATAATTATTGGAGTCCATTGTTGTGGTTACTGTGTTAATGAATCCTATTGAAGGATTCCCTAGTTTTTGTTGACCCTCTGCTAAACATGATGTTCTTCTCTAGCAATTTATCTTTCCTGATGATATGTCCAAAGTAAGTGCGCTCTAAAGAACATTCCGGTTGTATTTCTTCTAAGACTGATTTATTCATTCTGCTGATAGTCCACAGTATATTCAGTATTCTTTGCCAACACCATAATTCAAATGCATCCATTTTTCTTTCTTCCTTTTTCATTGTCCAGCTTTTGGAAGCATATGAAGTGACTGAAAAGAATATGACTTGGGTCAAGTGCACCTTAGTCATCAGAATGATCTTTGCTCTTTAAAATTTTAAAGAGGTTTTTTGCAGCAAATTTGCCCAATGCAAATTTGATTTTCTGACATTAAGTATTAATAATTCCAACTCTTTCTCTGTCTTTTCTCGGGTTGTTGTTATTAGGTGCCTTCAAGTGGGTTCCAACTCATAGCAACGTACATACAGCAGAACAAAACACTGCCCAGTCCTGCACCATCCTCGCAATCGTTATGCTTGAGCCTATTGTTGCAGCCACTGCGTCAGTCTATCTCACTGAAAGTCTCCCTCTCTTTGCTGACCCTTTACTTTACCAAGCATGATGTCCTTCTCCAGGAACTGGTCCCTCTTGCTAACATATCCACATTATGTGAGACGTAGTCTTGCCATCCTTTCTTCTAAGGAGCATTCTGGCTGTACTTCTTTCAAGACAGATTTGTTGGTTCTTCTGGTATTCCATAGTATATTCAGCATTTTTTGCCAACACCAAAATTCAAAGGCACCAATTCTTCTTTGGTCTTCCTTATTCATTGTTCAACTTTCACATGTGTATTGAAAATACCATGGTATAGGTCAGGCACACCTTAGTCCTCAAAGGGACACTTTGCTTTCCAACACTTTAAAGAGGTCTTTCTATAAAGTGATAGAAAACCAAAAACCAAACCCGTTGCCATCTAGTAGATTCCAACTCACAGCAACCCTATAGGACAGAATAGAACTGACTCATAGGATTTCCACGGAGAGGCTGGCGGGTTCCAACTGTTGACCTTTCGGTTAGCAGCCAAGCTACTATGTCACAAGGGCTCCTATTATTGATATAATGGTATTTTATTCATAGAGATTTATGGAATAAGTGATATGTGTAATATGTATAGTGTAGAGTGTACCGTAGCACATTTCTTTTACACACTTGTTGTTGTTAGGTGCCGTCAAGTCAGTTTCCAACTCATAGCAACCCTATGCGGAACAGAACAAAACACTGCCCGGTCCTGCACCATCCTCATGATTGTTGTTATGCTTGAGCCCATTGTTGCAGACACTGTGTCGGTCCATCTTGTTGAGGGTCTTCCTTTTTTTTCGATGACTCTCTACTTTACCAAGCATGATGTCCTTCTCCAGGGACTGGTCCCTCCTGATAACATGTCCAAAGTATGTGAGACATAGCCTCACTGTTCTTTATTCTAAGGAGCATTCTGGTTATACTTCTTCCAAGACAAATTTGTTCATTCTTTTGGTAGTCCATGGTATATTCAATATTCTTCTCAGACACCACCATTTAAAGGCATCAATTCTTCTTCTGTCTTCCTTATTCATTGTCCAGCTTTCACGTGCTTGTGAGGAAATTGAAACACCATGGCCTGGTCAGGCCCACCCTAGTCTTCAAGGTGACATATTTGCTTTTTAACACTTTAAACAGATCTTTTGCAGCAGATTTGCCCGAAGTAATGTCTTTGGATTTCTTAACTCCTGCTTCCATGGGTGTCGATTGTGGGTCCAAGTAAAATGAAATCCTTGACAATTTCAGTCATTTCTGCGTTTATCATGATGTTGCTTATTGGTCCAGTTGTGATGATTTTTGTTTACTTTATTTTAAAGTGTAATCCATACTGAAGGCTATATTCTTTGATCTTCATCACTAAGTGCTTCAAGTCCTCTTCACTTTCAGCAAGCAAGATTGTGTCTTCTGCATAATGCATGTCATTAATGAGTCTTCCTCCAATCCTGATGCCCTGTTCTTCTTCATATAGTTCAGCTTCTTGGATTATTGTTCAGCATACAGATTGAATAAGTATGGTGAAAGGATACAACACTGACTCATAACTTCTTGACTTTAAACCACTCAGTATCGCCTTGTTCTGTTCAAAGGACTACCTCTTGATCCATGTACAGGTTTGTCATGAGCACAATTAAGTGTTCTGGAATTCCTGTTCTTCATAATATTATCCATAATTTGTTATGATCCACACAGTCAAATGCCTTTACATAGTGAATAAAATGCAGGTAAACATCTTTCTGATATTTTCTGCTTTCAGTCATCATCCATCTGACATCAGTGATGCTATCCCTTGTTCCACGTCCTCTTCTGAATCTGGCTTGAATTTCTGGCAGTTCCCTGTTTATATACTGCTGCAACTGCTGTTGAATGATCTTCAGCAAAATTTTACTTGTGTGTCGCGTTAATGATATTGTTCCATAATTTATGCATTCAGTTGGATCACCTTTCTTGGGAATAGGAATAAACATGAATCTCTTCCTGCCGGTTGGCCAGGTAGCTGTCTTCAAAATTTCTTGGCATAGTCAAGTGAGCACTTCCAGCACTGCATTTTTTTTTTGAAACATCTCAATTGGTATTCCTTCAATTCCTGGAGACTTGTTTTTCACCAATGCCTTCAGTGCAACTTGGACTTCTTCCTTCAGTACCATCAGTTCCTGATCATATGCTACCTCCTGAAATGGTTGAATGTCGATCAGTTATTTTTGGTACAGTGACTCTGTGTATTCCTTCCATCTTCTTTTGATGCTTCCTGCATCGTTCAGTTCTTTACCCATAGAATCCTTCACTATTGCAACTGGAGGTTTGACATTTTTGTCGTCAATTCTTTCAGCTTGAGAAATGCCAAGCTTGTTCTTCCCTTTTGTTTTTCTATCTCCAGGTCTTGGTACGTGTCATTATAATACTTCACTTTGCCTTCTCGAGCTGTCCTTTGAAATCTTCTGTTAAGCTTTTTTACTTCATCATGTCTTCTTTTTGCTTTAGCTGCTCGACATTCAAGAGCAAGTTTCAGAGTCTCTTCTGACATCCATTTTGGCCTTTTCTTTCGTTGTTGTCTTTTTAATGACTTCTTGCTTTCTTCATATATGATGTCCTTGATGTCATTCCATAACTCATCTGGTCTTTGGTCATTAGTGTTCAATGCGTCAAATCGATTCTTGAGATAGTCTCTAAATTCAGGTGGGATGTGCTCAAGGTCATACTTTGGCTCTTATGGACTTGTTCTAACATTCTTCAGTTTCAACTTGAACTTGCATATGAGCAATTGATGATCTGTTCCGCAGTCGGCCCCTGGCCTTGTTCTGATTGATGATATTGAGCTTTTCCATCTTCTCTCTCCACAGATGTAGTCTATTTGATTCTTGTGTATTCCATCTGGTGAGGTTCACGTATATAGTCACAATTTATGTTGGTTGAAAAAAGTTATTTGCAATGAAGAAATCATTGCTCTTGCAAAATTCTATTATGTGATCTCAGCCATCATTTCTATCACCAAGGCCATATTATCCAACTACTGATCCTTCTTCTTTCTTTTCAACATTTGCATTCCAATCACCAGTAATTATCAATGCATCCTGATTGCATGTTCAATCAATTTCAGACCGCAGAAGTTGGTAAAAATCTTCAATTTCTTCATCTTTGGCCTTAGTGTTTGGTGCATAAATTTGAATAATAGATGTATTAACTTGTCTTCCTTGTAGGCATATGGATATTATCCTATCACTGACAGCCTTGTACTTCAGGAGAGATCTTGAAATGTTCTTTTTGACAATTAATGCAATTTCATTTCTCTTCAAGTTGTCATTTCTGGCATAGTAGGCCATACGATTGTCTGATTCAAAAGCTCAGGTGAAACATGTCTGTCATGGGTGACCCTGCTGGTATTTGAATACCAGTGGCATAGCTTCCAGCATCATAGCAACACGCAAGCCCCCACAGTACAACAAACTGACAGACACGTGGAGGTTCACATACTTAGTGCTTATTAAATGCTTATTAGTTTCTTCATACATTCTCACTGCATCTTGTACACCCCCTTTCTATCATTGATAACTCTTGTTAAATTGCTCTATGTGTACTTTTATATTAGACTGTAATCTCTAAGAATTCAGAAACCACTCTGTCTTCCTCATTGCTGTGTGCCCAGATCTTTTACAGAGTAGGGATCAATATATATTTGTTGCTGATTGACTATTTCAAGTATTTCAATCTTGGGTAACTTGGAATATGAAGTTATTATTGAATATAAATAAGGAATTCAAAGGAAGGCTCATTTTGCAAGGAAAGAAGATGAGTTTGCACTCTCATGCTGAATTTGAATCCAGATAGGACTGCCAGGTGAAGATGCTTAGAGACAATTGGAAGTATGAAGATTAAAAGAAAAATAGAACGAAAGACATTAAGGTGAATACAAAACTTCAAATACTTGCCAATATTCCTAAGTGGGTGAGACAAAGAAAAAGTGTAGAGAATCCAAAATTGGATGGTGTAAATGGTTAATGTGCTTGGCTGCTAACCGAAAGTTTGGAGGTTGGTGTCCACCCAAAAACAAAAGTTCTTGTGATTTATATCTGGAAAATCAGCCATTGATAGCCCTATACAGCACAGTCTACTCTGACACATAGGAGGTTGTCATGAGTTAGAATCTACTCAACAGTAACTGGTTTATTACCACTAATAATAGTGTCATTTTTGAGGATCTGGTAATTAAAGCCATAAGGATTAAGTACATTGGTGAGGAGAAATACAGAAAGGATACCAGGAACTAAACCTTGAGGACTTGCTAAATTTTGGTAATAGACAGAGGAATAATAATAAGTAAGGCAAATAACATACAGGAAAAGGAAAGGGATTTATATAAAGTTATAGAAAGCAGAGAGGGGAGTGGATGGGTCAGAATAAAAGCTACAAGATAGCTTGTGGCTGGAGGCTGAGAGAATGCTGATAATGTGCATGAGTTCACTGGTGCATTTCAAGGAACAGTTAAAGTAGGGTGGGGCAGTTAGATGAAGGATTTTAAGGACTGTTAAGAAAGACACAAAGGCAACTACTGTAGAAAACTTTCCCAAGGATACCAGTGAAAAGTAGGGCAATGTGATGTTAGCTTAAAAAGAGGACAATGTTCTTTCTTTTCTTTTCTTTTTAAGAAAATGGAAGACTTGACCATATATAAAGGTAGAAGGAAGTGTCCGATGTATTGGATTGAATTGAAGATTTAATGGTAAAAGTAGATAATTGAAGAAATAACTTACTAGGAAAGGCAGGGAAGACTACTATTTACCTTTATTATCATTCTCATTCTCATCAGGATAGGTTCAAGAACACAGATTGGGTGGTTGGCTTTTGAAGTAATAATAGCTACAGTTTGCAATTTGTTGAATGATTACTGTTGGCCAAAAATCTGTTAATATCCTTTCATTATGAGGTAGAAATTGGGTAACTTGTCAAGGTCATACAATGTCAACACAGAGTATCTAACCTGGTCTATGGCACCCCAAACCCAAGGCACTCAACGAGAGCCTGATGCTGGTTCTTTGCAAAGGAAACCATTTCCTCAAGAGAATGCAAAAGCAAAGAGGGAGAGACAGACATTTTTGAGGGGAAGAGGAAGACAGTTGTGTAAGCTTAGGTTGGGATGGTTTCAATTTTCTCAGCAGGAGGTGAGGTTATGAGCTGGGAGGGAAAGGAGGAGGGCTGGGATTAGGGACTTGAGCAGAGCGGAAACATTTGGAACAGCTGCAGGGAGGAATGCAATAGGGAGTCAACAAGTGATAAATAAAAGGATTGCTGAGATACAGTGACGGCCCAGCTGAGGTCGTTGACTCGGTCACCATTGTTTGGTGACTTGAGGAAAGAAATTTAGGAAGTAGCGGTTATTCAAATATGGGGATTGGTAAAGCGGAAATAAGAGAAAAACGAAGGGGAGGGGGATTTAGACGAGCAGTGTGTGCATTTTGGGCCTGTTTTAATTATACAGTGTGAGTGGGGTGGAGAGGAAGGGCATGGTTCACAGCCAACGAGAAGAGTACTAGAGAGACTGATGAAGATGAAAATGGATGAAGGGAAGACTTGGGAGAGGTGGAAGGATAGGTGTTGGTCTGTGGTCTAAGGATAATAATAAACTAATTTTAAAACAAACATTATAAAACAAACTTTACTAGCTAGCATTTAGTGATTGTTCAGCTCAGGTCAGAACATATACCTGTGTGACCATGCTGAATATTCTTAATAACCCCATGAATTAGGTATTATTATTACAGCAACTGGTAATAGTAATAGTGTCATTTCTGAGGATCTGATTAATTAAAGCCATAAGGATTAAGTACACTGATGAGGAGAAATACGTAAAGGGTATCAGGATCTAAACCTTGAGGACTTGCTAAATTTCGGTAATAGGAGGAGGAATAATAACAAGTAAAGCGAATAACATATGAGAAGAGGAAAGAGATTAGTATAAAGTTATAGTTAGGTCAAAACATATACCTGTGTGACTGTGTTGAATATTCTTAATAACCCCATGAATTAGGTATTATTACTCCATTTTGTTGTTTTCAGTAGCCTCATATGTGTTGGGAAGCTGGACAAGGAATAAGAAAGACTGAAGAAGAATTGACACCTTTGAATTGTGGTGTTGGCTAAAAATATTGAATATACTGTGGACTGCCAAAAGAACGGACAAATCTGTCTTGGAAGAAGTACGGCCAGAATGTTCCTTAGAGGCAAAGATAGCGAGAACTTCCTCTCACATACTCTGGACATGTTATTAGGAGGGACCAGTCCCTGAAGGAGGACATCATGTTTGACAAAGTAGAGGGTCAGCAAAAGAGAGGAAGATCCTCAACAAGATGGATTGACATGGTGGCTGCAACAATGGACTCAAGCAGAACAACCATTATCAGGATGGCACAAGACTGGGCAGTGTTTCGTTCTGTTGTACATAGGTTGCTATGAGTCACAACCTACTCAACAGTATCTAACAACAACAATGATCTCCACTTTATATATGAGGAAACTAAAAGCTAGACAAGTTAAGTAACTTACAGAGGATTTTGATGCTCCTGATAAGTGGAAAAGAAGAGATTCAAGGACAAGCTGTTGGGCACAAGTCCCATGTACACACCCACCAAGTACACTGCCTAGGATGAGGGCAGAGACACCCTTTTGTAACACATGTTTACATGGTTAAATAGCTCCAATTCCTTAAGATTCTTTAGTAAAAACAGATTCACATTTGCTTAAATGTAATTCTTATGCATTTCAAGTATACTTTACACATCTCCCCTCATATGAAAGAGTTCCAGGGAAAGTACACACCTGGTAATTGTTACTAACACCCTCAGACATATTTTATTGGTCAGGCTATGGTGCTCTAGAAGATTTTTAATTCTTGCAGCTGGACAAAGCTGCATATTTTGAATGTCTGAAATTTGACCTAAGTGGTGTTGACATTACAGTGACTGTGAGTGATGGAAAAGGAAACAAAAATCTTGGATTTTTTTCCCTTACAGAGACCTCTTCTCCTCAAATTCATAACAACAACAGACTCAGAAAATATCTCTTAAACTACAGACTTCAGCCAGCAGTACAGCTGCATAGTTATGAGAGGCCCACAAGGACTCCTGCCTTTCAGGCTAAATCCTTCCACTCATAAAAATCCGCTTGTTGTTTTGTTAAAGTATTCTCTGTTCTTGTTTTTTATTTTGTTTTGTTTTATTTCATAAAGTTTAAATGTCAGTAGAAAGTGTCCCCAAAGCCTGAAATGGATAACTTTAGGGGTCTGCATTTATTGTGCTGTGACTAAAAAGAAACAGAAAGGAGAAAATGTAATTGAATTTCATAGCAGTATATTGATAAATACATTTATAAGCAAAGTGTTAGGATCCAAGGGAGGTTCCAAGATGACTGAAGCATGGTCTCTGTCTTTGGAAGTGATATTTTGTAGGGAGGTTGGTAGGCATTTAGATCAATAATTATAATGGGAATGATGAGGCTATTTTATTTTGAAAGGTTTTTTAAAAAATGTTTTGGTGATATAGAGGAAGCAGATATTACACATACTAGTGAATTTGAAGAGTGATTAAGGTATCAATGAGCTCATTCTTAAGGATGAGTAAGATTTTGATAGTTCGGTATATGGTCCCTAGGTGGTGCAAACAGTTTGCACTCCATTGCTTACCTAAAGGTTGGCAGTTCAAACTCACCCAAAGATACAGCGGAAGAAAAGTACTGGTGATCTGCTTTCAGTAAGATTACAGGCAAGAAAACCCTATGGAGCAGGTCTACGCTGTAACACATGGGATCGCCATGAGTTGGAATAGACTAGACAGCAAATGGATAATACGTCAGATCACAGGCACCAAGGCAAGAAGATGAAGCCAATTTTCATGAAGTAATAGAAACTGCTCTGGGTAGTAGCCTGAGTTGTATGCAGAGAAAAATGAATTGAGGGAAAGGGTTGCAGATAAGCATAGAGTAGTCCATTGAGCATAGTGTTATGGATTAAATTGTATCCCTCAAGAAGATATATGGAAGTTCTAACCCCTGTATCTGTGGATGTGACAATGCTTGGTGGAAACAGAGTCTTTTTTTGAAGATCTTATCATACTAGAGTGGATTCTAATCCTAGTCCTTTCTGAATAGTACCTTGTAGACACCATGTGACAACAAAAGCAGATGCATCTATAAGCAGCGAAAGAACACAAAGGATTGCCAGCAGCCACAGAACTTGGAGGCCTGGAACAGCTGCTTTCTCAAAGCCCTCAGAAGGCATTGACATGGCCCAGACCCTGATTTATACTTCTAGCTTCCAGAACTGTGAGATAATAAATTTCTGTTTTTAAAGCCACCTACTTTGTGGCATTTTGCTATGGTGACCCTATTATTGTTGCATGCCGGTAGAGTCAATTCCTACTCATAGCAATGCTATATGACAGAGTAAAACTGCCCATAGGATTTCCTAGGCTGTAATCTTTATGGGATTGGGTCTCCAGATCTTTCTTCTGTGGGGTCTCTCAGTGGGTTCCAACCTTTTGTTTAGCAGCTGAGTGCTTAATCATTGAGCAACCACGGTAAGAAGCCCAAATAAAAGACTCCTCACATAAAGCTGGGGAAAAGATATCACTGGTGTCATCAGGACTAAAGAAAAATAAAACCACGGTGCAGAAAATAACAGCAAAAAAGCAAGACTAAAACAAAACCAACAAATACACAAAACAACCAAAATCTGTTTTTAACTTGGCATTTAGAGGAGGGGAAATGGTAAACCCTTACTCCACATTTTGCTGATTCAAGTGGACTGTATAGTCAGAAAACCTCAGGTCAGGGTTGTAACTAAAGTGATTTTAGGTTGGAAATGCCTCCGTGCAATAAGTAGACATAACTTCAAGGAAGTAATTCTAACGTATATAAAGGGAGAATTTAAAAAGTGGTTTTACTCCCTAATTAATTTTTTGAGTCTTGTATAACTTTTATACTAGTTTAATTATCTCCTTCTTCTTCACCCTTCTGGTAAGGGAGGTAGACCTGCCGCCCCACCCTGGGAGTGGACACGAGAATGGCTCATGGAAATGGCCAGACTCCCAATACCTGACACTGGACAGATGAGATTGACAGCAGTTTATTAGTCACATAGACTTACAGCCTAGGGAGGAGGGCACTGCACTCAGGAACAAAGTGAGCAACCAGGGGCAGCCTTTTGTTCTGTTGCACTTGAGGTGGTCATGGGTTGGGGGCTGATTTAATGGCAATTAACAACAACAACTACAATAGGTGTGTTGTGATATCTCTACATTATTGTTTTAATTGGAAATATCTAATGAAATATAATATTGAGCATCTTTTCGTATACTTATTTACTCTCTTCTTTAAGCAGCCCTGGTGTCGAAACTTGTTAAGCGCTCAGCTGCTAACCAAAAGATTGGCAGTTCGAACCTACCCAGTGGCTTCTCAGGAGAAAGATTTGGCCATCTGCTTCCATGAAGACTACAGCCAAGAAAATGCTCTGGGGCAGTTCTACTCTGTCACACATGGTTGCTATGAGTCAGAATTGACTTGACGTGCACTCAACAATAACATCTTCTTTAGTGAGGTATCTGTTCACATCTTTTATCCACTCTTTAATTGCATTGTTTTCTTATTGTTGTTTTAAGAGTTCTTTGCATATTTTGGATACAAATCTTTATCAAATATGTGTTTTGCAAATATTTTTGGCTTGCCTTTTCATTCTGTTAATAGTATCTGTCAAAGAGCAGACATTTTTAATTTTAATGAACTTCAATGTCTTCTTTTTCCATGGCACTTTTGTTATCAATGGGCTGAGAGGCCTACCTAGTTCAATAGGACGAGGGAAATAATTATTTACAAATAGTATTATTCTCTATGTAATAAATACTGCACAAAAAATTTATGTAAAGCTAGGTTGTTACGATTTTAAACAAAGTTTGGCAAAATTACATGCATGAATCAGTACAGAAAATCAATCGAAGTTCTATATATCATTGCAATGGTTAACGTTATGTACCAACTTGGCTAGGCTATCATGCCCAGTGGTTTAGTCAAACACTAGTCTATATGTTGCTCTGAAGGTATTTTGTAGATGTGATTATTATTTACAATCAGTTGACTTTAAGTAAATAGATCACTCTCCATAATGTGTTTGGGCTCATCCAATCAGTTGAAGGTCTTAAGAGTAAAAACGGAAGTTTCCTGGAAAAGAAGGAATTCTGTCTCAAGATTGTAACAGAAATTTTACCTGAGTTTCCAACCTGTCAGCCTGTCATACACATTCCAGATTTGCCAGCCTCCACAATTGCATGGACCAACCCCTTAAAATAAGTCTCCATCTCTGTCTCCTATTGGTTCTATTTATCCAGAAAACTCTGACAGATACAGTGTTTTACACTCAGAAAATTTAATTTAGAAAACTTTCTACATAATAAATAAAATACTTCATAAAAAAGGCCTACATTGATAGAGAGATGTGTCTTATTTAAAGATGTCAATCCCTTTGATTTTTTAAGTTACAAAGAAAAATTGCTGTTGTGTTGGGACCCTATGTGTTGCAGAGTTGGACTATATTCCATAGAGTTTTCATATCTGTGATCTTTTGGAAGCAATTCATTTTTCTCTGCATACAACTTGGGCTACTACTCAGAGCAGTCTGTATTACTTGATGATAATTATATATGTCCATGGTATAGAAAATTAGGAAAGAGCAATGCAGCCACTAAATGCATTTTATGATCTTTGAATTATGTTGGAAGGTGCTTGTGTTATGATGTTAACTGAAAAAAAAAGAGGAAGTTGTATACAGGCGTACCTTGGACATATTGCGGGTTTGGTTCCAGGCCACTACACTAAAGAGAATATCACAATAATATGAGTCACACAATTTTTTTTGGTTTCCCAGGGCATATAAAAGTTACGTTTACACTATACTGTAGTCTATTAGGTGTGCAATAGCATTATGTCCACAAAAACAAAGTACATACCTTAATTAAAAAATGTTTTATTGCTAAAAAATGTTAACCATCATCTGAGACTTCAGCAAGTTGTAATCTTTTTGCTGGTGGAGGGTTTAGCCTTGATATTGATGGCTGCTGACTGATCAGGGTGCTGGTTGCCGAAGGTTGCGGTGGCTGTGGCAATTTCTTAAAATAAGACAACAATGAAGTTTGCTGCATCAGTTGACTCTTCCTTTCTCAAAAGATTTCTCTGTAGCATGTGATGCTGTTTGATAACATTTTATCCACACGTTTTAGGCTGGATTGTGTAGAGAACAAAACCAGTGCAGCATATAAATACATATACAGGGAGATTTATGTCAAGGAAGTGGCTAACATGGTTGTAGAGGCTGGAAAGTCCCAAGTCCGTGAGTCAGTCTAGAGGCTTCTCCTGACTCAAGTAGCTGCAGGGGCTGGTGAATCCAAGATCTGAAGGTCAGACAGTAGGCCTCTGGCTTACAGACTGTGGAGGCTGACAAATCCCAAGACAGGCAGGAAAGATGGCAGGTAAGCTGCTGGCTCAACTTGCAAGAACGAGAGGTCAAATGGACAGAAACCAGCTGTAGGATCCAGAGTAAGCAAATATCCAATAGCCTTGCCAGAAAGTCCACCTATATTGGATGCAGGCTACACCCCCAAGGAAACTCCCCTTCAACTGCTAGTCACATTAGATCACATCATGGAGGTGATTACATCATTATATGACTGCCAAACTACATCATAACTACCAAATCACTGAGAATCATGGCCCAGCCAAGTTGACACACAACACCACATCAGAACGTCTTTCAAAATTGGAGCCAGTCCTCTCAAACCCTGCCACTGCTTTATTAACTAGTTTACTTAATATTCTAAATCAACAATGTTCACAACATCTTCACCAGGAGTAGATTCTGCCTCAAGAAACCACTTTCTTTGCTCATCCATAAGAAGCAACTCCTCATCTATTAAATTTTATCATGAGATTGCAGCAATTAAATCACATCTCGGTGCCGCTTCTAATTCTAGTTCTCTTGCTCTTTCCACCACATCTGCAGTTACTTTCTCCACTAAGTCTTGAACTTCTCAAAATCATTCATGAGCGTTGGAATCAACTTCTTCCAAACTCCTGTTAATGTTGATATTTTGACCTCCTCCCGTGAATCACAAATGTTCTTAATGGCATCTAGAACGGTGAATCCTTTCCAGAAGGTTTTCAATTTATTTTGCCCAGATTCATCAGAGGAATCACTGTCTATGGCAGTTATAGCCTGATGAAATGTATTTCTTAAATAATAAGACTTGAAAGTCAAAAGTACTCCTTGATCCATGAACTGCAGAATGAATGGATGTTATGTTAGCAGGCATAAAAACGACATTAATCTCCTTGTACTCCTCCATCAGAGCTCTTGGGTGACCAGGTACATTGTCAATGAGCAGTAATATTTTGAAAGGAATCTTCTTTTCTGAGCAGTAGGTCTCAACAGTGGGCTTAAAATATTCAATAAACAATGTTGTAAACAGATGTGCTGTCATCCAGGCTTTGTTGTTCCATTTATAGAGCACTAGCAGAGTAGATTTAGCATAACTCTTAAGAGCCCGAGGATTTTCAGAATGGTAAATGAGCATTGGCTTCAACTTAAAGTCACTAGCTGCATTAGCCCCTAACAGGAGAGTCAGCCTGTTCTTTGAAGCTTTGAAGCCAGGCATTGGCTTCTCCTCTCTACCTTCGAAAGTCCTAGATGGCATCTTCTTCCAATACAAGGTTGTTTTGTTTATACTGAAAATCTGTTGTTTACTGTAGTCACCTTCATCAGTTACCTTAGCTAGATATCCTGGATAACTTGCTGCAGCTTCTGTATCAGCACTTGCTGCTTCACCTTGCACTTTTATGTTATGGATACAGCTTCTTTCCTTAAACCGCACGAACCAACCTCTGCTAGCTTCACACTTTTCTTCTGCAGCTTCCTCACTTCTCTCAACCTTCACAGAATTGAAGAGAGTTAGAGCCTTGCTCTGGATTAGGCTTTGGCATAAGGGAATGTTGTGGCTGGTTTGATCTTCTATCCAGACCACTAAAACTGTCTCCATATCAGCAATAAGGCTGTTTTTCTTTCTTATCATGCATATGTTCACTGGGGTTGCACTTTTAACTTCCTTCAAGAACTTTTCCTTTGAATTCACAACTTGACTAACTGGTACAACAGGCCTAACTTTTGGCCTGTCTTGGCTTTTGACATGCCTTCCTCACTAACTGAATCACATCTAGCTTTTTATTTAAAGTGAGAGACATGTAACTCTTTCTTTCACTTGGACACTTAGAGGCCATTGTAGGGTTATTAATTGGCCTAGTTTCAATATTGTCATGTCTCAGGGAATAGGGAGGACTTAGTAGATGGAGAGAAACGGTACAGCCGATTGGTGGAGCTGTCGACACACACACAACATTTATCGACTAAGTCAGCTGTCTTACACGGGCATGATTCTTGGCGCTCCAAAACAATTACAATGGTAACATCAAAGATCACTAATCACAGATTACCATTACAGATCTAATAATAGTGAAAAAGTTTGAAATATTGCAAGAATTAGCAAAATGTGACACAATGACACGAAGTGAACACCTGCTGTTGGAAAAATGGCGCCAATAAACTTGCTTGAAGCAGGGATGCCACAAACCTTCAATTTGTAAAAAAAGCAATAATTGATGAAGCACAATAAAATGAGGTATTCCTGTACACTTAAAAGGAATACGTTTCAGGGGTTCAACTCAAACCAGTAAATCTTACTGCCACCCAGTAACACATCACTTCCATCTTTATATCAGGTAGAAACTTGAAACCCCAGCAGAGGATTTTCAAAACTTTAAATGCACAAGGGATTTTTTAGCTACCAAATACTGCAGTGAGTATCCAAGTGCATTAAGATGTGAACATAACTGTTCTCCACAACATGGGAGGAAAATGTTCTGTACTTTGAATTTGTGAGATCACATGGGTGAGCACTTGTTAAGCTTGAAGGAGTGAACTTGCATCTTGCCCCAATACCACTATGTTATAATAACTATACCATTATGGAAATCTTCATATTGGAAAGCTGAGACAGAAGGAACCCCCTTTCTCTATTTATTACTTACTTTCTTACTCTAAAATGAGGATACTAAAAAGTACAGTGTATTTTTCAAGTAAAACTGAGTGATGAGAGGAAGGGTTGGTGGATGGTGGGAAGGAGATTGGTCCTTTCATAAAGTATTTTAGTACTGTGGCCTCCTTTTTCCTAGCTAATGGTATTGGTTCAATTTTACAGGGAAAAAAAAAACACTAATTAAATTGGCATAAGTCAAAATTAAAGACTGCGTTAAAAGAAAAACATTAAAAATAGTAGATACTATTTGTGTTCAAAGTTTGAAAGCTTGACCACAACAATATGGAGAATCTGAATGACCACATCTGAAAAGCCAACATTTTGCAATCATTTGGAAGATATTTTGACTATTTATTAAAAAAAAGCCAGGAAAATTTCCACTCGTCCTTTTTCTCTGGCAGACAATAATTACAGGAATTAGCTGATGGCCTGAAAGGAAACTAGATGCCGTACAACTTACATGGATTTCCCTGCAGATTACATGGTTCTTGTTTATCATTTCCTTGTTGGTTTAAAACAGAGTTTAACTATTTGTAGACACAGTCTGCAACTCCCTCCCCTATTTTTTTGACGGGTCACCATATTGACATGTGTAGAAGCTGCTGTGTTTATTTGTATTTATTGGTTTAGTGCACATCAAGGGTTTTAGAGTCTCATGATGATACTACAGCTGAAATTCAGTAGATTTTACTTAAAACCCTGAAATATTTTGAATGTTGTGTCATGATGTGGTACTTGATTAATTTTGAAACTTAAAAACACTTGGAAAATGTATTTTCATTTGTTAAAATTGCCCCACCCCAGGCGTACCTAACCAAGACCGAACAAATATTCCAAGTGTCTTCATAGCAGGTCAGATGGGTCATCCCAATTGGAAAGCAAGACTTCAGATGCTATTTCCCTTACCCAAGCTAATTGCAAACAAATGTTCCCTTTGTCAGAAGGGAAAGAAAAAAATGTTAAGCCTAGTGGACATGCTCTTCCTGTGTTTGATACTAAAAATCTAGTTTCTGGAAGCCTTGGTAGTCAAATATCTCATTTTCCTTTTTGGTTCTCCTCAGTCAGGATCGCTTGGGCATAATTATTTTAACCTTAATTCAATTTCTATTGTTAAATTTAACACAAAGATATCTAATAACTAGAATTTATTTTAGGTCCTAGGGAACATAGTGCTTCTCATTATAGAAATCCCCATATCTCTGGCCAGGAGGAAATAAACAAGGCAACCCCAGAGCTCAAGTTGCTAGCCGGACAGGCCTTTAGAAGAACAATAATGCCATCCAAAAGTCAGAGGAAGGAAAATGCAAAGTTTACTAGTAGAACTGGCCACACAGAAAAGAAGCATGTTGGCAAAAGCTGATTTGAGCCCTTAAGCTGTTCAAGGGAAAAGACTCAACCTCCTAAAGAAAGAAAACCCAATAAATGCAAAGAACAAGCTGCTTTATTCTTCATTTCATACTTGCATTACCAATTGCCTATTCTGAGCTTATCTGCTGTTTGAAAGACCTTGAGGGTTAGGGAACTATTGAACCCCTGTATTAATTGGTAAAGTTAAATCACTTGCCTGCTGCATTAGCTGTAACACCCACATTCTCAGCATAGCCATTGGCCACCTGTACTCAACATGTTCTCACACATGGTCATTAACTTTGAAAACTAATGCAAACCAAACAAAGCCCGAGGAATAAATGGGTTGCCATAAGAAAACAATTAAAAAGTCACCTGTTGTGAAAGGACATATTTAATCAAACCTGGGTAAAGAGACCACCCAAGATTAAACAGGAGGTTTTCTACAAGTCTGCTATTTACAATACAGGTGCATTTTTGTCAATGAGTGACTGTGATGAAAATATGTTTAGCTGGCATGTGTGAGCACTCAGAAAGAAAAAATTCCTCATGTAATAAAAAGTGTTATGAGTTTGTTGTCTATTTTTAAATATTAAGGATCTTTTTTTTCTTAAAAAGGCAAAAATAAAGTATACTTTACACAAACTGTATCATTAACGAGATTGAAAGTGTCTGTGATTGCTAATTAGACTACTTGTATACATCAAGATTTGGAGTTATAAATTATGTAAAATTTGAAAGATAAATTCATTACTTACTTATGCATGAATTATCGGAGAGATAAGTACATACTATTTCCAAATCTTCCAAGCAATCATTTCTTTCAAAAGAAGTTACTCTAAGCACAGTCTTTTAGATTTCTGGCATAAACATTTTTTAGTTATTTCAGAAACTCAAATTGATTGAGTCATATTTAAGATTTCTAAGTTGCTAAATTAAAAACTTTTAAATTTCTAAACTTAATGGAGGAAACCATTCATCACATTGTTTACAACAAAGCCTAAATATGCTAAGTTTGAACAAGAAGATATGATTTGTATTGACTAATTAGGGTGAAAATAATCACATACTTTTACTCACGCATGAAAACACACATTTTTTAAAAAAAAGAATGTGCATTTGTTGCTAAAAGAAAGATAATTTTAATTATATTAAATATAATTACTAAGTTATCATACTAAAAGAAACATTACCCTGTGTAGGTTAGTATATTCCCCATACTTTTAGAAGTGGTAAAAGCAAAATTAAAATAACTCCCTCTATTTTAATAATGTTATAGAAAACTACTTTTAAAATAACATTTGCTTTCTGCATCATATAAGCAGAAGATTTGAATATTTTTACCTGAAATTCATAGAAGAGCAACTGAATTTGGATCTGAGTTTTTATGCCTGTAAAATGGGGACAAATACAGTTGTTGTGCAGAGCAATTATAGTATGTAAAGTATCTAAGAATATACCCAGCCTGGGTTTAAAGCCTGTCTCTGCCACTTATGAGCTGTGGGATAGAGGCAAGTTTTTTTAACTATCCGTGGCTCACTTCGTTCATCTGTAAAATTGGCAAAATATTGGCACCTACCCGATAGACTTGTGAGATTATTTTATGTAATATAATTCAAGTGCTTGCATACAGCAAGTGTTATTTAATTGTTATTGATGTTGCTGTTATTTCATATTTCATGTTTCTGATGATCTCAGAAGAGTTTACATATATAATATATATTATGTATATATTAGAGAGAGAGAGAGAGATAATATATATTATGTATATATTAGAGATATATATATATATATATATAATATCCTTGTACTTTCCAAAGCAGTTCCTTATATAATTCACAATTAGATATTGAAATTATGCTTTTGTGATTTTGAGTTTGAATCAGCTTTACAAAGCCAATACATAGTCAGTTGATTATACCAGTTAAGGAATTTAACTACAAATGAGACAGCAAGAGGTGACACGTTTAGTTTACGTTTTAAAATATCAGAGAAATGTAAGTGTATGGCATTTTGCTTTCTTTCTTTTTTCCTTCTCTACCCTTCCTTTCCTTCTCTTCCCTCTTCTCCTTTCTCCTGTCCTCTCCTCTCTTCTTCTCTCCTCTTACCTATCTCCTCTTCTTTTCTTTTCTCTCTCCTCCCTACACAGCAGCCATATCAAATTACTTGTCATTTGTAGAAAATGCTATGTACTTCTGTGGCTTCATGCCTTTGCGTTGTTCTCTGTCTGGCATATTTTTCTGCCATTGTTTAACAAGTATATTCCATCCATCCTTCAAGAACCAGTTCAGTAACCTCTCCTTTGTGAATTCTCTCTTGATGCCCAAGAATAGATGATTTCTTCTTCCTCTGCCCCAACACAGTGTGACATTCTCACTCCTACTGTTGAATTTACCACACTCCATAAAAATTGTTTGGTTTTATTTTTCTATCATTAAACTGGGAGTCGCATTAAAGCAGGATTTTTGTCTAACTTTTAATATATTTTTTCTTTCAATTTATCAAACTTTATTTTTCCCAGAAAGGAAATGAAACAAAAAAAACCTGCCATTATTATCACTATCATGCAAAAGTTGTTTTCACACCAAAAGTTGGAAGAATATACTCTCAGGGAAAAAACAAACAAATGTCTTCTAAATTCAATCAATAAATTTATGAATATTTGACTAAAGTCTTTTTTTTTTTTTAATTTAATTTTTATTTGGACATGTGAAAACCTTATCATGGACCAGCAGAAGTTCAAGGACTTGCTATTGGGGCTACTGATTTAATAAGTCTAGTTTTTAATTCATGTTCAAGCATAATTGAAAGGGACTCTAATAGTTTACTTATGTGACTGTTTTTGGGATGCATGGCACCTAGCACAGAGCCAGGGTCTGAACATCCTTTATAAATGTCCGCAGAATGAATGAACATGTTAAGAATGGCTACTCAGTTAATTCATGTGATGTATGATCCTGTGCACCTCCAGATCCAGGTCAAGTTACAGATGATTATTTTCTGTTCTGCCTTTTGGTTCTTCCCTGTCTTTTCTTTCACCGTAATACTCTACACATATTTTCTCTTTCTCTTTTTCATTTAGCGAATTTTCACACTGTGAAACTCTTCTCATTTTTCTGTAATCTAAAAATATTTATTCTAACAAAACTGGAGAAATTTTTAACCTATGTTCATTTTATACCAAACTATCAGAGACATTATCTAATTCCTATTCATGAGTAATATTATTTGGTTTATACAATATTATGAAACTCAGATTTTTACTCTTGTAATACTTGGAAACCCTATGGGGCAGTTCTACTCTGTCCTATAGGGTTGCTACAAGTTTGAATTGACTCAGCAGCAACAGGCTTAACAGTTTTATGTATATGGCTACACCAGGTTTATTATTTCATGGTTACAAGAAAGGAACAAGGCAGAAATTTCTGACTTTCAAAAGGGAAAGGCAAAAACACTTGAAACATTTAGATGGCAGCTGTAATGCTGCTTTGGGTTTTGCTAGATTCCAATCTTGGCTCTAACAAAGACCAAAAAGAGTTGCTTAATCTCTTCCTGTTTGAGTTTATTCATCTCTAAAAGGAGGAAAATAGAGCTCCTTTTTATCTTTCTCAAAGGATAAGTAATATGAATTAATGAGCCAATGCATAAAAAGTATTTTGGACTTCTCAGAAGAATTAATAATAATAATATCAGTAATAATACTGACCTTATTATAATATATTGAGGTATTTTATAAGGATACTGAGTTTACCTAAAATCCATGCATGAGTCAAAGAATCATTTTATACTATTAGACTATTGTTTGGTTCTTTTTAGTGGGAAATAGTTCTGAAACAACAACCTGTTTGAACAAGGATTTTAATCCGAATCAGTTGCAGGCCTGCTTCAAATGTGCCTTTTTGACAGAAGAAATACATTGTAAGTTCTTAGTGTCTTTTTTGAAGATTTTCTATCTGATTTTTTTCCTTAAATTATAATTGTAAGATAGTTAAAGTCTACTAAACAATTCAAAATACAATAAAAGTGAAAAAAGAAAGCTCGGCATGTTTCTCCTTTGGCTCTGAGAAAGAGCGGAGGCATCAGGAGTGCAGCAGTCAGAGACCACCAGCGAAGAACAGCTGTCCTATTAAACAACAGGACAGAGCGCTCCAGGAAGGACAAGAAGAACCCCAAATAAAGGGCTGTAACTTGAAAGCATGTGTATCTGGCGGGCGAAAGTCAAGATGACTGTGAACTTCTGAAGCTGCTAAGTAAAATAGCCAAGTCAATGTAAAACGAGAAAATGCTCTAAATATAGCATAAGCTAAACACAGAGATGTCCCAATGTGACGCAACTCAAATTTAGAATATTCTTTAACTTGATTACTTCTGAGGTTTGACCTTAACCTTATGTAAAATATTTTTTCAATGAATGTTGCAAGTCAACATATTTCATAATTTCCTTGAGGTAACATTTTCATGAACGTTGGCAAGCAGCAAAATGAAATAAACTTACTAATTTGGTAAACAATATCCAATAATGGTCACTGATGATTCTGACCATTTACATTGAGCAAAACATCTGCCTTTTACCCTGTAACCTTTGCTATTTAGCATTTGTCTCATCTTTTCTTAAAATGTTGCTTAAAAGCATCTTCTTCCCAAAGCCTTCCCAGGTCACTTCTACTCTGTATGGACGATCGTATCACTTATATTATGCAGTTCTGTCCAGCTGCTTCTGTTTATGGTTATATATTCAGTGTGTTCCTGCTCCCATATTTTCAAGTACGTTTGGGACCTATTTTATCTCCTTCGTTGACTTTCAACTAATCATTGGAGCAAGAGGTTGCATGTGACCATTTTCTTTGGAGAAATGTTGCATCTTTCTCTTTGTTCAGTGGTCATATAGTGTTCCTGAGGCTTCTGCCACTTTTTTAGCATAGTCCCACATTCTAAAGAGCTTGATTTAGTATATGGCAGAAACAACTCTTTGGTAGACCAGTCTTTCCATTGCTTTGCCCTTAAAATGCACACAAAGATTCACAGGTGCATTTTTTCAAATCTATTTTATATTCTTTATGTATTCAATATGCAACATTTGTGATTTTTTTCAGTAATAATTCACATTGTGTCTCCTCCATGTAGTCTCCTTTGGCTACTGCATCCAACACTAATATATCTCCCTTCACTGAGCAAATCTGGCTTTAATAAAATATGTGCTACAGTATTTAGCAATAAGATCCTTAAATTGTGTAAAGTAGGAACTTGCATCTCAGGGAGATGGAGGGAGTTTCCCAAACTCACAAGCATTAAATGAGACGTGTACAAAGCTGTTAGTATAAATCAAATGATCTCAGAATGTTAGATATTATTATAGGTAAGGTGGTTATCAGTTCTTTCTTAATCAGTTCGCTGGCAATGTTTTTTGTCTCCCTAATGAGATCCTATGCCCCTTTAAAGAAGTTATTGAATTTTTACAGTCATGTATATTATTTGCATCTTAGCCAAGTGGACAAAGCATTTGCTAATTGTTTGATAGATGGCAGGAAGGCAGAAGGCAGGGGAAAAAAAATTATAGGAAATACAAATAACCGAAGAATTCAACCAAGGCAGAAAGTCTGTAAGAGTCAGAATGTTGCAAGCAATTATCAGGTGGGAGATGGAGGAGGTTGGAGAATCTCCCAGAGATAATATTCTAGACGAAAGCTGGAAAATCTATCCTGTTGACAATTTCTGGCCAAAATCATAGTTCTGCAAAAACAAAATGTAAACATGATTTAGCCCCAAGACTGAAGTTCTGGTCTTTTGTTTCCGTCGTATTTTTCTATTCCTCCATTACATACAAAAGGATACACAACTATAATACAAAAGGATTAAGTAGAGTTGTTTTCTGAAAGGCATAGAAGTCATTAAGAGAAAACAATAGTAATGGAAACTGCAATGCACAGTTATATCCTAAAGTAAATCTACAAAATAGATTCCTGGAACATTACAATAAAATGTTAGACAAAGTGGGAACCACGAAGGGAAATGAGTTTTAACAGAAAGAAAAGTTTACAACCTTGTGTGGCTCAAGGGAGAAAATACTCACCCACATTGCTCTCTTTAAGAGTTTCTGCAGGTTTAACTAGCTGCATGGAGGTTCCCATATGGCCATTAAAGAATTATATTATCAAATAGAAAAATAATAAGTGTATTAAAAAGAGTATAGAATCGTGCTATTAGAAGGGAAGGGCCATGCCATGAGCACATTATATTTAAGAGTTTACAAGAGTGAGTACTCAATAAACGCCATGCACAGCATAGGCTTTGAGAGACTGCTTTCTAAATCCAATAAACAACCGAATAAATAATGCAGCCTTGATAACCCTCAAAATAGAAAGTAAATGGTCCATTAAGTGAGCACATTAAGAAATCTTATTGACTCGTGCATGGGACTCTTAAAGTGCCCATTATTAGCCAAATGCATGCATCAATAGTATTACCCATACAGAAAACAGTCTTGTTAAATACATCTTCAGGCCGTATATTCTCATTCTTAGTCAGCTATTGACCGTTGTTTCTAAGTTGAAATTTTGTAAAAGTGTTACAATTTTTGCTTTAAAGTTGCATTTTTTAATGGCTTGGTTACTTTTAAGGAAAATAGTAGTAATTTTTTTTTTTTTTTAATAGAGCTAGCGTCCAACAGAAAGGCTCTTACTTGGGCCATTGTTCTCACTCACTGTTACCAGGAAAGGGATAAAACAATAGGCTTCTTCTTCAATAATGTTATAATCATAGACAAACCAACATTGTAAGAAGTCATTCAAATCAGTTTCCATCAAATGACAAACCTGTTGCCTCTTAGTCGATTCCAACTCTTAGCAACTTTATAGGACAGAGTAGAACTGCTCCATAGGGTTTTCAAGGAGCAGCTGGTGGATTCAAACTGCCAACCTTTTGGTTAGCAGCGAAGCTCTTAACTACTGCACCACCAAGGCTCCAAATGCCAAGGATACCAAATTCTATTTGATCGTTCATTTGATGGATGAGGATATTAGTTCTGTTTTCTGAAAGACGTTAGAGGACCTATTTTATACCGACCTGTTAAACACAGTAATTAATCTATTTTTTTTTTTTTTTTGGTTTTCAATCAGATTCACACCCAGAATATCTGTGTTACATCTCCCAGATTTTGGCCTTTTAAGCATGCAAGGCTCTTCAGCCTGGGTTTCAGGTACACATCTAAAGTTAGGGATATCACTGCTCACACAATTGCTGCCTGACTTTGGTCCAGATGCTCTGAATGCTCTAAACACTCTGATTCAATAACTTGGATTCTTTGATAGAGTTTCCTTGACTTCCAGCCTAGATTGCTGTCTACAAGCTATGCCTTCTCAGTGCTTGCTGGTTATTTTAGCTCCACCTTTTTGATCCCTATTTCGATGAATTTCTTACATTCCAAATGTCTTTTTTTCACCTTTGCCTTCTGATATCACTTTCTCTCTACTCTTCTCAAGCTAGCCTTTTGGTCATCTCAGTTCCTTCTCTTAGTCATAGCTTCTCTTTATTTACACTCACCACCACCGAGCCTTCTTTGGCGTGGACTAACTGGTTGCTATTATTACAACTCTAGTCAGACATTTTCTAGCTTTTTTTAACATTAGCATCCCCAGCATAACTTTGTACCAGCAGATAACTGATGTTTTTTTTTTTTCATCTGCAGAAAGAAAGTAAAGGTAATGCACATTTAATTTGAGAAGGTTTTAATTATCACAGAAATCATTATGCAGATAGAGCTGTTCAGCAATTTATACATCTGGGGATCAGTTAAGTATGTGCCATGCAGAATCTGTTTAATATAAATTTTAATCTCTAAGAATTATATTGTGTGAAGAAGGATTGATTGATATACTCTTCTTTGGCCAAAAAGGCAAGACTATGTGAAGATTGCATGAAGACGGATGGAGAAAATATATCTCAAAGAAATATCCAGAAGAGGAGGAACAGAAGGAAAACTTTAAGCAAGGAGGAAACAGAGGAGAATGGAGGGCAATAGAGGAGAGGAGTTGACAGGAGAGGAAAGGGGAGAAGAAGGGAGGAGAGAAGAAGGGAAAACCGGAAGAGCATTAGTTTCATTAGTAGCATTGTGAAGAGTAAAATAGTGATGATACAGTTTAAGTGCCAAACTAGTTGAAATACTTGTTCTATAGTTGCCGAACTCGAGGAGAAGAGCGTCTGACAACTGATAACTGATGATATGAGAGAAGGAAGATCCAGAATATAATTCACTCTCATTTCTGTAGCATATTTTTGACTGTTGTTCCTCTCTGAATCCTTTCCTCCCTTTCTTTACATTCCCGTAGGAATACTGCTAGTATCAACCATTCTCTTAACTCACAAGTCTTTCTACTCCCACCACAGAGGACTACATATCTACTTTTACATTAAAAGTCAATGAGAAAAAAAAAAACTTAATGATATATAATCAAAAGATGTTTTCTTCTAGCCTACTTCTTAGAGGCAAAACAGTAAATATAATGAATGACTATAGGAAAATGCTTACAGAAAAATAGTCCATTCACATCCTGGACTATTATGCAGCTATTAAAAGGAATATTTTCTCTTACTCATATGAGTTATTAGTAAGTGAGGAAAGAAAAATACAGAAAAGTGAGCACAATAAATTCCATTTTTTTATAAATCAGTGACAGAGCTGCTCTACAAGTAAATGTGTACATGGTTACAAGGCTATGTATATTTATGGACATGTGTTAGTACATTATAATATGTGAATAGAGAAGAATATAGAATGACATCTACTAAATTGTTAATATGGATTTCTGAGTGTGAATGAGGAATGTCAGTGGAAGAGGATAGGAGAGACAGAAGAAGGCCAAGTTAGGAGGTAGGGGTGCAAACTGGACAGAAAGAACC
Source organism: Trichechus manatus latirostris (assembly GCF_000243295.1). NCBI lineage: Eukaryota > Metazoa > Chordata > Mammalia > Sirenia > Trichechidae > Trichechus > Trichechus manatus. The sequence continues at coordinate 17,189,535 of NW_004443949.1, read as the reverse complement.
GAAGAAAAAATTCAAGCCCCGAGTTGCGATTTTGAAAGATTTTACGGGCAAAATATTAATGATGAAGGAAGATCAAGAGAAAATGGAAGGAATACACAGTTACTGTACCAAAAAGAATTGGTCGACGTTCAACCATTTCAGGAGGTAGCATATGATCAGGAACCGATGGCACTGAAGGAAGAAGTCTAAGATGCACTAAAGGTATTGGCAAAAAACAGGGCTTCAGGAATTGACGGAATACCAGTTGATATGTTTCCACAAACGGATGCAGCCCTGGAGGTGCTCACTCATCTATGCCAAGAAATTTGAAAGACAGCTACCTGGCCAACAGACTGGAAGAGATCCATATTTGTGCCCATTCCAAAGAAAGGTGATCCAACAGAATGCAGAAATTATCAAACAATATCCTTAATAATACACACAAGTAAAATTTTGCTGAAGATCATTCAAAAATAGTTGCAGCAGTACATTCACAGGGAACTTCCAGAAATTCAAGCCTGACTCAGGAGAGGACGTGGAACAAGGGATATCATTGCTGATGTCAGATGGATCTTGGCTAAAAGCAGAGAATACCAGAGAGATGTTTATCTGTGTTTTATTGACTATGCAAAGGCATTCGACTGTGTGGATCATAACAAATTATGGATAGCATTGTGAGGAATGGGAATTCCATAACACTTAATTGTGCTCAAGCAGAACCTGTACATACACCAAGAGGCAGTTGTTTGACGAGAACAAGGGGATACTGCGTGGTTTAAAATAAGGAAAAGTGTGTGTCAAGGTTGTATCCTTTCATCATACTTATTCAATCTCTATGCTGAGCAAACAGTCTGAGAAGCTGGACTCTATGAAGAAGAATGGGACATCAAGATTGGAGGAAGACCCATTAACGACCTGTGTTATGCAGATGACACAACCTTCCTTGCTAAAAGTGAAGAGGACTTTAAGTACTTAGTGATGAAGACCAAAGACCACAGCCTTCAGTGTAGATTACACTTCAACATAAAGAAAACAAAAATCCTAAAGCAGGACCAATAAGCAACATCGTGATAAAAGGAGAAAAGATTGAAGTTGTCAAAGATTTCATTTTACTTGGATCCATAATCAATACCCATGAAAGCAGCAGTTAAGAAATCAAAGGAAGTATTTCATTGGGCAAATCTGCAAAATATCTCTTTAAAGAGTTAAAAAGCAAAGATGTCACTTTGAGGACTAAAGTGCTGACCCAAGCTGTGGTAAACTGGACAGTGAATAAGGAAGAGTGAATAAGAATTGATGTCTTTGAATTACAGTGTTTGGGAAGAGTGTTAAATATACCATGGACTGCCAGAAGAACAAACAAATCTGTCTTGGAAGAAATACAACCATAATTTCCCTTAGAAGTGAGTGTGGCGAGACTTGGTCTCAGATGCTTTGGTGGTGTTACAGGAGGGACCAGTTCCTGGAGAAGGACATCACACTTGGTAGACGGTCAGCAAAAGAGAGGAAGACCTTTGGCAAGATGGTTTAACACAGTGGCTGCTATGATCGGCTTCAAGCATAGCAACCATTGTGAGGAAGGCCCAGGACCAGAAAGTGTTTAATTCTGTTGTACATAGGGTCTCTTTGAGTTGGAGCCAACTTGACAGCATCTAACAACAACAACAATATACATCTATAAGGAACCTTGGTGGTGCAATGGTTAAGCACTCAGCTACTAACTGAAAGGTCTGCAGTTAGAACCCACCTGTAGCTCCAAGGGAGAAAAGGTCTGGTCGTCTGCTCCCGTAAAAATTGCATCCTAGAAAACCCTGTGGGGCAGTTCTACTCTGTCCTACATGGTCACTATGAGTCAGAATCGACTTGACGGCTGTCTTACTTATCTAGTGCTGCTGTAACAGAAATACCAGTAGTGGATGGCTTTAACAAACAAAAATTTATTTTCTCATGGTTTAGGAGGCTACAAGTCTGAATTCAAGGCACTGGCTCTAGGGAAAGGCTTTCTATATCTTTTGGTTCTGGGGGAAGGTCTTTGTCTCTTCAGCTACTGTTTCCTGGTTCGTTGTAGATCTCTATGTGGCTTGGAGTCTATCTTTCCCCATCTTTACTTGCTTAATCTGCTCCTTTAATACCTTGTAAGAGATTGACTCAAAACACATCCAACACTAATCCTGCCTAATTTCCATGACAACGACAACCCATTCCCAAATGGGATTATAACTACAGTCCCAGAGGTTAAGATTTACCACACATTTTTTGGAGAATACAATTCAACCCTTAACATCAACATACCACCACCACAACATATACATATATATGTGGATATACATGCATATGTATATTGACATGTATGCATATATGTATATAAATTAATCTGTGTATATTTATATATGCATAAATACATATATGTATGTATGCATACAGATGAAATTGTGTGTGTGTATATATATGTACGTATATATGAAGGCGCTCTGGTGGCGCAGTGATACTAGGCTGCTAACTGAAAGGTCAGAAGTTCAAACCCACCAGCTGCTCTGCAGGAGAAAGATGTGGAAGTCTGCTTTCTTAAAGATTTACAGGCTTGGAAACCCTATGGGGCAATTCTACTCTGTCCTATACGGGTCACAGTGAGTCAGAATCGACTCGATGACAACTGGTTTGGTTTTTATGCATATGTATATAGATGTATGTGTGTATGTATACAAATGAATTTGTACATATTTATATATGTATATACATTTTGATCTACTAGCATCAGAAATCGCCTAACTTCAGGAGGAAGGATGAGAATCAGAATCGATTGAAAGCTGATGCCTATGAGGTAGAAGTCAGACATACTTCCACTCTCCAACTTTTTCACCATTTCTGACACTAGCCAACCTCCCCACAAAACTCTACTTCTGTGCTGGGTTTGATAATTTGTTGCATGGCCAGATAGAACTTATAGACCACACTCACGATTATAGCCGTATGTCGCCTAACCTCCACCATATATTCTGCAAAATAGGACATTATGTGATTTGACCATTGTGCGAACAACAGCATTCATGAGACTGTGACTCCTTTTCTTGACACTGTAGCTCCGGATTCCTGTTCCCCAAGCCGTGCCAGTGGCTGCTTATGGGTAATGGCAACTGCCCCTTTGCTCTAGGAAGGCCTCTGTCTGTGTGCTTTGGGGTGCATAGAAGGGGTGTGCCCGGGCTTGGGGATAGCGATTCCGGGTGGTGGGGGACTGAGGGTCGGTCCACCCGAGGTCCAGCTACCCCCGCATCCTTATGAACCAAACTCACAGCAGGGAGCCTGCTGACCTGGGGTGAGCGGGCCTTCAGTCATGCGTGAGCTTCAATTCTCACTTTGGAGCCTTAAAGAAAGTCGCTGATTATCGAGCCCAGCCCCTTCCTCGTGCAGACGAAAGAGACCCTTCACAATACACTCATGACAGAAAAAATGTTAGAATTTCAGACCTTTTATTATTCATTACTCTGTAGAGAATAAAGTAAAGAGTATGGGACCTTATGAGACCACAGACATACAAGTGGTCGGATGTCGCCCAATGGACTTTATGCTGTGCATGACTGTACGTGATTTATTAGGGAAGTAACAGGCCACAACTCAGCATCAGGATCAACTTGAAAGTAACGAGATACTACTCAGGAGACAGGAGACAGTCATCAGTCAAGACAGCTTTCAACCAGAATGGCAGTGCCAGCCAGTGGCCCTTCTCTCCGCCTAGCCAAACCTGAAGACTTTCTCTAAACCTCTGTCCTGCTCAGGCAAGTGTTACAGCTCTTTAGCTCCATTGACAAGTGCCTGGAGTCACCCCACTTCACCAGCAAGCCTCCTGCCTAAAAGTGTTCAGATCTCTTGCTCCACAGGTCAGTTAAGTACACCACAGCTGTCTGCGGGTCCTATAGTTCTCACCACTTGGACTGCTGTTGCTGTTTCTCTGCTGCTGGGCTCTGCTGTGATTGTCACCATTCTTTGCCATCTCAGGCCATCTTCAGTGTTACAGCTCTCTCTCTCCGGGGTCTAGGAGGTTCTCAGTACAGGGATGCCAAGTTCAAATGATGCACTCTGCTCCAGGCTCTTCTCGATGGTTATGAGGTCCCCCCAACTTTTGTGGGATTGGCCATTGTATTCAATTTCAAGGCATAGCCCCTGAGCCGGACGACAAACTGAGCAATCCCCTCAGTAGACCACATCACTCAATTTGCACAGTAATCTCCCAATTCCCTGCAAGGTTTCTTAATCCTATTAGTGGTTTTATGCAACCTGTTTGCATAGTATACTGACCAATCCTTTGCAAGATTGTGGCCTAGTCAATCGTTTTGGCAGAATTATAAACCCAAGACCAGAAAGGCCGTATGTAAGAGAAACCCACTGAAATGCAGCATATACATGTATGTGTATATAAATGAATTTGTGTGTCTGTATACAGATAATTTACTTTTCCAAAAAGAAATGGAAAGGGGGAATTTAAATATCATCAATTATTTAGCTGTCTTTGCATTTCATACACTAAAGCCGAAATTATGCATTCAGAGTTGTACACATAGATGTGCATATATTCCTTCATATAATTGATCTTGTCTCTTCTCTCCCACAGCTTACACCAAAGGATGTATACTTTCACTTTAGGTTGCTAATATCTAGGTGGCAGGAGTAATCCTAAAATGGCAGAACTCTACAATTACAATTCAAATTTCTCCTGAGAAGTGCCAGTGCTAGACCATAGGTAAGTGAAGCTTGTAACCCATCTCTGAATGCAAAAGTTAAATTGACAACAGAAGCAAGTGTGAGCACGAAGAAAAAAAAAAAAAAAAAATTGATACCAGGTCAATAATCAAAAACAATTTTTAAACTTTGTTTTAATGTTGTTGTTGTTAGGTGCCTTCAGGTCAGTTCCAGCTCACAGGGATGCCATATATACCAGGCCTGCACCATGTTCACAATTATTGCTATGTTTGAGCCCACTCTTGCAGCCACTGTCTCAGTTCATCTCATTGAGGGTCTTCCTCTTTTTCTCTGACCATTTACTTTGTTGTTGTTTTTGTTCACAAAGTAGGTGAGACAAAGTGTGCCATCCTCACTTCGAAGGAACATTCTGGCTGTACTTCTTCCAAGACAGATTTGTTTGTTCTTCTGGCAGTCCATGGTATCTGTGGTATATTCAGTTTTCTTCGCCAACACCATAATTCAAATGCATCAATTATTCTTCAGTCTTCCTTATTCACTGTCCAGCTTTTGCATGCATGTGAGGCAATTGAAAATATCATGGTTTGAGTCAGGCACACCTTAGTCCTCAAAGTGATATCTTTGCTTTTGAACACTTTAAAGATGTCTTTTGCAGCAGATTTGCCCAATGCAATACATCATTTGATTTCTTGACTGCTGCTTTCATGGATGTTGATTATGTACCCAAGCAAAATAAAATCCTTGATAACTTCAATATTTTCTCAGTTTGTTATGATGTTGCTTATTGGTCTGGTTGTGAGGATTTTTGTTCTTTTTATGTTGAGGTGTAATCCATACTGAGGGTTGTAGTATTTGATCTTCATCAATAAGTACTTCAAGTCCTTTTTAATCATTAATAAAGTTTATAATTTCTTTAAATGCACATTGTCCATTTGCCTTTTGGTTTTAACCACTGGTTTTAAATTTTAAATTTAAAACCCTTTGGTTTTAAATTTTTCCTGTGTTCTCATCTCATTTTTCTGTAAAAGTATATGTATTTTTCTTTGGTATAGTATTTGTTAAATTCAATATTTATTTTTATTTA
>NW_004443949.1:17177545-17183677 GCF_000243295.1 Trichechus manatus latirostris | reverse complement strand
TTCTCATCTCATTTTTCTGTAAAAGTATATGTATTTTTCTTTGGTATAGTATTTGTTAAATTCAATATTTATTTTTATTTAATTATTAAAAGTGCTCTGTTTAATATTAAAATAATTCAGTAAATCTTAGAAAGAACAATAGCAGTTCCTGCTCTACCCCTCCATATCCTGATTTAGTTACTCTGCAGTCCACTATCTATTATTTTAGCTATTTCATTTGGGATTCACTTCTATAAACCTAGATAAAATGTTAAAACTGCTGTATCTTGGGTGTGTTCATTTTACACCTTATCTATTGATTTTCTATTACAGAAGATACAGTTTTAGCTCTCATTTACCCTGTCTCCCACTTCCCCCCAACATACTAACCTAACACAAATGCTTTCAATACTGTTATGTAACAGTTTCAGCTTAATCAATATGCATTCTTTACATTTTAAAAACTACGTTTATATTGGAGCCTTGGTGGCACAGTGGTTAAGAGCTATGGCTGCTAACCAAAAGGTTGGCAGTTTGAATCCATCAACCACTCCTTGGAAACCCTATGGAGCAGTTCTACTCTGTCCTATAGGGTCGCTACGAGTCTTGTAATGTACTATATTTCTGTGACTTTTGTACTACTTTTTGTTTTCTCTGGAATTTGTTGCTGTCTCATTTATTTTCTGCCTGCTTTTCCCTGACTATCACTAATTTATCAACATGCTGTTTACCTGAGTTGTAAAACTCAATTCTATATCACTCAGTTTATTTAGTTCATATTTTTTCTTGAGACATCATTCTTGAGTTTTCCCGTCTGCTATTCTGATCTAAGCTGATTTCTCTCTGATCATTGCTGCACAGCTCTCATCTTGAAGCTTTCCTTGACCATAAATCATTTTCTCCATCCTATACTGAATCTATTTCCTGAACGCCATGAGTTATTTCTTGGCATGCTTCTCTTGGGAGCATATCTTCTATTAGCTTACTTTAAAAGAATGCATGGGAGATGATTTTTGTGAAGCCTCACATGTCTGAACATATTCTATCCTTACGATTGATTAATAACTTGATGGAGTGCCGAACCTGATATTGTAGAGTGTTTTCTGTCAGACATTCTGAGAACATTTAACATTGCTGCTTCATTTTCTTTTGCCATCTCATGTTATTGAAAAATCTAACATTGTAGTCATTCTAATGCTTTGCATGTAAACTGAATTTCTTCTCTTTTGAAGCCTTTGGGATCTTTTCTTGCTCCTTGGAGTTCCAAAATTTCGTAATGATTTGCCTTGGTGTGAGTCTTTTTTCATTTAATATTCCTTTCAATTTGAAAACTCATGTCCTCAGTTTTGGAAAGTTTCCTTTTTTCTTAGATAACTGCACCCCTCCTTTTTTTCTTTTTTTTTTTGTCTTTTCTTGTTACCTATACCTGGGATTTATAGTAATTGGATTTTGGACCCTCTGGATTGACACTCTAAATTTCTTATATTTTCCCTCCTATTATGCAGTATTTTATTATATTATTTTAGTTTCCATTTTAATACTTTGGCTTAAACTTTTAACTATTCTAATTAGTTTTTTTTAATAGAAAACATTGAGATTTTACTCATTCTCTGAATTTTTACAACATTCTGCATATTTATTCATGGAGTTAAAATGTTTTCCTTATTTTCCTAAGAATGCTAATTATAGTTCGTGATTGTTTAGTTGTATTTTTTTTTTCTGCTCACAGAATTTCCTCATTTCCTCTTTCTTTCTCTTTGTTAGCATTAGTCTCTTTCATGGTTAAAGTTTTTCTTAAGTGTCTATGGACCCTTGTGCCTTCATTCAGTTTTAAGAATGAGGTGCTAAAATGCTTATTGGAAGATTTGCGTGGCGAGTAGGACATGGCAGTTCAATAAGTGGTCTTTATAGTAGAATGAGCAAATGGAGAGATGGTTGTTTTATTGTCAAATCCACATATATTGCTATCTGTGGATCTTTTTTTCTAGACCATCCTGATTCCTCAAAGAAGACTCTCTGATTTCCTACTTGGGGCTGAGAGCAGGGGAAGATATTATCCTTATGAATATTTAGACAGCCCAGCAGGGAAAAGGGCTGGGGCAGTGTTTTCTTAATAAGAAGCTGTTCCACTTCTAATCACTGCCTCTGCACTCTCCTCAGCTATAGTTGGTGACTCTAACTCCGTATCCTTCTGTTTTTACCTTCTTATGAAAGTAAGTGCTCTGTCTTCTGCCAGAGATGACATGAGGCAGCCTACTGTCTACATAGAAAATAAGTGAAGATCTGGGGTTGTAACTATTCTTCATATATTTCAAATTATTTAATTAATTTTTAACAATATAATAAATATTTGTCAAATATGTTGCAAATATTCCTCTCAAAGTTATCTGACTTTATTTTTGGTTCAAGAAAAATCTCTAATACAAAACAAGTATATTTAATTTTTATTTTAATGTAAAAGAATATCTAGTACAATAGCAAAATACCATGCTCTGCTTCCTTTGAAATTAATAAAAGAAGGTTAGACATTAGCACAGTGAGCATCTACTGTGAGTTAAATATCATCCTAGCTACTTTCACACAAATTATCTCATAGATCATATTTAAGGTAAATAGTTTTTTTCATTTTATACATGATAAAAAGGAGATCTTGTGGTGCAATGGTTAGACTCTTGGCTGCTAACCAAAAGGTTGGTGGTTTGAGCCCACCCAGCAGCTCTGTGGGAGAAAGACCTGCAGATCTGCTCCCATAAAGATTACAGTCAAGAAAACTCTATAGGGCAGTTCTACTTGTCACATGGGGTTGCTATGAACAGAAAACAACTTGACAGTACACAACAACAACATATATGATAAAACTGATGATCAGGGAAGTAAGTAAACCCTACTGTTAGTATGTGTGACTTGATCCTTGAAGCAGTTGATCACTGAGAATGAGAGTTTCTATATTCTGGTCATGGTCCTAGTTCACATCTTTGTTATTACATCCAATAATTCTAAGTGAAGGCATGAAGCTTAGAGTTGTTACCCATAATCTGCACAGAAGATGTGACCCTAACTTTGTGTACAAATATTATAAGATCTTGGCTAGAAAAGAAGAAGCTGTTCTTACTTTTTTTAGAGCATCATCTAATCAAATCATATTCTTCAGTATGAACTATAATGTTCTTCAAAGTAAATTGTTTGATGTAACCAGAAAACCAAAACAAACCTATTTCTGTCAAATTGATTTTGACTTATGGCTACCCTATTTGTTACAGAGTAGAACTGCTCCCTAGGGCTTTCTTGACTGTAATCTTTATGGAAACAGATTACCAGGCCTTTCTTCTAGAGAGCAACTGGGTGGGTTTGAACTGCCAACCTTTAGGTTAGTAGCTGATCACAAACTGCTTATGCCACTCAGGCCCCTATGTTTGATGTAAGTGGAGCATAACTGCTTAAGGAAACCTGAACTCTCACAATTTTGAAAATCTGCCTCATTAAGATACCCTAATTCAAACAAGTGGATATTTAGTGCTTTATTCAGTGTTTCAATTAGAGTAGCTTGAGGCCACTCTGTCTACCTGCAACACTGATGATTCTGGTTTGTTAGGTTTCTGAAGGATTCTGATTGGTGAAATTTCACTACTGGGACTTAGGTCAACCTGATTGTTGTGACTGTGATGATGATGACACTAAGTTAGTTGAGCCTGAAATCATCTAATCCAATACACTATGAATTGTTCCAGAGAGTTGAAAATGTATAAACACCTTCTAACTAATTTTATAAAGCAAATATATCATTGTTTTCTAAACCTGACAAGGATATTAAAAGAAAGGAATACTACAGACCAATATAATATTACTATTGGTGCAAAATACTAAATACAATATTAACATACAGAGTTCAAAGCCATGTTAAGAAAATCATGCACCATGGCCAAGTCAAATTTATTCCAGGAATTCAAGGTTGGCTCAATATTAGGAAATCATTAATGTGTCACAAAATAATATATCAAAAAAGAGCCATCATCACCATATAAGTTTAAAAAATTCTTCAAAAAATTCCACACTTAATCTAAATTAATAACAAAAAAAGACTCAAAAAATTGGAATTTCTGGAGACCTTCTTAACATGTTGTTAAGTATGTACTGTTAGCCCTAAAGCCAGTTTCTTAATACGGAAACAATGGAGACATTTCCACTAAGATAAGAAACAAGACGGGGATGCTCACAATTTCCAGTAAGGTAACAGGATATAAAATGCACATATACAAATCAATCTTTCACATACGCAAAAAACAAAAAAAAAAAAAAAAAAAAAACTAGTTCGGTGATATAATGGTAAGGAAAGGCTCATTTAAAATGGCAGGAAAGAGAGACGTGGTCAACATGGCGGAGTAGTTAGACACTTCCTATAACCCTCTTACAACAAAGACCTGGAAAAACAAGTGATTTGATTCTATGTGAACATCTGGCAGCCCTGAACAAGGCAAAGTTAAGAAATCCATCTGAGTCATACAGGAGAGGAAGACCCATGCCAGTCCGCGGTGAAGCAGGCAAACAGTTGTGCTGTTCGCGCGCTTGGGAAGCAGTTTCCACATCGAGAGAGACTCGGCTGCAGAGATTCTGCTTGGACACTCCGAACTAGTGAAGAGCAGCTCCCAAGAGGCTAGGATAAGTATATGTGTGCAACCTTTCACAGCGATTAAAAAAAAAAAAAAAAGCCCATTTGGGAAAAAACTCTCTCCCTTTTACCTCCTCCCTCTGCGCTCTGCACCAGATTTGGGAAAAACCTCTGTTCCTTTTACCTCCTCCTTCTGTGCTCTGCACCGGGAGTCTGCTGGGCCAGAAGTAGATCCCAAAAGGCACCCTGACCCATTCTCCTGGCCTTGGAGAGGGAACAAATAAGCTGCTGGCTCCCATAGGCCAGGAAAATAGGGTCGGCACAGCTCCTTTGCTGGCTGCAGAAATCAGGGGTCTGCAGACTCTGAGCGCCTTACACCCCTGTATAGACTTGTGGGGACCCATATCAGCAGCTTTAGCCCTCACTGCCACAGTACAACAGGGCAAACATCTGAAGTTTAACTTCAACTGCTTCAGCTGTGAACGGGCAGATTTGTGACCCTCGAAACAGCCCTGCCCCTCAGGTGGGCACTTTTATCGATCTGCAGCAGGGTCTTGAGGACTGGTGGTAGCTCCTAAAGTGCCTAGTCACCTGCTACAGGAGCTCAAGAAGAAGTGGTGCCCTTGAGTCTTTACAGCCAACAGAGTTCGGTGCTCTTAGCCTGACCTCAAAACTCACCTATCTACTCACCCTAGAGAATAGGCATACTCTTTCCTTTCAGACTCTCAGGGGCAGCTGTCAGCCCCCTGCCTGGCTCAGTGCTTGATCCCCTACCACAGCCAGAGTCCAGTGCCTGCACCAATCACCCATGCCTCTCTAGGACTGGGGGTGAGAGCCTGCATCACACACTTGGTGATCGACTGCCTGCACACCCGATCTGATCCCATACGGGAAATTTTAACGAACTCCGGCATGCACATACTTAGTTACAGAACCAACTACCTGGTGACAGGACATTAGAGATCAAAAGGTGTCAAAAATCAAACTAGTGCATATGAGCAGCTTATTTGGGCATATCAAAACAAAACAAAATAAGAAGCTAGGTCTCATTAACCAAACACAAAATAAAATTATAATAAACAATTGATGGCTCGGAGACAACAGTCAGTATCAAGTCACATAAAAAGGCAGTCCATGAGGGCTTCAGCAATCTCCCAAAATAAAGAATCAATAAATTCTCTGGAGGAAGAGAACTTCTTGGAATTACCAGAGGCAAAATACAAAAGATTAATATACAGAACTTTTCTAGAAATAAGAAAGGAAATTCTACAGAATGCAGAAACAACCAAGCAACATACAGACACAGTAGTGGCAGAACTTAAAAAAGTTATTCAAGAACATAATGCCAAATTTAATAGGCTGCAAGAATCCATAGACAGACAGCAACCAGAAATCCAGAAGATTAACAATAAAATTTCAGAATTAGACAACTCAATAGAAACTCATAGGAGCAGAATTGAGGCAGTAGAAGTTAGAATTAGTGACATTGAAGATAAAGCTCTTGACGCCAACTTATTTGAGGAAAAATCAGATAAAAGAATTAAAAA
>NW_004443949.1:17138566-17172744 GCF_000243295.1 Trichechus manatus latirostris | reverse complement strand
GTGACGTCTGGGGTCTTAAAGGCTTGCAAGCAGCCATCTAAGATGCATCAATTGGTCCCAACCACTTGGAGTAAAGGAGAACAAAGAACACCAAAGACACGAGGAAAGTATCGGCCCAAGAGACAGAATGGGCCACATAAACCAGAGACTTCATCAGCCTGAGACCAGAAGAACTAGATGGTGCCCGGCTACCACCAATTAACGTCCTGACGGGGAACATAACAGAGGGTCTCTGATGGAACAGTAGAACGATGGGATGCAGAACTCAAATTCTAGTAAGAAGACCAGACTTAATGGTCTGACTAAGACTGGAGGTGCCCCGGAAAACATGGCTCCTTGTCTCTCCATCACCCCAGAACTAAAATAATTTCCAAGGCCAACTCTTCAGACAGGGATTGGACTGGACTGTGGGACATAAAGTGATACTCGTGAAGAATGTGCCTCTTAGACAAGTAGATACAAGAGACCAAAGGGGTGGCTTCTGTCCAAAGGTGAGATGGGAAGCCAGAGAGAGTTAGTAGCTGGTGGAATGCATGGGGAATCAGGGGCAGAGGGAAAGAGTGTGCTGTCGCAGAATGGGGTGAGCGGTTGGGGTCTTATAACAATGTATGTAAAAAAAAAAATTCTGTATGGGAGACTAACTTGAAATGTAAACTTCATTTAAATACAACAATTAAAAAAAAAAAAAGATTACAGCCTAGAAAAAACAAATGGCAGGAAAGCTTAAAACTTAGGGAAGAAATAGAGAAGAAATTTGCAAGTCTAAATGAGACAAACTTTATAATACACTGAAGACATGTAAGTAAACTTGAAGAAATGGAAAGACATCCCATGCTCTTGAGGAGACTAATTCAGCATATTAAAAATATCAATTTTCCCTAAATTACTTTTGAAATTTAAGGCAATTCTATAAAAAAAATTAGGAAATCATTTTAAAACTGATCTTAAACAAGTTAATATGGAAAAGCAAGTTTTTATAATGGTAGACAATTTTTATATGGAAAAATCATCATGTAATAACCGCCACTACAACATTGAAAAAAAGTGAAAAAGAGAGTAGGAAAACAGTTCTTGTAGATATTTAAATATACTATGATATACTATAAATTATGCTATAATTAAAACAATGTGTTACTGGTGTGGGAAGGTAGATCTGTAACATAGAATAGAAAGGCCAAGTATACACCAAAATACATGTGGAAATTTACTATGTAATAAAAGAGGCATCTCAAATCACTGGGGGTAAAAAGATGGACTTTTTAAATAAATGGTGCTGAGATAATTGTGCAGGCATTTGGAAAATGATAAAATCAGATCCATACCTCATGCCATACATAAGAATAAGCTCCAAATAACGTCAGAGATCTAAATGTATAAATCATCTTACAATACTTAAAAACAGCATGGATGAATTTCTCTTTCTACTCCGTTTAGGGAAATAACTTGTAATTATGAAATTTCTAATTATAAAATGCAGAAGCTTTTAAAGAAAAGACCAAACATTTGAATTTTAGAATTAAAACTTTTTGAATGGCAAAGAAAAAATTATATAAAATCAAGAGAAACCTTACACACTTAGAAAAAACATTGTCAACCTATAACACAAAGGACTAAAATTCCTAGTATAAATACATATATATATAAACTATAGAAGTTGAAGGAATAAATGATAAGTCTATAAATGAATGGCAAAATAGACAAATAACAATAAACTTACAATAAAATTACAAAGCTAGACTTTAAACATACAAATGTTCAAACTCACTCATAAGTCAACAAATGGACATTAAAACAACACAAAGGAGACTTTAAGCTCCAGGATGATGATATAGACATACTTTTCCCTATTCCTTCCACCAAGTACAATTAAAACATAAGAAGACTTGGAGAAATGGAGAGAAGAAAGCACAAGGTAGAGACTTTGGGACCAAAAGGATGACATGGAGGTGAGTTCCCTGGGTTTTCTTTTTCACATATCCTTGACTTGGAACTGAAGTAGCTGGCAACTCTAAAATGCCATCAAGCCCAGGGGGTGGGGCGGGGTGCAGAACAACAATAACCAGAGCATGCTCTCTGCAGCCAAAGGAATAGGACTTGGGAAGCCTAGAAAGACAGAAAACTATCCTCACCCCACACACCACAGCAAAGGTTGAGTGGGGAGCCTAGACTTCCGTTCTTCCCAAATTGTAACCAGGCACCCTATCCTGCCTCTACCAGGGTTGTGTAAGAGAAAGTGAGCCCTTTCTTCCCTGCCAAGCATGGGACCATGTAGGGAGAGACTTTCACTGCTGTCTGGCAGTACAAGGACACTCATCCCTCTACCTCCTGGAGTCACCTCAGAGGAGGCTTAGTGGAGAGACAGGACATCCCCCCTTCCAGCAGTAACAAGGCTGCCCACTCTGTGGTGTGAGTGGAGGCAACGGGGGAAGCAGTAAAAAACAACTTCTACCACCCTAGTCTGGGAGGTTTCAGTGAAGGCCTGTTGGGTAGCCAGAATACTCACCCTTGCTAACTAGTAAGGAGGAACACTTCACCAGCTCTGGCATCAACAGAGGCCGACTGAGGAACCAAGACTTCTAACCCCACCTGGTAGTACAGAGGAAGCACTTCACCTCCCCCATGGGGCAACGTCAGAAGAAGCCAGTTAAAATCCAGAGACTTATAATACTCTAAATTTTCAGGATTCAATTGAAAATCTCTCATTATATGAAGAATAAGGAAGAACTTAAACAGAATGTAAAAAGACAATCAGGAGATGCCAAGAACAAGTTTAAAGAGCTATTATAATTATCTGGCAAAGATTTTTAATGTAGTCATCATAATAATGTTTCAAAAAATCATTGAAATAATGCATATCAAATGCAACTCACAAATGAATATGAAATAAATGAAAAAGTAAGACATTCCAGCAAATAAATAAAAGATACAAAGAAGAACAAAACGGAAATTTTAGAAATGAAAAATACAATTAAAAAAAAACCCTCAGTGGATGACCTCCGTAGCAGAATGGAGGGGGAATAGAATCAGAAAACTTGGAGATAGACTAATAAAAAGTACACAGTCTGAACACCAGAGTGAAAAGAAACTTAAAAAAAAAAAAAAAAAGAACAGCACCACAGGGGCCTATGGGAGTATAGCAAATACTCAAACACTTGCGTTATCAGAGCCCCAGAAAGAGAGGAGTAAAAGGGAGGGACTGAAACAGTACTCAGAGAAATTAAGGCAGAAATGTTTCTAAATTTCCTCAAAGATACAAATTTACATATTGGAAAAGCTGAGTGAACCCTAATAAGGATAAATCCAAAGAAATGCACTCAAAAACACATTATAGTCGACCTTCTGAAAAATAAAGGCAAAGTAAACCACTTAAAAGCAATGAGAGAGAAACAACAATTTAGATGACAGCAGACTTCTGATCGCAAATGATAGAGGCCAGAAGGAAATGACACAATATTTTTCACATATTGAAAGAAAAGAACTGTCAACCACACATCCTAATTTCAGCAAAAATATTCTTCAGGGATGAAAGAAAAGCAAAGGCATTCTGAGATGCAGAAAAGCTAAGAACATTTGTCACTAGCAGACCTATTCTAAAAGAGTGGCTAAAGAAAGTTATTCAAAGAAGAAAAAAAGACAAAAGATAAAATCTTGGAACATCAGGAGGGAAGAAAGAGCAATGGAAAGAATAAATATATCTGTAAATGCAATATATTTTCTTTCTCTTTTTTGGGTATCCCAAATTATGTTTCATAGTGTAAGGATAAATTGTAAGTCTGTCTGATATTGTTCTAAATATATTTAGAGGGAATATTTAAGTCAATTATATTATAAATGGGAGAGGATAAAGGGATGTTAAAGGAGCTAAATAATATGAGAACCTAGACCACATGAAGAATTTGGCAACAGGATTGGAGGAAGACTCATTAACTACCTGCGATATGCAGATGACACTACCTTGCTTGCTGAAAGGGAAGAGGACTTGAAGCACTTAATGATGAAGATCAAAGACTACAACCTTCACTATGAATACACCTCAACATAAAGAAAACAAAAATCCTCACAACTGGACCAAGTAAGCAGCATCATGATAAACAGAGAAAATATTGGAGCTGTAAAGGATTTCATTTTACTTGGATCCTTAATCAATGTCCATGGAAGCAGCAGTCAAGATGTCAAACAGTTGTGTTGCCCTGGTCGATTCTGCTGAAAGACACCTCTTTAACGTGTTAAAAAGAAAACGTTGCTTTGAGAACTAAGGTGCGCCTGTCCAAACCATGATATTTTCTATCACCTTATATGCATGCGAAAGCTAGACAGTGAAAATGGAAGACAGAATAGGAATTGACACATTGGAACTATGGTATTGGCATAGACTATTGAATACATCATGGACCGCCAGAAGAATGAACAAATATGTCTTAGAAGAAGTATAGCCAGAATGTTGATTAGAAGTGTGAATGGCAAGACTTTGTCTCTCTTGCTTTGGACATATTATCTGTAGGGACCTATCCCTGGAAAAGGACATCATGCTTGGTAAAGTAGAGGGTTGGTGAAAAAGAGAAGACCCTCAACAAGGTGGATTGACTCAGTGGCTGCAACAATGGGCTCAAACATACCTACTATTATGAGGGTGGCCCCGGACCACGCAACGTTTCCTTCTGTTACACATACGGTCGCTGTGAGTCAGAACCAACTCAAATGCATCTATCAACAATAATAACAACATTGCAATTGTTGTAGCCAAGCTCTTTGAATAGATGCTAAAGTTAGTGGGGAAAGTATATGAGAAACAAAATATTTACTAAATTTTAAAGTATCTCCCAATAAGTTGGAGCCCTGGTGGCCCAGTGGTTAAGAGCTTGGCTGCTGACCAATAAGATAGTTAGTAATTAAAACAGGAAAAAAGCTAGTAGTTTTATGGGGTAGAAAACTGACTGACGCCACCTTAACCAAGTGAACAAAGTTAGTATTACCAATAACGATACATGCTTACATGGTGTATCTGACAGAAAGCACTGAGAAGTGTGCAACAAACTTCTGTGGTTACTCTTGGCAAACATGCATGACCCAGATTCAAGCAGATCAAAGAGAAATGAAAACTAAATGCAGTGAGGGATCTTGGGTTGGATATTGCACCAGAAAAAAGGAAATTAGTGGGACAATTGGTAAATCTCCCTAGTGTCAATAGATTACTTAATAGCATTTTGTTAATAGTAATTTCTTCATTTTGATAATTGTACTATGGTTATGGAATATGTTGACATTTGTGGAAGCTGTGTGTCTTAGTCATCTAGTGCTGCTGTAACAGAAATACCACACGTGGATGGTTTTAACAAAGAGAAGTTTATTTCCTCACAGTTAAAGTAGGTTAAAAGTCCAAATTCAGGGTGTCACCTCCAGGGGAGGCCTTTTTCTCTCTGTTGGCCTTTTTCTCTTTGGTGTTCCCCCGGACTAGGAGCTTCTCTGCACAGGGACCCCAGTCCAAAGGACGCGCTCTCTTCCTGGCACTGCTTTCTTGATTGTATGAGGTCCCCCTGTCTCACTGCTCACTTCTGTCTTTATATCTCAAGACATTGCCTCAGGATACAATCCAGTCTTGTAGATCAGGTCCTGCCTTACTAATACAACTGCCACCCATCCTTCCTCCTTAAACATCATAGAGGTAGGTTTACAACATACAGGAAAACCACACAGTACCGGGAATCATGGCCTAGCCAAATTGATACACATATTTTTTGAGGGACATAATTCAAACCATGACATTCCACCCTTTGGCCCCCCAAAAATCACATCCCTGCAACATGGAAAACATATTCACCCCATCATATCATAGCAAAAGTCTTAACTCCAAGTCCAAAATCCAAAAATTCCTCCTCATCTGTGAAATCTAGAATACAAGTCATCTGCTTCCAAAGGTACAATGGCAGAAGAGGCATAAACTAGACATTTCCATTACACATGGGAGAAACTAGAGGAAAAGAAGTGATAACAGGCACCAAGCAAGTCAGCAGAACACATTACATTAGCCCTCAAGGCTTTGAAAATAATCTTCTGTTCTCTGAGACCATTTACACAATAGCCCTGCCCTCCAGACTCTAGGTATTGGCCACAGTCTCTGGATTTTGAGTGGAGGCCCCTCGGCCCGGGCTTCAGCTCTGCCTTCCAGGCCCATGGGACAGCAACTCTGCTCCCTTGGCTTTAGGCGCACCATTCTCCTAGTCCATTGGAGGGACAACTCCACCCTTAGAAGCACCAGAGGCCATTGCACCACCCTTTGAAACCCCTGAGGTCATGGCCATACCTTTTGAGACTGAGGCAGCTCAGCTTCTTGTGTCCTTTGTCTCTTCAGCTTCTGCTTCTGTTTCCTGTGGCCTCTCGGCCCTCGGGTCTCATGCCCGCATCTGCCCTGCTGGGGCAAGTGTTCCAAAGCTCTGTAGCTCCACAGATATAAGTGCCTGGAGGCACCCCACTCCGCCAGAAAGCCTCGTGCACACAGACACTCAGCTCTCTCGCTCCATGGGTCGGCAAGCCTAGATCCACCGATAAGTGCCCAGAGGCACCCTGCTCCACCAGGAAGCCTCCCGCGCACGGGCACTCAGCTCGCTCGCTCCATGGGTCGGCTGCAGTGCCGTCTCACACTGGTCTCCTGGTTCTGCTGCTGTTGGTTCTCTGATGCTGCCACTTCTCTGCTGGTGGTCCTCTGTCACTGCCGTACATCTATCCATTCACAGTTTTAAAACCGCTTCCACATTTTAGGTATCTATTAGAGCAGCACCCCACTCCCGGTACCAAATTCTGTCTTAGTCATCTAGTGCTGCTATAACAGAAATACCACAAGTGGATGGTTTTAATGAAGAGAAGTTTATTTCCTCACATTTAAAGTAGGCTACAAATCCAAATTCAGGGCGTCAGCTCCAGGGGAAGGCTTTTTCTCTCTGTCGGCCTTCTTCTCTTCAGTGTTCTCCTGGACTAGGAGCTTCTCTGCACAGGGACCCCGGTCCAAAGGACACACTTCGCTCCTGGCACTGCTTTCTTGACACTAGGTGAAGGTTTTCAGAAACTCTTTGTGCTATTTTTGTAATTTTCTATAAGATTGGAAT
This sequence comes from Trichechus manatus latirostris, assembly GCF_000243295.1. Lineage (NCBI taxonomy): Eukaryota > Metazoa > Chordata > Mammalia > Sirenia > Trichechidae > Trichechus > Trichechus manatus. The sequence goes on along the minus strand of NW_004443949.1, from coordinate 17,165,644 downwards.
TATTTCTACATAAAAACTTATAAAAAGGAAAATAAATAAATAAATTAAATGACTAGTGTGAATTTTGTCTCCTGATAGAACTTGATTGATAGATACATCAGCTATAGTTCCAAATTTGTTGGTATAAATATACTAAAATATTTGGCACTTTACATAAAAATAATGGAGTTACTATATACAATAAGTCCATTATTCTATGTTCGTACTTATTCTTAAAGGATTTTTAGTTAAAATGTCTTAAGGAAATTAACTACCACAGTTATATTATTAATTGTTAATTTCAGTTTTAGATTTATTCATAACTTATAATTTTATAAATTTGTAACTTCTTCCTGTCTCTTATGTAAACTGCTCATAGTTGAATAAAAATCAAGCACAGAAGTACTGAGATAGAGCAGGCCCTTATCAACATATCTTTTCCAAATAAAGTTATCCCAATATACAGTCTTTACAGGCAAGACCTATTTGGCAAAGAAACTATGTATAAATGTTTGTGTTTCAGACATAGAGTAAATTATAAACAGTGTAGCAATTTCTCATTATTGGCAAAGAACAGAGCTTACTGGGGTTCTGAATATTCCACATAGTTTTACTCACATTTATCCTCAATTAGGCATTTGGTACATGTGAAGGCAATGTTGGAATCAAGATAAAATATTTACACTCAATTTTTTCTATAAGACTAAAAAGAAGATAACATCTTATTTGATAGTTTCAGCCAGTTGGAATCTGACCAGTTAGAATGAACAGCTTTGCCTGAAAATCTTTATCTAGACGGTCAGAATTTAGATGGGTAAGCTTCCTGATTAATTCCAGCTTTCAAATATTTTCATAGCATAATTTCTTACTGCCAGGATAATTATTAGGAACAATATAGATGAGCACAAATGGTTTTGTAAAGAGTTTATGTTGTTTGGGGTTAAAAATAAGTTCATAACATTCAAACTTCAGTTGCACTTGCTAAATATACCATTTGTCATATGCTAGTTTTAAACATTTTTGCAAGGTATCCTTGCAAGGTTCTGTCACACTCAGTGTCATTTGCAGGATGAATTCCAATTGGCTGTATTTCATAGCACCTGCAAGTTTCAGAAATAACTAAGATTTTAAGTTAACATGTCTTAGATATTAATTTATGTTGCAAGTTAAAATGATTAAATCTGTATGCTTGTGAGGCAAGGTGCGTTGTTAAGAAGAACATCTCTAATAATGAAGAGCAAATTAAGTCAACTAGTAATTTAAATCTCTACTCAAGAGGGAAAATATATAAAAGCAATGTTTGTAATTTGACCTTAGCTGTTAAAGAGAAAATGAACTGCAGGAAATTTTACAAGCATGTATCTTAGCTTTTTTTCGATGTGGTTGAAAAGCTAAAAAAAACTTACAATTTTCCGTATTATATGGTACGTGTAAATCAAGCATTATTTTGCTAAATTGATATTCTACAAATAAAGTTTGTAACATATAGTAAGTCTTCATTATTTGTTATTTGCCTTTCTGAGATTTAGAATAAACAATGAAAGAATAAACAAAGGGTGTAAGTTGACTGCAGTTTGAGCTCAAATCTAAAACCCACCCACTTTTACTGGGAGAAAGTGTTCTCTACAGATCAGAGACAGGAATGATACTGATTTAATTCTGGTTTTGAGCCAGATCCCTGGAACAAGAATGGTCCAGCAATAAGCAGGATAAAAAATTAATATAGGGTTGAATATCAGGATCACAAACAAATCACAGTATTTTGTATGTAACAATATCATTGCTGAATGTAGTTATTATTTGGAAATTTGAGGGTACAGAGGGGCAGCCTGGGGATATAACATGCATGTTCCACACTGGAGGTTTGGAATGGGATCAGGCTATTTGAAAAGGTATTGGGGGCTTTTACCAAGTCTTGTATTTACCTGTGTTTAAATACTTTCAGAAAATACTGACTGATTCTCCCAGGATGGTTTTGAAAAAAAAAAATATTCTAAATATGTAGACATCTTGGACCTGAGACCTACTTCAGAATAAAGGCAGTTTTTGGGTAACAAACTCTGGATTATGCTAGCTTGCTTTTCTAATGCAAACCTGTTGTTAGGGTCAAATCGATTTTGACCTCATGTGACAGAGTATTAACCGCTACAGAGGGTTTCCTAGGCTGGTTTGAACCACCAACCATTAGGTTAGCAACCGAATGCTGATTGCACCACCACGGCTCCTTAATGCAAACCTAGAAAAGTATAAAAGAAGTTCACTGAGAAAAATGCATAGAAGCTCAGATGCTGTCAAAGACCTAGTGTGTCCTTGGAAAAGGAACATTAGACTCCAGAACATTTCAGAGATAAGAGACACTAAGAAATATTTGAGGGTGGCTGATAGAAATATGTCCTTCCAGGGAAACACAACCCATTTCATTATTCTTGTCATTATATTTTCAAGGCAGAATGGAATGCTGGCAACTGGTTGGCACTTAAATTATGTTTTAAAATTATATTTTAAAATTATGTTTAAAAGAAACTAAGAAATTTAGTCACTACCTCCTCTATCCTTACCTTTCACTTTGCATCTAACTTCAACTAGAGTGCTTATCACAATATGTTGAGTTTTCACGCAGAAGTACTGTGTGTAGAAAGAACACAATTTAGAATTAGACAGATAATGTCTTTTCGATCAAATTCTACTACCCATTCCTAGTTTGAGAAGTTGGGAAATTTACTTAACACCACTGAGTTTAGAGTCCTCATCTGTGAATTGAAAATAATAAAACCAAACTCATATGTGAGAAATTTACCTTAATGCCTAATGTAAAGCTGAATGAATAAATTGAATAACATATGACCATGAATTCAGAATAGAGAATACATAATACTAAAGTAAGGCATCTTCTGAAGAAATTGACCTGAATGAAAAGGCTGCTTTAGAAATGCAGCAAATGGCAAGTTCACTCATGATTTAGGCAACAGAAAGTACTAGGACTTCTGGTATGGGCAAAATGTTAGGGCCTCTAGCTGTGTGAATGTGTAGGAACTAAGCGGGTTAAATTCCCTTTAAGGTGGTGTTCTAGTACAAGAGCAAAGTATATCCTCTTTGCCATTCGTGGTGGTCAGAGCTGCATTTCTGGAACAATGCTGAAGTATTAAGCACAAAAAACAAACCCATTGCTGGCGGGTCGATTCTGACTCATAGCGACCTTATAAGACAAAGTAGAACTGCCCCACAGGGTTTCCAAGGAGCAGCTGGTGAATTCAAACTGCTGTGCTTCTGATTAACAGCCGAGCTCTTTAACCTCTATGCCACCATCACTCTGCTGAAGTATTAGACATTCAATATAGGCTGTATAAGAGATGGAAGCAGAATCTCTGTCCCACTGGTTCTCCATTAAAGAGGGAAAACTGATGGGCGCAACTTTGGAGCCCAGTATATCACTGCAGGGAGCTGAATCTACAGCATGATGGGTGGAGAGAGACTTAGGGAGCAGTCATTATGAAACCAACAGATACCAAGCTGGGTCAGGGTCAGGGCCCTAATTCTTAACCTGGCAAATGGCGGATAAGAACTGTGTGTGTGTGTGTGTGTGTGTGTGTGTGTGTGTGTGTGTTTATGAGTCTGTTGGAGGTAGGATGAGAGGACTAAGGTTACAGATGTAGTTCCTGTTTTGGTCATGTTGGGCTCAGGAACAAACATGAAAATAAGCCTGTGTGTGACGTGAAGGAGAATTAGGCATATTGCATAATTAAAATTCAGGTGGAGACTTCTAAACACATATAGAATGGCTTATAATTTAGGCACACATTCCTAAAACACAGCTGGCCTTAAAATGTGACAGGCACGCTGAACTGAATTTGACCTTCCTGGTAATTTGTTAGGAAAGATTAATACTTTTGCAAAAATGAAATTTTTGTTTATCTAAATCAAATGATAAACATTATTCTTCCTGAAGTCTGCCTAATCCTAGGTATTCAATTTTCTACAAAGAAGAATGTCTCCAGATATTTTTATCCAAAACCTTTCCTTCTTTCTTCTAAATACCCATTTTCTCCTTCATACTGAAAGGAAAATTAATGGAACAGGCTTAATTCACTTTGTAAAAGAGTGCAGTCATAGTTTGATATGTGTATGTGTTATTTCACCTGATTATAACTTTTATGACTTGGATATATTTACTTCATATCTCACAGAGGATACAATTTTTTAAAAAATTTGCTTGATATATCTGTTTTGTTTTATTTATTATGAAAAATGTGTCCCAAATCATAAATTAAAGCTGTGCTTGTTTATAAAAACAATTGTGTGCAATGCTTCGTTTTCCTATCACCTATCAATGTTGGTTATGCTAACAATTAACGTGTCTCATGTTAAGGTTCATTATTAAACTTAGGCTGAGTTCCAAATTTTTAGAAAGTCTCCAGAATACATTCATTTGTTAAATGTATATATATTTTTTCTGCAGCATTTATTGTACTAGGCCTTGAGAAATAGTCCACAATTTTGGTCTTTCTTAAGAAGCCTCTGTCATTTGATGAATCATTCAGAACCCTATTACATAAGGAGCATAAAAGTAAACCAAGAACACAGCACTATGGTATATCACATGATTAAGAAATGGTATCGTTGTGATTCACATAACCCATTCCTATCAGCTTGTGGTCCAAACTTCGATGCTAAGTTTTATGAGAAACTTAATTATGAATTTTAGTCACAATTTCAAAGGAAGAAATATCTTCTTATTCTCAAAGAAATCTTGGGCCATTTGGCTTTCTTTTCAGCCGGCTCGTCCAACAGGTTATTGTGGTAGGATCCTTTGAACGCTCTTGATAGAAGAGCTGCCTAAAGTCAAATAGCTATTGAGTGTTAGAACTAAGGTATGAATCCAGGCTGCCTGACTCCAATTCCATAGCCAAAATATATACTAAAGGGCTTAAATAACTAATCCTTTGCAGAAGAGTTAAGGAAATTTGGGTTTGATTCAATAATCCAGAAAGCATCCAAGTGTGGTTCTGTTATAGAAGTACAACTCCTTTTGAAGTCAATAGAAATAAGACTTTATATTGAATTCAGGGTAGGGCTCTAAATGGACATTCCTGTTGCTTGATCATATTTCTTAGTAATCTCTTAATATTTATAGATAGAATGCCAAAAAAAGTTAAGTGTGTGCTAATCAGTTCCTAAAAGGATTAGACCTTAACTTTAAGTATTAAGATTTTGCTTATCTTGTCAAAACCGTCGGTTCTGTTAGAACCCTAATTACTAACCTATTCCCCTGTGCAGATGGTCATGGGGAGGAAGTTCTTCCTCCCCTGCCCAAAGTAATTTATTAGTTTGTTTACAGATTACACAAGACTGAGCTCTCTGCTTGTCACAGTTAATGTCTCAAATATGCCTGAGGAGTATGTATTTGGTACTTGTAAGGTCATCATGTTACCACAAGCTCTAGCCTCTTTGTTTTAATAAGGGCAAGACCATGATCACAGTTCACTCAGGAAACTTAATTGTTGAAGATATGGTGGCTAACAAGAATAAACACTTGTTCTACACAGTCTCTGAGGAAAAGGTCTCAAAGTGTCTAGCCTGCCTTCACATTCTGACACCACTACAAATTTTATGTAAACCGACTTGATTGTTAGTTGTTCTTAGTTTTACACAAATATGCAAATAGTCTAGTTTAATTTTTATTATGTATCTGTATCACAATACAGTTAGCTCATGGAAAAATAGTTGTTAGAATTAATAGATACAAAAATATCTGGGATTACCACATCTACTATTGATGAAATTTCTCTGAACTTTTCTTAAAATTACATATAATATTATACTACAAGTTTAAATTGATGAGGTTCTTAAATTTCTTACCCACCAGAAAAGTAGTACTATAAAAGAAGTATCTACTTTTATATGCTCTAAATAACCTTGAGCACTTATGAGATATTTCCTATAGTTTTAATATTTGAGATTTAGTGTTTAATCTAATTACACTATAAAACTAAAACAAAGGAAAAGGGATAAACATTACCCCCCGATTGTCAAGTAGATTCAGATCAAAATCAATTATTACCTGAAGTGGTTCTAAGAAAATAAATAAATACATTACTATGTCCACAACTCAACAGATTCGAGTTATAAAGACATAATATAAACAAGGAGGGGGATAACAGTTTATATTCAGGCAATATTATAACAGCAAAATACTAATTCCCTTTTATCCTTCACTTTTTCAGAAAAAAAAAATACTAAAGGTTTCACCTTTAGTCAGAGCTTGTTGAAGAATGGTAAGTTATAACTTGTCACTGACTGAGGTGATAGAAGTGTCTCTTTCTGAATGGAACAATGCTTACTTTTAAAGGGCCATTTGGTCTAAGTCAATCAGCAGATTGACTACCTTAGGGACAAAAGTAAAATGGTTTCTTATGGTTCTGCTTTGGAAATTTTCATCTTGAGCTGATACATTCCCAGAACTCACGTCTCCTAGTCTTTCTTGTTTCCACTTCCTTTTTTCCATATTTATTAAGAACAAGTCTTGTTCCATAGTTCAATATTGAAAAATTGTTATTTCAGTGCGATGAAGAACTCCGTTTGTTGCTTTTTTTAAAAAAATTTATTTTATCTCAAAACTTTTGAATTTCATGCTTTTTCATTTCTTTTAATCTTCTCTTTGGAATATGTATACATTTTGCACTTCATCTTAAATCATATCTATTGTACATTATTATATTTATTCAATTAGATCTTTGACCACTACCTTATTATTTATATTTTCCTTTTTTCATAATGCTTATCTTTTTTGATTATTTAATTTCTAGTTTTATTTTTTGATTTCTATTTTCTGTAGTTCCACTCTCTCTTTGTAACGGCCATGACAAGGGAACAGCAGAACAAAGGTGTTGTACACAACATGTTTAGTCATTGAAAAAAAAATTACAATGTGTTAGATAATATTCAGGAGAAATAATAACTCTTGAATCATTTGCTCAAGCTTTGGGGTTTCTAGTGATAATACCATGGGTTTTGTGCAGTTTGTCTCAGCAGTTTCTTTGAGATTGAGTGCCCCAATAATACCAAATAACAGCTTACTCTCTCAAGACCTTAGTATAGGTGATTAACATAGTTTCATAAAGTGCACTTTCCTACTTCTCTACTGACAAGAGACCAGATATTCAGGAGTGCCCAGGTAGGGTCATAACTAAGTCGACTGAGGAGCCTGTGTTAGCCAGCTTTACATTATGTTCTCTTCCCAAGGAGCCTCAGAACAAATCTCTGGAGTTCTCCTCTGGGAATAGATGTTCTTAATAACTCAATTCATTTTATGCATACTGTGAATGACATGGTTCGCCATATTTTCCTCTCTGCCTTGCCTGTTGAAATAATCAGATTCATCTTTTTGACTCGCCCTTTGCAGATTTGCAGCAGGAAATTATAGGCAATTCTGTATTTTTACATAAATAACACACACCTTCTATGTTAGTTCACCTTCCCCCATTAGGTATTTGTGTAAGCACGCTATGTTAATTTTGTTATAACAATATGTTTTTAAAAATTGGCATAGCGGAGCTTATGAAAATACTTCACTGGGGAAGGGCATAGTTGTTAAACAAACATAGAAGGAGCACATTATTTGCATAAAAATACTAAAACTGACCCTTGGTTACCTCTTTTTTTTCTTATCTCTATATTTAATATGCTCTGATTTCTTAACTAATTAGCAACTTTTGTTCTGTGTTGTTTTTCCTGCTGCAAGTATTTTGGAAGGTGCCTTATATTAATTTTAAGAACAAGGCAGAAGCTCTGATTTTTAAAAATACTATCAAAAGTTTTAATAGATTGCATATCTTTTGAGCAGAAACTCAGCTCCATCTGGCTCCACCAGCACTGAGTACAATACCTGATACAAAGAAAGTGTAAGTGCTAGTTGAATTGGTTCCAGAGAAGTCCTGTGTTGTTATTGTACAGAAACCAAGTGTTTAGGATTTATGTACACCTTCATTTCTGATCAAAAACAAACCATGCAAAGAGCATTTTTTTCTAAGGTTCATCTTCATTGAGCTAGTGTGTTCAGGCCAGTGGGTTAAAAAGGCTTGTAGCTATTCTTCTGCTTCCTCCAGTAGCTCAAGGTCCAGTAATCTCAGGCTCATTTTGCAATTTCGCCCAGAAGCATTGTCTTTCAAAAGTCAATAGACATTCACAGACTTTCTGCCCATTTAGTATTGTAAGATTTCCCTACAGCGTACTCTGTTACCTTGGAAAAAATGTTAAGTATTTTTCCTAAGACAGAATATTTCCTAGGGATATGTATAATGAGGACCAGACTGCTGTAAGTTGGTGGGGAGGGGGCTGTTTTCAGGGAACTCTCCTTCAAATCATTTAAGCAGAAATGCATTTGAGCTATGGTTATGCAGTGAAATTACATCTTTATTATCTTGCATATCCCTAAATGTAGTGTTATATCTGGGGAGAAGATTAAATTAGAACTAAAGGGCAAATTCTTATGGAAATGTCTGGAGTATAACCTCTGGTATCCCTCACTTCGAGGATATAGCGTAGGCTTAGAGCAGTAAGAAGATTCCTTCCTTCTTCCTGTGCACAGCAAAATGGAGACTGCTCTGAGGGCACAAAACAGAGAATTCTTGAGAATGAGTAGATTAGTATCTTTCTCCTCCCTACAGGAAGAGTTATGCACAAATCTATATTCTTCAGAATGCATTTCAAATTTAAGTTTGGAATTGGAGAACTTTTTAGAACTGTGGCAATATTAAAATGTGTATTGTTAAGGGATGTCCTTGTTTGAATATTTGGTTTGTGTTAACAGTGTGATATCCAGTTTGAGAAATCTTTGAAAAGTTACTGTAATATTAATATTTTTGCTAACAGCCCATCCAGGATGATCAAGTTAATTATGGGTCATTTATCACCTATTCTAAGGCATTAGAGTGTAATTTTAATTAATTTTCAAATCTAAATGTGATTTTCTAAAGCAGTGGTTCTCAAATTTGAATATTCATAGAAATTACCTGGTGGTTTTGTTAAAATTCCAAATCCTGGACACCATCACCAAGACTGTGAATCAACAGGTCTGAGATGGAGGTGGGATTTTGCACCTCTAACAAACTCCCAGGTGATGCTGGTGCTGCCCTTTAACTAGAACTGTCATGGAATACTATTCTCTTTTAGAGATGCAATTATTTGACAAGTAATTAATGAGTGCTTTTTATGGACAACGAGCCAAGCTAGAATAACCAGATACAAGCATGAAACAGAGATGGCCCCATCTTTAAGCTGTTTACATTTTATTGTGGAAGAAAAGACACATGCATACGCCTAAATATCAAGAATAAACAATGAAAAGCAATATAGACTATGGTAGGCAGAATTTCTAAAATGTCTCCCTAAAGATATCCTAATTGTCAGAACCTACGAATATGATTTTTGTTTTTGTAGTTTTGTTATGCTATATGGCAGTTGAACTTAAGACAGGGATATTATCTGGGTGGGCCTGATCTAATCACATCAGCCCTTAAAAACAGAGAACTTTCTCTGGCTGATGACAGAAGAAGTAACCAAAGTTATCTGAAATGAGAGAAGGTGAAGCTGTGCCATTGCTGGCTTGAAGATGGAGGGTGTCACATGAAAAGGAATGTGGGCAGCCTCTAGGAGTAAAAGTGAGTCTTGGCTGGCAGCCAGCAAAGAAACAGGGACCTCAGACCTGTAGCTGCAAGGAACTAGATTCTGCCAAAAACCCGAATGATCCTGGAAGTTGATTCTTCCCTTGAGCCTTCAAATAAACATCCAACCCCCATGTTTCTGACCCACAGAACTGTGACCTGATACATGGGTGTTGCTTCAGATGTTAAGTTTTGGGTAATTTCTTACATAACAATAGCAAACTAATATATTTACCAGCAAAGATAAAGAATTATTTGCAATTAGAAGAGGAGTGAAATTTAATTTAAATCAATCATGGGAGACTTTGAGGAGGTGATATGAAAAACCTCAAAGAACAGACAGAATTTGAAAATGGAGAAATTTTTGGAAGGTGTTTTCAAGAGTCTGGAGTATAAAGATGGTAATTAGCAAAGTGTGAAATATACAGAAAAAGTCAACATTTGAGTTTCACAGAAGGAAGACTATGGGAAGGAAATTACAGGCAAAGAAGTTTGAAAAATATGAAAGAGACTAATCATAGAATAATTTGAATGCCAGACTAAATTTTGAGCAATGTGGCTCCTTTCTTTTTCTTATTTCCTAATAAAGCAATTGGGAGATTCAGACAGTCTTGCAGAGAAAAATACATTAGGAATTTATTGATCTCTGTAAGCTCTGCTATAGACTTTTCCTTTTTTTCTCTAAGCTTAATTAGAATCAATGTTGGGAAACAAATATCTCTATTTTACGATGTTTTTATTTTGCAGTCTCATCATTCGATATATGACTTGTTATAGAAAAATGTTTAATGTGAAATAGAGGTTCCTATAAAGTGGTACTACTAGAGTTTCTTTTTGTCAACCTTAAAGGCTTGTGATCAGTGCAAGTTTGCCAATGAAGGAATGAGTTACCAATGCTTGAGCTGTTGTTTATTTTTCAGAGCATATACTGTTTTTCCTTAGAATGTTGGTTACTAAGAGATATGCAAGCATTATGCAATTTATTTAAATATCTGTTTGTCATTTGATTTTTTCCCTTAATATAAAAAGAGAGTATTTCTTGTCATTATTTGTTTACATCCACATGTAGTATTTTTGAGACAGCATAAAAAAATGCGTAACCAAGTGTTAAACAAAAAATGACTAGAAATGCCTATTCTTAATCAGAGTACCTGCAGTAACATTAGAACAAATTACCTGCCGTTTCCACATAAAGAATACAATTCTTCTGAACATTAAAAATTGCAAAAAGATTTCCGAAAGTCATCTGCTTAATCCACTTCACTTACCTCACAGTTACAAAAATAGGATCAGTTATATTAATTGATTAGTGTAAGGTCAGCTAGTTGCAACGGGGTGAATTTTGTCTTCCGATTCTTTCCCTTGTTGGGAGAAGAGTAATTTCATGGGTGCATGCCACCATTCCCCTGTCCATATCTATTTTGAACATTGTTACTTTAGTGCAGTTCTCTTGCCCATTGTCCTTGGTTATAACCTGAACCTCCTTCACTACGATTCAATATTTGAAGGAAGAATGACTGAAACAGTGACCAACTTGATGAAAAGTATAAAGTCACAGATAAAAGAAGCTCACGGAACCACAGACAAAAGAAATATGAAAAAAACTACACTAAGACACAGGATAATCAAATGGGTTAAAATTAGTGTTAAGAGAAATTTTAAAATTAGCCAGAGGGGGAAAAAATGCTCATTACATACAGACAAAGACGAGCATGACAGCAGATTTCTCAATGGAGACAATGAATACTTGAAAAGAGTGGTGGAGCAACAACTTTAAAGCAGAACGAAAAATAAAATGAAAAGAAAACATCATCCAAGAATTCTTGACCCAAAGAAAATATCTTTCAAAAACGACAGCAAGAAGGACTGTTTTAGACATACCAAAGCTGGAAGACTTCATCATCAGGATATCTTCACTACAAGAAATGTTAAAGAAAGTCCTCAAATCAGGAATAAAATGATACCAGATGGAAACTTGGAATTATAAAAAAGACTGAAGAACGTTGTAAGTGGCAAAAGCATGAGTAAGTATAAAGACCATTTAAGCCACTTTAATAGATAATTGACTATTTAAACCAAAAATAATAATAATGTATTGTGCTATTTAAAACATGTGCAAGTAAAATGTCTGACAACAATAATTCAAAGACCATGAGTTGTCAAATGGAGATATACGGCTTTAATTTTCTTATGCTAAAGGTGAAGTAATATAGCATCACTTAAAGGTAGATAGTGATAAGTTAATGATTTGTTCTATAAACCTTAAAGCCACCACCAAAATAATACCACAATGAGCTATAGCTAATAAAATCAACCTAGAAAATAAAATGGAATCAAAATAAAATTTAATCCCATGGGGAAAGGGGGAGAAAGAGCAGATGGCAGAAGGGAAGACAAATATAAAGATGGTAGGTTTAAATCCAGGTCTGAACTATAAATGTTCTTGCTATATTATTTGGTGGATAGATATTTACAAGTATCATATTTTCATTGTAGAAAACATTTTTGATATTTTCTACATAAATTGCCCTTTTTTTGTCATCTTTTTCTAATGTTAATATAATCATATTTGCTTTGTTTTTCTTTTTCTTTTCCAGTATAACTGTTCTGATTCCCATATCTTCAGTCTTTCTCTGAATCTTATATGTACTGCAAATGATTGAATTTTGGGTTTTAATCTGAGATTTATTTTTTAATGGTCTGTTGGGTTTAGAACTATCATAGTTTGCCATATTATATATTCTCTTTGTATTTTCTTCTTTTGCTCCACATATGATATAGGTTTTCTATTTTATTTGGTGTTGGGTCTTTTTCCTGAAATTTAGAAGTTCTGCAATTTGCTCTATAGACTATACTATTAATATATTTAAATCTCTAATTTAGGCAGCACCTATTGACTTAATATAAGCAGTGATAATAATTAGCAGATATCTTCTCTGCCAGATCTGCTTTTCTGTTCTCTTGCTGTGTTGAATTTTATTAATTTTCTTGGCGTCTTCAGCATCTTCTTTCCTTTATGCCTTTAAAGTACTTATCTGATATTGTAGCAATGGCATGGTAGAGGCGTCTGACCTCCTCTAAATTCACAAGGGGGAAGGAGAATGAAGATCATCAGCCCAAGGCTGATTCCTATGAAGTGGAGGTCAGACATACGTCTTCTCACCAGCCCTTTTTACCAATTCTGATACCAACTATCCCTCCCATGGCACTCTCCATAGATTCTCTGCTGGGTTAAATAATTCACTGCAATGGGCACACAGAACTCAGAGACCATACTCACGATTATGGGGTTTATTAGGGAAGTAACAGGTTACAATTCAGGTTCAGGAACATTCAGGATACAGTTTTTCTATCAGGACAGCGTCTTCCCAGCCATGCTTGCAGGCACACCTCTCTCTGGCCTCTAAGCCTCTGCCCTGCTGGGGCAAGTTTTACAAAGCTCTTTTAGTTTTGTTGATAAGTGCCCCAAGGCACCCCACTCTACCGGTAAGCCTCCTATCTGAAGGCAATCACCTTTCTTGCTCCCTGGGCCGGGCAGTCTTCCTGCCAGTCTCCAGGTTCTTCTGCTGCCATTTATCTGCCACTGCTGCTTGCTGTATTTTGTGTTACAGCTCTCTTTCTGTCAGTCTCCTGGTTCCAGGAGCTTCTCAGCTCTTCTTCCTTGGTTGTGGTGAGATCCCCTCCTCCCACCTCTGGGATGGCTCATTTTAGGCCTAGTGGGATGACAAAACTGACGAATCCCTTTGTTAGGGTTCTACATACCTTATTTGCATAGCTCTACTTAATCATTACTTGTGTGTGAGTCACAGACTATGGCTAGAAGGGCCATATTAAGTAATTCACTGCACTGCAGATACATAGCTTTAAATTATATCTTTTGAGTTGTACCCACAAGAAGTATAAAAAAAGTGTGTTTACACTTCCCTCCGTTGTCTTCTATGGATATTATTCCTACATTAAAAAAAAACAAAAAACAAACCCACTGTCATTGAGTCAATTCCGACACATAGTAACCCAATAGAACAGAGTAGAACTGCCTCATAGGGTTTCCAAGGAATGACTGGTGGATTCAAACTGCTGATCTTTTGGTTAGTAGATAAATGCTTAAATACTGTGCCACCAGGGCTCCTTATTCCTACATATATATCCATTAATTCTATAGTTAAACACTTATTCAATTCTCACTAGCATTTCTTTTCCTATAGCTTCCCAAGTTATTTCTTTGTTGGTTACCTTTTTCATTTAGTACTTTCATTAATAAGGGCTCATGAGAAATGTGTTCCCTGAATGTTTGCATATTCAAAAAGTTTAAAATTCTTACCTCGCTTTTCTAGAAAATGATTCAGACCGTGGACTCTTCTCAAGGCATGCAAAGTCTAAGGATCTGTTTCCCCTTCCCTTCTACATATATTCAGAGAGCAGGGAAGAATAATTCGTTCCTTCATTAGACTCACTGATGATTTGTATTAGAAATCCTCATCAACTTTCTCTGCCCCCTCTGTCCTTCCCACTGTATTCTTCACCCACATTGTTACATTTCTCAACTTCACATACTCCAAGTTCTCTTTTTATATATAGCCTTCTCTATTGCTGTTACTTCATCCCAGAACAACACTCTGCTAAATTCCCAGCCCTCACCACAATAGAAAAGGAGAAAGTTGTCATAACAGATGCAAAGAGGCACAATCAAATAATAAATGTAAGAAGAAGCAGAGGTTATAGTTTTTCATAGAAGAGGAGATGCTATAGGGGATAAGAAGAAATAGTGGAGGGAGCAAAATTTCTAAGTTTTCTGTGGGAGGATGATGCCATTATCATATAAAGATCTAAGTTTAGTCAGTTAAGTTTGAAATGAGCATATCTTCAAAAATGAGAGTGAAAAGAAGAGTGCGGATGATTGGAGGAAAGGGGTTGATATAAAATACAATCTTATGGGGGAGAAAGTGAGGCTAACACAGAAGCTGGGTAGATTATTCAGGACGTACGAAATGAGAGATTAGAGTTAAGGTGAAATTTTGTAAACCGTCAGTGTTTTCTCCATCAGATTTCATCTGATTAAGTGTAGGCATGGAGAATATATATAATAGCATTGATTCAAGGGTGAGTTATTTCTGAGACAGGAATCTTCAACAATATCTTCTTAATTAAATATTTTTTAATTAAAAAAGAATATATTTATTATATAATCATACATAAGAGTAGAAGGATATAAAGTGGTCAAAGGCCACACTCATGTTTAGACTTGGGAGCTTGATGGTTTGTCAGCTGGACATGAAGCAGAGGCGGAGGAAGAAGTCTCAAGAACAAAGATGATGAGGGCCATTTCTGACCTGTCGAGGGAAGTGCCTTTTGGGTAGGTGAAGATGTAAAGCAAAGTCTGAATACTCTAGCTCTAAGCTCAGAGGAAGCTCAGTCTTAATGTGTCTTATTGATATTTACAAGACTATTAGAATCTTATGACTGTAAAATAGGTCCAGGTGGATTATGTAGAGTTAGAAATTAGGAAACAGAAATAAGTCAAAGAAACAGCAATATTCAATAACTAAAGAATATGGACCCAAGAATATTGCTCAGAGGAGATAGTAATGAAGAGAACCAAAACAGATCGGAGTCAATGGAATTCAAGTTTTTGTTTTTTTAGATTTCATTGTGTTTTAGGTGAAAGTTTACAGTGCAAATTAGTTTCTCATTAAAAGATTTATACTCAAATTGTTTTGTGACATTGGTTGCAATCCCTGCAATTTGTCCGCATTCTTCCCTTTTCACTTTCCACTCCGGGTTCTCCATGTCCATTCGTCTGCGTTTCCTGTCTCTTCTTGCCTCCTCTCATCTGTGCTTTTGGGCAGATTTTGCCCATTTGATCTCATATACTTGATTGAACTAAGAAGCGTCTTCCTCACGTGTGCTATAATTTGATTTATAGGCCAGGCTGATCTTTGAGTGAAAGGTGGACTTCGGGAGTGTCTTCAATTCTAAATTAGCAGGGTGTGTGGGGGCTATAGTCTTGGGGGTTCCTCTAGTCTCTGTCAGACCAATGAGCCTGGTCTTTTTTGGTGAATGTGAATATTGTTCTACATTTTTTCTCCTGCATTGTCAGAACCCTCTATTGTGATCCCTGTCAGAGCTGTCGGTGGTGGTAGCCGGGCAGCATCTCGTTCTTCTGGGTTTGGGCTAGTGGAGGCTGTGGTTCATGTGGTCCATTCGTCCTTTGGACTAATATTTTCCTCATGTCTTTGGTTTTCTTCATTCTCCTTTACTCTGGAAGGGATGGGACCAATAGACGTATTTTAGATGGCTGCTCACAAGCTTTTAAGACTCCAGAAGATAATCACCAAAGTAGGATGTAAAACATTTTCTTTATGAACCATATTGTGCCAATTGATCTAGACGTCCCCCAAGACTATGGTCCCCAGACCTCAACCCCAGTTACTCAGTCCCTCAAGGTGTTTGGATATGTCTAGGAAGCTTCTATGGCTTTCCTTGGTCAAGTTGTGCTGACTTCCACTATATTGTGTGTTCTCTTTCCTTTCACCAAAGTTAACACTTGTCTACTATTTAGTTAGTGATTTCCCCTTCCCACCCTCGCCCTCCCCCATAACTATCAAAGATTGTTTTTTCTGTGTGTAAACCTTTCCTTGAATTTTTATAATAGTGGTCTCATACAATATTTGTCCTTTTGTGATCGACTTATTTCACTTAGCATAATGCCCTCCGGATTCATCTATGTTGTTAGATGTTTCAAGGATTCATCATTGCTTTTTATCTTTGCATAGTCTTCCATTGTGTGTATGTACCATAGTTTGTTTATTCATTCATCTGTTGATGGACACTTAAGTTGTTTCCAACTTTTCCTATTGTAAATAATGCTGCAGTGAATATGGGTGTGCGTATGTCTATTCGTGTGACAGTTCTTATTTCTCTAGGATATATTCCTAGTAGTGGGATTGCTGGATTGTATGGTATTTCTATTTCTAGCTTTTTAAGGAGGCGACATATTGTTTTCCATAGTGGTTGTAACATTTTACATTCCCACTAGCAGTGTATGAGAGTTCCAATGTTCTTGCAACTTCTCCAACATTTGTTATTTTCTTTTTTCTTGATTAGTACCAGTATTTCTGGGGTGAGATGGTATCTCTTTGTAGTTTTGATTTGCATTTCTCTAAAGGCTAATGATCGAGAGCATTTCCTCACGTTTCTGTTAGCCCCCTGAATGTCTTCATTGGTGAAGTGTCTGTTCATATCTTTTGCCCATTTTAAATTTTGATTATTTATCTTTTTGTTTTTGAGGTGTTGAAATATTCTACAGATTTTAAAAATTAGACTCTTGTCAGACATGTCATAGGCAAAATTTTTTTCCCAGTCTGTAGGTTCTCCTTTTACTCTTTTGGTGAAATATTTTGATTAGCGTAAGTGCTTAATTTTTATTAACTCCCCGTCATCTAGTTTATTTTCTGGTGTTTGTACATTGCTAGTTATGCCATGTATTAGGGCCCCTATCGTCCCGATTTTTTTCTTCCATGATCTTTATTGTTTTAGGTTTTATATGTAGGTCTTTGATCCATTTTGAGTTTGTTTTTGTGTATGGTGTGAGGTGTGGGTCCTGTTTCATTTTTTTACAGATGAACATCCAGTTTTGCCTGCACCATTTGTTAAAAGGACTGTCTTTTCCCCATTTAATGGACTTTGGTCCTTTGTCAAAGATCAGCTGACCATAGGTGGGTGGATTTATGTCTGGGCTCTTGATTCTGTTCCATTCGTCTATCTGTCATTGTACCACTACCAGGCTGTTTTGACTACTGTGGTTGTATAGTAGTTTCTGAGATAAGTTAGTGTGAGGCTTCCTTCTTACTTTGTTCTTTTTTTTCAATAATGCTGTGCTTATCTGGGACATCTTTCCTTTCAATATAAAGTTAGTGATTAGTTTTTGCATCTCATTAAAGAATGCTGTTGGTATTTGGATCAGGATTGCATTATATCTGTAGATTGCTTTGGGTAGGATTGACATGTTCACAGTCTTGAGTTTTCCTATCCATGAACATGGTATGTTTTTCCATTTATGTAGGTCTCTTTTGGTTCCTTGCAGTAGTGTTTTGTGGTTTTCTTTGTATAGATCTTTTACGTCCTTAATTAGATTTATTCCTAAGTATTCTATCTTTTTAGGGGCTATTATAAATGGCATTGTTTTCCTGGTTACCTTTTTGAAGTTCTTTTTGTTGATGTATAGGAATCCAACTGCTTTTTTTATGTTAATCTTGTATCCTGCTACTCTGTTGAATCTTTCTATTAGTTCCAGTAGTTTTCTTGTGGAATGTTTGGGGTTCTGTATGTATAGGATCATATCATGTGCAAATAGGAATAGTTTTACTTCTTCCTTTTCAATTTGGATGCTCTTATTGCATCCTTTCAATTTTCTTGTCTTATTGCTCTAATTAGGACTTCCAGCACAATGTTAAATAGGAGTCATGGTAAAGGGCATCCTTGTTTTGTTGTTGTTCTCAGGGGGAATGCTTTCAGCCTCTCTCTGTTGAGAATAATGTTGGTTGTTGGCTTTGTATAGATGCTCTTTATTATGTTGAGGAATTTCCCCTGTATTCCTATTTTATTGAGAGTTTTTATCAGGAATGGGTGTTGGGCTTTGTCAAATGCCTTTTCTGTGTTGATTGAGATGATCATGTGATTCTTTTCTTTTGTTCTATTTCTGTGGTAGATTACATTGATTCATTTTCTAATGTTGAACCATCCTGGTATACTTCATATGAGTCCTACTTGGTTGTGATGTATTATGCTTTTTTTTTTGATATGATGCTGAATTCTATTGGCTATAATTTTGTTCAGAATTTTTGCATCTGTATTAATGAGAGATACTGACCTGCAATCTTCTTTTTATGTGGTGCTTTTGCCTGGCTTTGTTATCAGGGTCATGCTGGCTTCATAGAATGAATTTAGGAGTATTCCTTCATTTTCTATGCTCTGAAATAGTTTGATTTTTACTGGTGTGAGCTCTTCTTTGAATGTTTGGTAGGACTCTCCAGTAAAGTTGTCCAGGCCAGGGCTTTTGTTGTTGTTGGGAGTTTTTTTTGTATTACTTCTTCAGTCTCTTGTCTTGTTATGGGTCTGTTCAGAATTTTTACCTCAGTTTGTGTTAGTTTAGGTAGGTAGTGTGTTTCTAGAAATTTGTTCATTCTTCTAGGCTCTCAAATTTGCTGGAGTACAATTTCTCATAGTATTCTGTTAAAATCATTTTTAGTTCAGTTGGGTCTGTTGTAATGTTCCCCCATCTCATTTTTTATTTGGGTTATTCGAGTCCTCTCCTGTTTCTCTTTTGTCAGTTCAGCCAATAGTCTGTCACTTTTGTTGATCTTTTTAAAGAACCAACTTTTGGTGTTGTTGATTCTTTCTATTGCTTTTCTGTTCTCTATTTCATTTATATCTGCTCTAATTACTATTATTTCCTCTCTTCTGATGCCTGTTGGCTTCTTTTGCTTTTCTCTTTCTATTTGTTCAAGCTGTAGAGTGAACATTTTGATTTTGACTCGTTTTTGTTGTTTGATGTATGTGTTATTGCTATAAATTGACTTCTAAGTACTGCCTTTGCTGTGTCCCTAAGGTTTTGGCATGATGTGTTTTCATTCACATTTGATTCTAGGAACTTTTTTATTCCCTCTTTGATTTCTTCTATTACCCAGTTGTTTTTAAGCAAGGTGTTATTCAGTTTCCATGTATTCATTTTTTTTCCTTTGTCTTCTTGTTACTGATTTCTACTTTTATGGCATTGTGATCAGAGAGAATGCTTTGAATTATTTCCGTGTTTTGTGTTTTATTGAGGGCTGCTTTGTTGCCTAAAATGTAGTCTATCCTGGAGAATGTTCCATATGTTGGAAAAGAGTGTATACTTTGCTTCTATTGGGTGGAGTGTTCTATATAATCTGTGAGGTCAAGTTGGTTGATTTTGGCTTTTAGATCTTCTGTATTTTTGTTGAGTTTCTTTTTAGATGTTCTGTCCTTTACCAAGAATGGTGTGCCAAAGTCTCCTACTATTATTGCAGAACTGTCAATTTCTCTTTTCAGTGCTGTTAGAGTTTGTTTTATGTATTTTAGAGCCCTGTCACTGGATGTGTAGATATTTATTAAGGTTTTGTCTTCTTGGTGGATTAAGTAATTCAAGTTTTTGGTGAACCTTGAAGTAATAAAAAAATGTTGAATATTATCGAGTGCTCAATAGGTAGGTGGTTGTTGTTATTTGTCATTGAGTGGACTTCACTAATGGTGACCTTATGTATAACAGAATTAAATGTTGCTCAGTCCTGCACCATCTCCATGATCTGTGATATTTTTGAACCCATTGTTGAGGCTATTCCATCAATCCATTTCATTGAGAGATTTCCTCATTTTCTCTGACCCTCTAATTTTCCAGCAATATAGAGATTAAAAAATGTCCTTTGAACTTATTAGGAAGTGATTTTGACTTTAACTAAAGCTGTTTGCAACAGATGAATGTAGAAACCAAATTGTAGCGGGTTGGGAACTGGATAAGCTGTTTTTAATGTGTAGAGACTTTAAATGAAAAGAAGTTTGGTTGAGAAAGGAAAGGGATATGGTGTGGTGATACTTGAAGGCTCAAGAGAGATTTTCTGCTTTCTTTTTTGATTTGTTGCTCTTCTTGATTTTTGTTTTTTAATTTTGAGAAATATCAGTGTTTGTATGTTGAGCTAAAGTGTCCTTGGAGACTGAAAGATGTGTAATATAATAGATGGAGTGAAAGGAAGACAGATGGAGTAATGACCTAGAGGAAGCAGAAGAGTGTAACAGCAAGAGTTCCAGAGAACAGCTTTGCATTTTGCCACAAGAGGGATGCTTGATCTTTCACACTGGAGGGACAGTACAGCGACATGTTAACAAAAATTGGCTTTGCAGCCAATTTAAAAAAATACCTCACGGAGGGGAGGGCCCAGTTGGCAAACAAATGCAGAAGGCATGAGTTATTTGTGTAAAAATATGGTAGAGGGTACAGATGCTGTGATAGATGTTTTATGAGGGGGAAAGTAGGAAATTGAAAAATATTATATTTGATTTTTCAAATTTTCTGAATGAATCCTTAGACTAAGTCATCTTCTGAGAGTAAAAAGAATGAAAGTTAGTTTTGAAATAATTACTTTGATGAAAGGGAAGAGGATTGAATAAATATAAGAAAAGGACAAAAGACTGGTGCCCAGGGTGCTGAGTTCCGTCGGAGCTTGGAGATCATGCATCTGGCATCTGTGTTGACAACAGTCTAGAGAGCTGTGTGATTTTTTTTTTTAATTCTCAGAACTTCAGATGGAGGGGTATAGAAGGTAAATTATAACATTGTATCTCTATATATTATTTTGGAGAGGACATCCTGGAAACAGATTGTACAAGTTTGTAGATATTCCCTTTAATGCTGTGAGCCAAAACACAAATATAGAATATAATCCATAATTTATCAAAGTTTATGCAAACAAACAATGATTTCAAAATACCCTTATTTTAGGGCACCTCCATGTAATATAAACAATTCGATATAGGATCTTTTAAATATAGGAAAATCCATTCTTGGATATCAGTTCTCGTCAACCAGTTTAAATGAAGTGACCCTGAATCATTTCATCCTAAACTCCTTTTTTAGCAATAAAAATGGTTTATTACATTATAATTAAAAGTTTCATTGGGATCAAATTAAATGGTTTAATAATTTAATATTAATATTATCACCTTAGCTTTGCAGATGATTTACTTTTGAATGTTCTAGTATGCTAGTATGTTTCATCTTTTCTACAGATTTTCTACGGAATTATGAATTTTATTGCATTGTATAAACATAGCTTGAGTGATGCCAATAAGGTACTTGAATTTGTTTACTTATGCTAGTGTAAGACACCCATGTCCCCACCCTCCCCATCAACATCATCAGTATTGACAACGAGACTCTAGAGCTTTACATGGTGGGCCTTGGCAGAGTCCCGGTTTCTCTCTTCTACTCCAACCCTCACAGCCTCACCATGGCAATCTGCTGTTCAATCTGTCAGTGCCGCCCTTCATCCCTGAATATGTCAAACATCAAAAAAAGCAAAATTTATTGTTAATCCTTATCACTTGGTTTTCATCTGCAATATTTTACACATACACAATTTTACTTACAAAAAGGGCTAAAACAGTCAAGATACGACATTGACCAACTTAAGGGATTTCCATGCCAATGTAGCCAGTATATTGATTCTAAGAAGAAAATAAATTGGAAAAAAAAATAACATAACTTGTTAACTACTGGCTTGTTAATATTAAAAACCAGAATCTGTAAACATAGCTATTTTTATAAACCCATTTTTAGGGTCTTGCAAAGGCATCCCTTCTCATAAGATACTTTTTTCAGCGTGAATTTAAGTCTTGGTAATATATAAACTAGAACATGCATCATCAAGTCTTCAGCATAAATTTAAATAATTTTTCAGATTAATTTTGCATGTCTAAAAATTCTTAAACTAAAAAAAAAAAAGATTCTTTTTTAAAAACAAGCCGTTTAAAGTATTATTATAAAATTTCCTTTAGTGAAGCTCTTTTCTTTCTCCCTGAAAAACTTTCTTTAGGTCAATGGATAATTCTTAGCTATATGGAATAAGGGAAAAATAATTTTTCCACATATGTATAAGATTGCAACCATATGCATGCAATAGTCCAATTTCTACTATGAGTTACATTACATAAAAATAAATGACAAAATCACTGCCTGGAAAGCCAATGTTTCAGGGAAATAAGTGATACAGTAAAAATAACCAGAGTGTTGTCTAACTTTAACTTGAATACATTTTAACTGCATTTTCTAGAATAAGACTGTTTAATATAGATCAAGCAAAAGAATTCAAATGTATTGAATAAAGCTAATGTCTTTTTCCCAATCTTAGAGGAGAAGCTTGCAATATTTCAACATTAAGTGTGATGTTTGCTATAGGCTTTTCATAGTCACCCTTCCTTTCTATTCCATTATTATTCTCACCAGTGTCTTTTTAAGGATAAGTTGGAATGTTCTCATTGTGTAAGTCAAAGGAAGGCATTTCATAGTTTGTGTAAAATCACAATCAGTGAAATAACTTGAGAAACTGCAAACTTTTCACTAGCCTATTGCATGCATTTTGGGGAAATGGAAAAAGAGGAGGCTGAGCTGAGAAGCCCACGAAGATCATGAAGTACCTTGGAGTTTATGCTGGATGTTCTAAAGGTAGTGTGAAGACACTGAAGAGTTGAGCTAATTCAGTCTCACTTTTATCCTTTTTTGAGAACAAGCGTGGCTTTGATAGAAACAAGTGATTAGGCTTCCTTTGTAAAAGCAGTATCATTTGTTAATGCCATATCCATATAACGTCAACAATCTTGATTTTAGTAGTTCCATCATCTTTCCAAACTATGACACTATAGAAACTCTAACAAGTAAACAATCAATAGCATGTTAACCCCATTATCTGATAACCTAATCTGATAATTATGAAGACATGGAATTTCTGTCCATATTCTTCATTGCCGTGTCCTCACTCCCTAAGACAGTACCTGGCACAGTATTGATGGTGAACAAACATTTAATAATGAATGATAAATAAATGTATAAAGAAAATAAAGCAGATATTATGTTTTATTTATTTATTTTTCTCTTCCTAGCTCAATATTTTTTCTCCCCAGGCAAATAGTCAAAATCAGACTTCTAGTTTCTATTACTAAGCCTTTTCTTTATAGAACTTAATATCTTCCCTACTGGCTATCAGTAAGATTTTTCCATATTTTTTATATTTTCAGCTGTTAATTTACCAGGTAGTCCTTCAGAGCTCATATCTCATATTCACTCACATCTGTAATATGCAGTAAATTTCTCCATCCTTCTTGATTCTTTATATGTATTGTTAGGTGCTGTCGATCTGGTACTGAGGCACAGCAACCCTATAGGGCAGAGTAGAACTGCCCCACAGGGTTTCCAAGGAGTGGCTGGTGGATTTGAACTGCTGACCTTTTGGTTAGTAGCTGAGCTCTTAACCACTGTGCCACCAGGACTCCTCTTTATATGTAGCAACATATATAAACATAAATTTGTATTATAATTGCTCCATCCTAATCCAGAGGAAGATATTCTATATCCTTTTATAATTTTGGACAGAGTGCAGTGGTTTCCAGTCGTTTATATCTCACGATTCTTGTTGCTTTTAATTTTAGCAAAATAGGTTGGGTTTTAGAAAGGAGACTTCTCACTCAACTTTTTTTTAAAAACTTGGTCGACCCTAAGCACTGCAGACATTGTTCTCTGTGAGATATTTATCCATTTGTCAGTGGAATTCAATTATAATATTTAATATAACCCCATTCATTCTCCAATTCTAGGAAACTATATAACTATTGATGATCAATATATCATTAATATGTGTATATTCAGTACTGAATTTTATAATACGGGATTGTTTGCCTTGTTAATTAGTGACACTGGTAACACAAATGTAAATCATAGCGTTTTAAATTTCAAAGACTTGTGTTAATTTTACTGAGAAAGAAGCAAGAAGCTGAGCTACAGAGGAGTTAGGTGCTTTTTCCATTGATATTACAGCTCATTCCTAAAATCACAACTTAGTTGTACCAACTCCTAGTCCAAGGCTCTTTCTGTTTCAACTTGTGAAAGGCCAGGAATATGTTCACCATTAATAAGAAATGGATAGTAAGCTGAAAGTCCCTTATCTGAGAACCTAAAAATATAAAGTATCTTTGAGAGGAAGTTAAATATACTAACTAGTCTCATAAATTATTAATCTAAAAAGAGCATTAGAAATAACACCGACTGGAATTTTTAAAAGGATTTCAAATTGGTTTATGCCTTGAAAAATTCTTTTTAGCTCTACTAATGTAGCCACCATCTTAATTTCTTTTAAACTCTGGATATTCATTCATTCATTTATCAATATGTATGTATGAAGATACAAGTATGGATAAGCCCCTGTTGTATTCCTTGAGTAGTTTTAAGCTAATGGAGTAAATGAAATAACACAGGTAAATAACAGTAATGCAAGTTCTGTCATTTTATATACTTGAAAATGGCACACATAAGCTGAAAATGAAATTTAAAGAAGAAGAATAAAATAAGAATAGCTCCATAGAAGAGAAAGCTTTCGAATTTGTCCTTGAAGCCAGGGCTGGACTCAAATATGCAGCAAGAGAGAAAGAACATTGTCAGCAGAGAGAATATATTAAAGTCATGCTGGCAAAAACGTAAACAACGTGGGTAGATTGCTGGGTCCTACCTCTAGAGTTTTGATACAATATACCTGGGGTGAGGGCTGAAAATTTGCATAATTTACATCACCCATTTGATTATGATGATGCTGGTACAAGAATTCAATTTAGAGAATCACTGCTCCGTTCTTGTGCATGCAGAAGGCTGCTGGCCATCCTTGGCTTCATTCTAATTGATGTTATCTGGTTTACATGCCCATCCTTAAGTCATCATTGTAGCCTGGATGCTCCAGTTGGCCCGGCCTGGGTCATATGGCCACGCTGTATCTGGGAGAAAGGTCACAGGGAGTGAGGGAAGTAAATTCCATAGGAGATAGTTTGGATGCTGTTACAGAAGAAAGGAGGATGCTAGGCAAACAAAAACAGCAAATATCAGCCACCATGCTTTAAAGGAGATAATTATAGATCAACTTCTATAGTTTGGGGACTAGGATAAGTAAGGAGACCAGAACATATAGAAACACAGAGGAGAAAATAATCAAGGTAGGTTGTGAGATTGTTTTAAGGAGACTGATTAAGTTATCATCCAAATCAGGGCACGTTTAAGAGTGAGACTTATTAATAACTATGTCAGGACAACAGGCAAACCAGGAAGTATCCTGTACAAATCAGAGTGTATCAGTTACCTACTCATGAATTTTAGAGGGGTGGAGGGAATTAAAACTAAAGAGCCTTGCTGGAACCTGATCATGAAGAAAACTTACTGTTTGCTAAGCAGTTCGGACTTCATGTTCTGTGCAAAAAACTGTTTCACCATCGTATCTATTTAACATATGGGGTTAGTCAGATGAGAGGATTCTTTCTGATATGTGTATCAGAGAGTAAACATTCATGCAACCTAGATGACGCCTGACAATGCTTAACTTCTGACGTGATCATGGTGCCTGAATTCAGCCTTTAAGCTCCTCTGAATTATTTTTTAAGCAGAGTCTCAGATGCTCACAGGAGTTGAATTCTTTTGATAGATTTGACTGGATATTTTGCACCATTCTGATTATTCATAATTTTTTTTATAATTAATTTGTATAAACATATATTTTATCAGCATACTTATGTAGTTTAAACACATGGGGTTGCCATGAGTCAGAATCTAATCTACAGAACTGGCTCTTTTTGGTTTAATGACTATAATGACTAAATCTATTTGTTCTGTAATCATTGCATCATCTGATATTACCCTGTTGTTGCTGTAGTTAGGTGCAGTCAAGTCAATTTTTGACTCATAGCAAGCCCATGTGACAGAGTAGAACTGCCCCATAGGGTTTTCTAGGCTGTAATATTTATGGGAGAAGATCACCAGGTCTTTCTTGGAGCCACTGGGTGGCTTTGAACCTCTGTTGTTTTGGTTAGCAGTCGAGAGCTTAACCGTTGTGCCACCAGGTCTCCTTTGATGGTACCCTAGTCAGCATTTAATGCTATTTTCACTTAGTAATATAGAATACTAAGTGCATGCATGTTAATATATGTTGTTTTTAGGTGCCATCGAGTCAGTTCTGACTCATAGCGACTCTTTATACAACAGAACAAAACACTGCCCCGTCCTGCGCCATCCTCACAATCTTTGTTATGCTTGAGCCCATTGTTGTAGCCACTGTGTCAATCCATCTATTTGAGGGCCTTCCTCTTTTCCACTGATCCTCTACTTTATTAATCATGACGTCCTTCTCCAGTGACTGATCCTTCCTGATAACGTGTCCGAAGTATGTGAGAAGTAATCTCACCATTCTTACTTCTAAGGAGTGTTCTGTTGTACTTCTTCCAAGACAGATTTGTTCATTCTTCTGGCAGTCAATGATATAGTCAATATTCTTTGCAAACACCACAATTCAAAGGCATCAGTCTTTCTTCGGTCTTCCTCACACGTTGTCCAGCTTTTGCATGCATATAAGGCAATTGAAAACGCCATGGCCTGGGTCAGGCACACCTTACTTTTCAAGGTGACATCTTTGTTTTTTTTTTTAACACTTAAAAGATGTCTTTTGCAGCAGATTTTTCCTAATGTAATGTGTCTTTTGATTTCTGGACTGCTGCTTCCATGGGTGTTGATTGTGGATCCAAGTAAAATGAAATCCTTGACAATTTCAATCTTTTCTCCATTTATCATGATGTTGCTTATTGATCCAATTGAGGATTTTTGTTTTCTTTATGTTGAGGTGTAATC
>NW_004443949.1:17094479-17138466 GCF_000243295.1 Trichechus manatus latirostris | reverse complement strand
TACAACCCTGACACACACCTTTCCTGACTTTAAAACAAGCAATATCGCCTTGTTCTGTTCAAACGACTGGCTCTTGTTCCATGTACAGGTTCCTCATGAGCACAACTAAGTGTTCTGGAATTCTCATTCTTTGCAATGCTATCCACAGTTTGCTATGATTCACACAGTCAGATGCCTTTGCATAGTTAATAAAACACACATAAACACCTTTTTGGTATTCTCTGCTTTCAGCCAGGATCCATCTGACATCAACAATGATATCCCTTGTTCCACATCCTCTTCTGAATCTGGCTTGAATTTCTGGCAGTTCCCTGTTGATATACTGCTGCAGCCACATCTGAATGATCTTTAACAAAAGTTTACTTGTGTGTTATATTAATGATATTGTTTGATAATTTCTGCATTGAGTTTGATCACTTTTCTTGGGAATAGGCATAAATATGGATCTCTTTCAGTCTGTTGGCCAGGTAGCTGTCTTCCAAATTTCTTGGCATAGACTAGTGAGCACTTCTAGCACTGCATCCATTTGTTGAAACATCTCAATTGGTATTCCATCAGTTCCTGGAGCCTTTTTTTTGGCCATTGCCTTCAGTGCAGCTTGGACTTCTTTCAGTACCATCGGTTCTTGATCATATGCTACCTCCTGAAATGGTTGAATGTTGACCGATTCTTTTTGGTGTAGTTACTCTGTGTATTCCTTCCATCATCTTCTTTTGATGTCCACTGTGTCTTTTAATATTTTCCCCATAGAATCCTTCAACATTGCAACTTGAGGCTTGAATTTTCTCTTCAGTTCTTTTAGCTTGAGAAATGCTGAGCTTTTTCTTCCCTTTTGATTTTCTAACTCCTGCTATTTGCACAAGTCATTATAATACTTTACTTAGTCTTCTTGAGCTGCCCTTTGAAATCTTCTGTTCAGCTCTTTGACTTCATCATTTCTTCCTTTCGCTTTAGCTACTCAATGTTCAAGAGCAAGTTTCAGAGTCTCTTCTGATGTCCATTTTGGTCTTTTCTTTCTTTCCTGTCTTTTTAATGACCTCTTGCTTTCTTCATATTTGATATCCTTGATGTCATTCCACAACTTGTCTGGTCTTTTGTCATTAGTGTTCAATGCATCAAATCTACTCTTGAGATAGTCTCTAAATTCAGAAGGGATATACTCAAGGTCATACTTTGATGCTTGTGGATTGGTGCTAATTTTCTTCAGTTTCAACTTGAACTTACATATGAGTAATTGATGGTCTGTGCCACAGTTGTCCCTGGCCTTGTTCTGACTGATGATATTGAGTTTTTCCATTATCTCTTTCCACAGATATCACCCATTTGATTCCTGTGTATTCCATGTGGTGAGATCCACATTTATTGTTTGTTGTTTGTGTTGTTGAGAAAGGTATTTGCAATGAAGCAGTCATTGGTCTTGTAAAATTCTATCATGTGATCTCTGGCATCATTTCTGTCACCAATGCCATGTTTTCCAACTACCGATCCTTCTTCTGTGTTTCCAACTTTTACATTCCAACCACCAGTAATTATCCTGTTTGAATATTTGATCAATTTCAGACTGCAGAAGGTGGTAAAAATCTTCAGTTTCCTCATCTTTGGCCTTAGTGGTTGGTGTATAAATTTGAATAATAGTCATATTAGCTGGTCTTCCTTCTAGGAATATGGATGTTAACAGTGTTTTAATTCAGGATAGGTCTTGAAATGTTCCTTTTGACAATGAAGGCGACGCCATCCCTCTTCAAGTTGTCATTTCTGGCATAGTAGACCATATGATTGTCCCATTTAAAATGGCCAATACCAGTCCATTTCAGTTCACTAACTCCTAGGATATCAATGTTTATGCATTCTATTTAATTTTTGATGATTTCCAATTTTCCTTGATTCATACTTCGTACATTCCATGTTCCAATTATTAATGTATGTTTGCGGCTGTTTCTTCTCATTTGAGTCATGTTACACCAGCAAATGAAGAGCTCAAAAGCTTGACTCCATGCACATCATTAAGATTGACTCTACTTTGAGGAGGCAGCCCTTCCCCAGTCATCTTTTTAGTGCCTTCAACCTGGGGGGCTCATTTTCCAGCACTATATCAGACAATGTTCTGCTGCTGTTCATACGGTTTTCACTGGCTAATTCTTTTCAGAAGTAGACTGCCGGGTCCTTCTTCCTAGTCTGTCATAGTCTGTAAGCTCATCTGAAGCCTGTCTGCCGTGGGTGACCCTGCTGTTATTTGAATACCAGGGGCATAGATTCCAGCATCACAGCAACATGCAAGCCCCCACAGTACGTCAAACTGACAGACACATGGGGGATGTTAATATATACTATCACAAAATTTCTTGAGTTATTAATAAAAACACACTTTTGACTCATAAGCCCCATTAATAATAACTTTAAATGATTGAACATATTCATTGAAATACGGCGTTTTGACTTTAAAATATAATAATATCAACCATAACTTAGGAGAGAATATACATTTTCAAAGCATTTCTATTTATATGTGTATATATATATATAGCACAGTGGCTTAGAGGAAACTGCAGCCGTTTATGTATAAAATACTTTCTGAAAGTGAAGTTAGTTCTTTTTCAACATGTTGCACAACTCAAGGGGGCAGCATTCACTTTTTATTCTATGTGAATGGAAGACATGCAGTTGTGCGACATGGTTGTCCTGAATTACAGTAAAATTTTTCTAAAAGGTATAGCTTATACAGTTTCCTTACATTAGACATTTTACTGGTCACCTAAAATGAATTTTTTTAAAGATATATATATATATATTTTAATTTGGAAAATATTTCTTTCTTGACAGGGATGGTTACTGCTAGTCTATGTGGAGACTGCTCTAAGAAGCCTCAATATGGTTCTGCTTTGTCCATGAATTAACAATCTCCCCATGGGAGTGCGATAAAGTTACTTGAATTATAACAGCAATTTAAGGAGCTGTAAGATGGCCCTTTTTTTAAACTTCTTGGGACACAACTTCGCTATAAAACACAAGCAATGCATAAAGAGCTTTCTAGCAAATTTCTCACCAACAGAAACTGGGAATAAAAATATTAAAGCCCACTTGAAGTTTGAGTGTGTGAAAACTCAGTGTCCAAACACAGATAAAGTAGTTTCCAAATAAACTGAACATCTGAGGTACATTTTCACACCTTTTAATGCTCTTGGAAATGGATAATTTGAGAACAAGTGGGGAAAACAAGGGAGTAATTCTTTAAGCAGGCATGCTCTCCTGTAAACTTGCTCTTGTGAAAGACTGCCCATGAGCATATTTAAGGGTTTATTGTTCTTTTTTTTGTGTATATGAGGTATGATTATACATCTGGGGAATGAGTTATGAAATGGAAAATGTTCCTAGCCTGAGACTACAGACAGCTCTCTTTCGGCATTGCTTTGGCTCCGTGACAACGTTTTAAAATTCTGCTTAGTTTAGCTAGAGTTAAATCTCAATTTCTCTCAACAATAAGATAAAACGTATCCAAGTTTGCACACCTCACCCTTTTGCTTTTATAATTTTGATAAAAAAATCACAACAGTAACTTTTGTATTCAATTGCACAATAATTTTCAAGTATCCTTTCCTAATTTATTTTTTTAATTCACTTTCAGGTTATTCAATACCTAGCTAAGCAAACAAGTAAAATGTGCAAATATTTGTATCAGTGTCCAGAAGACATAGATGATTAGCAATAAAATAAATGTCATAACTTTTTACTTGGTTCCAGTTTTGCTGTTTGTGGACAAATCAGTTAAGGATGTAATTTTTTAGAAAAAATATTAATTCCCAATTATTTCTGGATGACTTATCCAGTTGTCAATTAACATTTTTTTAATCTAGCTTTATAAAACTTGGTGTAGTTTGTGACTGGGTGGTATATAAGGAAGAATAACGAGATTTCAGCATAGATCTACCAATTTTTTCTCATCACTACTTTATTAGGTTTATTGGAAAAGAAAAAGAAAAAATCTACATTTATTAATGTATCTTTGAAGACAGTACCTTGTAGTATCTCTTAATGGTGAATTGGTTTTTCTAAGTGTGATAGTTTCTGAAATGCTCATGGGATTCTATTTTGTTTTATTTAGACATGCCTTTCAAAATAATTATTTAAACAAAAGGTTAGTTTTCATAAGTTTGGTAAAATTTGCTTAATTCCCTGTTATACTTGGAATGCTGTTTGGTGTGTAGAAATACTTGGAATGCTGTTTGGTGTGTAGAAAAGAATTCTTCAAGAGTACCTATTTTTATGCAAATAGCGCACACCTTCTATGTTTGTATGCCAACCACGCCTCACCCAGATATTTTCCTAAATGCGCTAAGTTAATTTTTTTTTTTTACAGCAACATGTAAAAAGAAAATTGGCATAGCAGCGCTTATGAAAATACCTTGCGGCGTGATTGGCATAAGAAAGTAGAAGGTGCACATATTTGGGAAAAAATATGGTATGTATCTTTCTTGAGACAAGTTAATTTAAACAGCATTAAATAGAAAATTTAATTTTTAAAAATCAATTTAATTTAAAGAATGAGAACAATTTTATCTTTAAACTTCACTTCTCGGTATTTCATATCAGGCACACCAAAATATATTGATGCTTGGGAAATTTTAAGAATAGTTAAGTTAAAAAAATTAGAACCGCTGATAGGAAAATTTACATTTCTAAAGCACTATCCACTTTTAGAAAATAACAGTATATTAATTGCCTAAAATTGATAGCTAATTTGCAAACATAAAGTTATATGTTTATATTTAACTTTATTATGTCCTAGTTATAGTAATGTTTAAATCTAGTATGATTAACAAAAATGAATGATGCATTATTTTATGTGAGATAATTTTGCATAACTGATTAACCTATATTTTAATTGATCTGTCTTACTTTTCAATTCTTAAAGTTGTAATTTATCAAAAACTTTTAAAATGTATATTTAGAGACTGCTAATCTAAAGAACTCTGTGTTGGAGTTTTCTTTCATTATAATTGCTCGCTGATTTATTAGATTTGTAAACCTGAGATATAGGACATCACATTTCATAAGCTTAAACATTAAGAAGGTGGAATTTTCTCTGTCTGGGAAGTTTTTAACAATGGGAACATTGTGTAAAAGCTCTTTCTCTTTGGCTGGTCAATTGCCAACATGTATTTCCTCTTTATCAGTTCTAGAAGTACATCTTTCTTTTCAAATAATATGCACTTACAATACATTTTGACTAGAAAAAGCTGTTCTGATATTTACATTATATTAAGTTATAAAATCTCTCTTCTACTCTTACTCTAGGCTTTTCCCTTTCTGTCTTTTTATTCTTCTTAATTGCATTTGCAATACCAGTCCCATGGGGTTTATGAAACATCCAAGTGGTGGTGAACTGTTTCACTAGTCAAAACAAGAAAGCAGGAATGTTTGGCTGTTTCTTAGTCCTTGGTAACAGAAAAACTTAAAGCACTTTAGGTTTTTAGGGAAAAAGTCATGAGATCTGCCTTGCAGGATAACCTGGGAATGTGTATCCCCATAGTAATGGCCAAGATCAGGAGTATGAAGTCATCTGAGACAATGTCCAAAGCATTACTTTTGGGAAAAATGGTAATAAACAATTGACAAACCATCATATCAACTCATTTAAAAAAAAAAAAAACACTTAGCAATTCAATATTTGCATGTGTGTTTCAACAGTGATGAATAATTTGGGGTTTCCTTCACTAACAAAATAATAGAACTCTTAACTTTAAACATTTTAATGAATTGGGTACTTTTGTGTGTTTTGAGTTTTCGTTTCTTTTTAGTTCACTGAAGATCGCCTAAATTTATTCGTTCATATGTGTGTTTATACAATCGCTCTATATATTGCTTATTGTAAAGTATATTTGCTTTTTAAAATTTTTTTCTAACAGATATTGAGCAACTGCAAATTATATTAAGTGTATGTGTTTTCTTGTATAAAGGACTATTTTTTCTCTAACTTGCCCCTGAAATCAACACTCCATCCAAACATATCTCTGGATTATCCAATATTATTATTTTTTATCCAGTTCTATCAATTCAAACCTGTGCAGTCCACTTTCTATTTCACCTTCAAAATACTAGCAGGAAGAATAAAGATGATGGGATGTAATAGTGATGACAGTGCACTCCAAAGAAGACCTTGTTGATTCTGCTAGATATCATAAGCAGACTGAGGATACTTTTATATTACTGAGTCATAATTTTTAACATTATTACAAATTAGAGATATTTTTTTCCCCGTTGGCAAAATGAAAGCAACAACGTACCTAAAGCACAGAGGAATTCAGCAACTTCAATAGCTGTTTTCAAAGAGATTGATGCTTTTCTTGAGGAAATTCAAATACAATGTAGTGGACATAATAATATACATGTATGCTAAATATTCTCTATTTGGGGGCAAAAGACACTGACTTGCTAATATAAAATTTCTTGCTTATCCTTTCCATGACCCTCTCCTTGTGTTTGATGTCAGAAAATTGACAGAAGTTGGGGCCTTATTGAAGTTGTCACAGAAAAGGAAAGCCAAAGAAAATTCTCATCAAGTTTTTCTTTCTCTCTCTAGGTTGATGAAATAACTAAATAAGATTTTTTTTTTCCTTTTTCTTTCTTCCTTAAAATCTAGTAATTTCTATCGTTTTTGTTTTTTTGGTAGGTTAATTAGATTTTTTTGTTTGTTTGTATTTCTTATTTCACAATCCTTGTAATGCCCTAGAGGAACCTGGGCCCTATGACTAAGTGCTCTGCTGCTAACTGAAAGGTCAGCGGTTTGCACCCACCAGCCACTGTGTGGGAGAAAAGACCTGGCAATCTCTTCCTGTAAAGATTACAGCCTAAGAACTGTAAAGATTACAGCCTAAGAAATCCTATGGGGCAGTTCTACTCTGTCCGACCGGATTGCTGTGAGTCAGAATCTACTGCACTGCACACAACAATAATAACATAAAGCCCTAGAGAAGGCTTTTAAAACAAATGTCGTTTATGGGATTTTAGTTAATATGACTTATAAAATCATAAGTTGGCTTAGAAAGTCAAATTAAAAATATAATAGTAATATTGGTAAAATAGTCACCAGTTTTCCAATGGTGTTTGAGATAGTTGTATTAAAAACTATGTTTTTGGTCTCCTGTTCTCCATATATTTACTTGGAGCCTGTCAATGGCAAGAATATACTGAGATAAACCATTAGGGAAATTGACTGATGGGCTTTTCTAGAGTCGGTTCACATTAAACCTTCCTATAACAGCACACAGATTTGGCATTGCTAGCTACCCAACAACAGCTTTATATCAATTTAAAAGAGAAGAGCACTGGTCCAGGCATGTGGACTAAATTATAATCATAAAGTGATCTATTGCTGATATGCTAAAGGAGGCATTAAAAATTAATATTTAATCTTTAAGCATAGTTATAGATAGATATTTTGAAATTTTTTTTGGTTAATTCAAGTTAAATAATTTAACTTGCTTAATGGTCATTTTAATACACTTTGTAAAGATTTTAAATGATGTAATTACACACACAAGCTAGCAAAGATGTAAAGATTATCAGACAGAACGCTATAGAATATAAACAAAAGGTTTTTTTTGTGCACAGGAAAGATTCTGATAGTTTTATAAACACTGAGAATTAAGTTAAAACCTAAATGACTCCAGATAGAACTGTAGGTCATTTATCAATTTCATACACAAACAGAATTTTTTTTCCAACAGAAATTCTAAATGCACTTCTGTTTTTGTTTCGGTTGAAAACTAAACATTTATGTCGTTCAATATTGCAAACTCAAAAGTGAGGTGGTACTGTTTTTAATTTAGCCTATCTTATTAGGTGTTAAAAATTTCTTTAACTTTTGTTGATCTAATTATCTACTTTGTCAAAATATATCGTGGTCATTTTCCTTTTTGTGTTGTTTTTGGGGATGTCTACTTCCTACCTCCCTCGTTGTGTTTACAGTGAATGTACTGTTTGTGTATAGCAAAAGATCATCACAGTTTCCCAACTTAATGGAGTTTAGTCTAGAATTGCTTGCTGTAAACAAAGATGAGAAAAAGACACTTGCTTTACTCAGGAATGTGGCCTAGTGTCTGAGGTTTTAGTCCTACAAGCTTAGCAAATATGTTTAAGTGCATTTCAATTTTGTGAAAAAAGTTGTACATATTACATGTGTATCATAGCTCATGGTTCCCTAAGATAAAAAAATGAATTTTAATTTCTTGTAAATAAATTTAAAATTTTCAGTAGATTTTTTTTGGCAACTGGAAAATACATGTTGCTTCTTTTAATGAGAAATTGAATCCTGATCAGGTAAATATTTATCTTAAGCTTGTTATGGAGAAAGCCTTATCATAAGTGATGTAGAGCATGTAATTGAACTATAAAATGGTGGTGGTGATGGTGGTGATGGTGGTGGTGGTGGTGATAGTGGTGGTGATGGTCTTGTATATACCCACATTGTGTTTTAAAAGGAATTTTGATGTCTGTAATAGAATAATAAGACATGTCATGCATACTCTCTAGGAAAAAAAAAAAAAAAAAAAAAGACCTGCATACAACAAATAATGTAAAAGCCCAGACTGAATAATAAAAAGATGTTATGGACAAATGAAGGATGGAGAAGTTTAGAGAACAAGGAGCTTGAGTCAAGGATGTCTTTATGCAAGTGTGGCATTTTACTTGAAACAGTAATGGGAAAACCCAGATATATGACTAGATTTGCAATAGTAAGAACTCTAAGATCTGAGGGGCTTTCTAGGCTTTCTATGGGACTGTGACAAAGAGTGAATATAAGAAAGTAGATTGGACAGGCATTCTGAGTAATTTGAACTTTCTCCAAAACAATTGGAGGACACTAAATGCCATAAACATTCACTGCTATTTATTAGAAATCTGCTATGTTTTCCGGGCATTATGCTATGCACTTTAAATGTGTCATCTCTCTCCTCTCTCTTTCTTTTTTTTTTACAACAACCCTTTAGGATAGATAGTATCATTTTCATTTTTAGATAGAAAAGTGAGGTGTGATTAATTTCTTTTATGTGTGGCCTTTCTAGCCATGGTCTTGTAACTCCTGCCCAGGTGATTGGGCAGGACTGTGTGATAGGATAATTGTGGCCCACCAAGGGGATTGGTCCGTTCTGCCTTAAAAGAAAGCCAATTCCAGCGCAGAGAGGAGAACCCCAGCACCATCAAGGAAGAACAGCCAGGAGCAGAGAGCTCATCTGCTCCTTGTGCTGAGAAGGCCCTGGAAGCAGGAGACAGAGAGAGGGAGAGAGAGCAAGCTGTAACCCTGAAGACAGTGAGAAGAAGTGGCAGCAGAGACCCGGCAACAGAGACCTGGCAGTAGGAGATGGTTAGTTGGGCTTCCCAGCCCACAAAGAGAGAAAGCTGAGTGCCTTTGGGGAGAGCCTAGGGCCAGGGAGAGGTATGCCTGAGAGCATGGCTGGGAAGAGGCTGTCCTGATGGAAGAAATGTATCCTAAGTGTTCCTGAGCCTGAATTGTAACTGTTACTTCCCTAATAAACCCCATAATCTTGAATATGGTCTGTGAGTTCTGTGTGGCCATTGCAATGAATTATCTAACCCAGCAGAGAAGTAGAGAGTGCTGTGCAAGGGACAGTTCGTGTCAGGATTCATAAAGATGGTGAAGAGGGGGCTTATTTGGCCTCCACCTCATGGAAGTCAGACTTACGCTGTTGATCTTGGTTCTCCTTCCCCTTGTGGGATTGAAGGAGGTCTGACAATGCCCCCAAGCCATTTTTACGAAAAGCAATATTGAAAATGATAAAATAGCTTTGCTTTCACAAGGTTATCTATTGTGGTAGAAAAATAAAATGAACGGCATATATTCTATGTGAAATTTTTTGGGGGGATGTTGGTTAGATTAAATTATTTCCATTATTATTTTCTCTTCTTTAATCACTCATTTACACTGTGGTAAGTATACTCAATGTTCTAGACAATGAGCTGAAATTCAAGATGGTAAGTAGCTGAACTGGTTGTAAAATCAATTTGTCTGCTGAAAAGATTGTGTCATTTCCTTTATGCCAAGGAGCTTCTCAGCACTGGTAGGTATGTCACCAAGAAAGTATCCAGCTGAAAACCCTCTTATGTCACAGTATAAAATGTTTTCAAGACAATAGAAACTGAGGAGTTGAGGTGCTGACTTGGTCAGAATCACATAGCTAGAAAATTACTGTTGTTTAATTGCTTCCTCCCTGAAGCTACTTTTAACCATACGTTGCTCCCAGTATCTTCCAGATGACCGGCCTCGGGGTGGGAGCATGCTTAATATTGTACTGGTTTCTTGGTGGTACTACTATGCAGTTCTTTTTTATTTTCTGGCCTTCTTTATTACTTCATATAGAGACAAAAAAACAAAACTTAAAAATTTTAATGAATTAAATAAAAAGAAATACTTTTCCATTGACAAATTCCCTGAGATAGTAAAATGATTCAGCTTAACTTCCAAAACTATACTGATAATTCATCCATGTAGAGCCATTTCTGCTAGAATTTTACATTAGTAAAAATTATTGGACAATTAAAGATGGAAGTTAATCCCTTTTTTTCCATTACAAACTACACTGCTACATGACTGAGGAAAACCACATGATTTAAAAAATGTTAAGTCCTATTTTTTCAAATAGCATAAAATGTGGTAGTCCATTGACCTCCTATCCTGTCATAAGTAACTCTTTTTTAATTCTTTTTTTCTCCATGTTTTCTCAATAATTGTATTGTTTCTTTTCCTCTATCATCAAGAATGCAAATTTAAGTGAAATGTGAATCAGACTTAAGTATTCTTATGTCTGAGAGCAGGAAATTGTCGCAGAATTGACTCAATAACCAGATATTATGAATTGTTGCATCTTACCAGGGAGAATAGCTAATCATTGGAGGCTCTAAGATTCTTGCACCCTCTTTGAGATCTGGGGTTAAGAGGGATCACTAAATTTCTGTGTCTCGAAAATTTGAATATGAAGAGAGGTGATTTATGAGATAAACAGGAAGTAAACATGTATGATTTAGGGCTCAAGTAACTAAGTTGATGTGTTACTTGGGAAAAGTCATTTAACCTCTTAGTTTTTTTCATTTGTAAAAAAAAATTGGTATGAAAAATGAATGTTCTATTTACTTCATCCATTGGGAGCTTACATTAAAATGTTAGAGAAAGGACTTCTGATTTCCAGTCCTACATATAAAGAGCTTAGAAGTAATCACTCCCGTCTTCATAACAAGAAAAATCTGAAAGAAAAGAAAAAATCAACACTTCTTAGTTACAACACAGAATCGAGATTACAGGGCAAACTGTTGACCTGAAAACAAGAGAGATAGGTGAATGGGTACAGAGAATCACAAATTACTGAGAGCAGAAACAACCTCTAGATCCAGTAAATGATATTAATATTAAAGCATAATTGACTAATTGCTGGATACTGAGCTGGTTATAGCTTGAGTTAAAAGTGCCTGAGGGACCACTGTGGGACCCACTACACTTTCCTTAATTTAACCTTCAGGAGTCCCACCAGGTTCTCACTGATCCAGAGAAAATTCCCCTAGTGTTTCAGGCAGAGGGAGAGGAATATAACCATTTTGAAATATACCCAGAGTATTTTTTTCTCTTTAAAAAAAGCCTGCTCATAAAGGATATTAATTTACCAGAGTCTAATAAACTGGAAAAGGGAAATACCCAGCTCCCTCTGACCTTCCTGTTTCACCTAAGGGGCAGGGGTGAGATGCACTTGTGAAGGTCACAGCCCAGGGGCACAGGCTACTTAAAAATCTGTGACCTAAT
Source organism: Trichechus manatus latirostris (assembly GCF_000243295.1). NCBI lineage: Eukaryota > Metazoa > Chordata > Mammalia > Sirenia > Trichechidae > Trichechus > Trichechus manatus. The sequence goes on along the minus strand of NW_004443949.1, from coordinate 17,126,660 downwards.
CATAGAATTAAAGAACATTTCCCTTCATCCCACTTCTTATCATCTCTTGCTAGGGTTCCTGTATAATCTGTTGCCATGAAGTCAATTCCAATTTATAGCAACTCTAATAGAGGACAGAGTAGAAATTCTGCATAGGATTTCCAAGGCTGTAATCTTTACTGAAGCAAACTGACATATCTCTCTCCCCCAGAGCAGCTCATGGGTTCGAACAATCAACTTTTGGTTAGCAGCTGAGCGTTTAACCAGTGAACCACCAGGGCTTTTTTCCTAGCAAGAGGTTAAAACTGAAAGAATGGCAAGACTAAGGTCCTGTTTAAGAAGAAATCTCTAAGGCAACCCAGAGACAACAGGAATGAAAAGAATAAGGGCTTCTAGCCTCTGAGGTAATTTTTGCCTCTGACACTTACAGAAACTTCAAGCAATAAACACAGCCTACCTCCTAGCCAGAGAAACATAAAACTTCCCAATAAAGGTCGATTTACCTCAGTTCCTTTTACCCAATACATCATGTCCAACTTTCAGCACAAAATTACAGGACATAAAAAAAGGCAAAAAAAAAATTCTGAAGAGACAAAGCAAGAGTCAGAATCAGACTCAGATATAGTTGTGATTATGGAATTATCAAACTGGGATTTTAAAATAACTATGATTATATGTTAAAAATCTAATGGAAAAAAGGAAAACATGCAAGAACAGATGGGCAATGTAAACAGAGAGACATAAAATCTAAGAAAGAATTAAAAGGAAGTGCTAGAAATTAAAAACAAAAATAAAATATTCTGTAACAGAAATGAAGAATGCTTTTGATGGGCTTATCAGTAGACTGGGCATGGCTGTGGAAAGAATCAATGAGCTTAAAATATGTCAATAGAATCTTACCAAACTGGAAGCAAAGGAGAAAAAAATGAAGAAAAAAAATACTCAAGACTTTGGAAAATTACAAAAGGTATAATACATGCATAATGAGGATGTCAGCAGAAGGAAGAGAGAATGGAACAGAACAAATATATGAGATAATGTGGAGAATATTCCAAAATTAATGGCCAATGTCAAATCACAGATTCTGGAAGCTCAAAGAACACCAAGCATAATAAATACAAAAATATATACAGAGGCACGTGATACTGAGAGGGAAGAAAAATGATAATAGGCCAGAAACTTGGATCTCCACAAAGAAGGGAAAAGAGAGAAGATATAAATGAAGGTAAAACAAAAGTTTTATTTTACTTATTTTTAATTGAACTAAAAGATGATAAATTTTACCTCAAAATAATAATAGTAAAAATACATTGGATAATTATAGTTTATGGATGAGTGAAAAGTATGACAATAATGTTAAAAGGGATGGTGAGGTGAACTTAATTTCTTTTAAAACATAAATTAAGAAAACTTATTTTAAAAGACCAAATATATTTTAGAAGTTTCTTAGAGCATTTAATCAATATCAAGCACAGTGATTGAGAGCCTGAAATTTGCATCAGAGAGATCTGCATTAAATACTAGCTCCCTGGTTCCATCACTTACAGCTATATGAATTTTATCAAATTTTCTAATTTTTTAATGCTCAGTTTCCTCATCTGTACTATAAGAATAATTGTAATGCCTAACTTATAGGGTTGTCATGATGATTAAATGAAATGATACACATAAATTACTTACTATAGAGACATGGAATATGAATAAAACATAGTACTGACTGATATTTAATATTAAGAATATTTAAAGATATGAAATTTGTAGTTTTTTAAGCATCCCAAAGTTAAATACTATATTGATGAACAATACCATAACCTCCTTTTTATCCACTATATTCCAGTCTTTTTGCATTGCTATGGTAACTTGCATTGATCATTCTTCAAAATCTGTTTATGTCTTACATGGTTTTAGTAAGAACTCAGGAAAGCCTGGAGAATGTACTGATGTAGAAAGTAAAGCTCTGGACCAGAACAGAGCAAAGGAAGAGAACCTTTGTGTTTGCTTCCCTACCTAGCTCAGATAAAATTTTTGCACAGTTTAATGGGCAATCTGGAAATTTAATTGTGATCAACTAAAATGAATGTTGAAATAAATATTAATTTTAGATTATAAACTGGTAGAAAAAGCATTAAATTCATGGTTTTGTTTGCAAGGAAGAATAAGGGTACAAATATATGGCTAGGCCACAAGTAAAGTCAGCTTTAGACACATAGTCTTTGAAGGTTTTATACTCAGATAAGGGAACAAGATAAATAAGGCATGAAGATACTCTGAATCTAGGGAAGTGAAATAGACAAATTAAGAAGCACCATGCAATAGACTAATTGACTAAATAAAGTACGGATAATGTGTTGTTGGACTAAAATGAGGGCAATTCTGAATTCTCTTCCTAGAAGGTAATAAAGAGGAGTCAGCAGAAGCTTCCTCAGGAGATGACCTTGGAGCATTCCATGTGTTGATGTTACATTCTAGAAAAGAGAAAGACATGTAGAGTTGTGTAGTCACATGAATGAGCACAGTATTTTGGGGAAATTGGCAAGGTTTTCATATGGCTGTACAACGATAAAGTCTGATATTTTATATATTTTTTCACAAATTAAAATTACATTCATTTGTTTAATCTACAAATATATTTATAAATTATTATTATATTTTTAGTAACTGATGTAATGGGGACTGAGAGTAATGAAGTGACTCATCCAAGCACACACATCTAACACAGCTGAAAACTCTGTTTCTTATTATTCTAAGTGAATATTTTGAAAATATATGAGTTTGAAAGTAAATTAAATATGACAAGTTTAAGCATATTATTAAATAATAAAAATTATCCAAACAGTAATGGGAATAGATTTTATGAATTTTAACATAATTTAAGAAATATGTAATATATATGCAGTTGCTCTAAACTCACTAAATGAAATCTTAAGTATCAAAAAAAATTGCAATAAAACATTTATTTAAGTTCAATGTTGTTTTAAGATGTTATTGTAAATGGCAGAGAGATTATTCATTTATTTTCCTGTTTTCCATTCCGTATTTAGTTTGCTGGCGTTTATCCAAAAAGAGCTTCCAGGGAGAGTTAAGTGCAAAGCCGAGAGTATTACATTCTAAAACAATAGTCAATGGGACAGAAGTACAGGGGACATACGTAAGAGCCCCTCATCTTTTCCTTCATTTTGCACATTGGGGAGCAGTTCTAAAAGTAGGTAAGCAGGTGAGGTGATATAACAAATGTTGTGCTACGTAAGAAATTTCAGAAGTTAGCTCCAGTCCTACTTCGGCCAGCCACATCATCTCAGAATAAAATGGTTAGACTATATGCATTTAAGACCGGTTTTAGCTTTAACTTTATGTAGAGTTGCAGGGGGATTTTGACATGAATTTAGAGATACTGGAGTAGATTCGTTAGAAGAAAATGTTAGAGGAAGATAAAAAAAGGTATTAGTTTATCAACCTCAAAGCCTTTCTGTATAAGAAATGTCCAAGGGGTCTCTTACATATTGAAGCTTAGAGTAAGAAAAAATATTTTAGCACTTATATTAAAAATCTGAGAGGAGTAGAGAAAGAGAAGGAAGCTTAGATTGAAAAAGAAAGAATTCATTTTGGCAGTTAAATTGTTATATCAAAATCTATGTAACATTTTTAAAATGTGAAGAACATATTTTAAATAACATTTCAAAATACTATTTTATTTATTGAAGTATTTTAATTATATTAAGTTAAAATTTAAAAATATTAAGAATTTTAAATTTAAATAGATTTAAAATATTAAAAGTATATTTGAGAATAAGGAGAGGATATAAGGAAATTATATATGACCATCCCAAGGGAGATTTGGTAAACAAGGTCTCAGTCTGACATTATAGAAACAAAAGTGATGAAATATGTCTCCAAATTTACTATTTAGCAAATGTGCAAAGAATTGAAAAAGTTGTACAGTCGTTATATATATATATATATGTATATATGGAGCCCTGGTGGTGCAGTGGTTAAGAGTTAAGAGCTTGGCTGCTAACCGAAAGGTTGGCAGTTTGAATACACCAGTTGCTTTCTGGAAATCCTATAGGGCAGTTCTACTTTGTCCTGTAGAGTGGCTATGAGTCAGATCACTCGTTGGCAACAGGTTATTTTATATACATATATATATATAAAATTTTGGTAATATTTCATATTAAATGCACAATTTAAATCATCTGATAGTCATAAAACATGTTTCAATAGTGAGGAAAAGATTTAGCTTTGCATTTTGGAGTTCAAAATGTCTACATGTACTGAGAAAACAGAATGATAGAACCTGCTTAAAAAAAAACAAAAACAAAAACCCTTTGCCGCCCAGTGGATTCCAACTTCATAGCGACCCTATAGAACAGAGTAGAACTGCCCCACAGGGTTTCCAAGGAGCAGCTGGTGGATTCAAACTGCCGACTTTTTGGTTAGCAGCCAAGCTCTTAACCACTGAGCCATGCAATTGAGAGTTTGAGGGCGTAAAGAGGAAATAACAAATCAGGAAGGTGTATGTATTTATTGCCCTATGTTACTCTCTTATAACATGATTGTTGCAGATTCAGTTTACGTTTTGGAAGAGAATGTTGTGAGTAACGTTGGTTTCTAAAAATCAAATCTTTCATTAGATATGCATATACCAAAGAGGGACAAATAAAGAAATAAATGTCAACTTTTAGTTCATTTCTATTTTTAGACATAGTTCCTCCAGTAAGCCTTTCTGGACCTGTCCAAGTCTGGCTTTGATGCCCTCCTATGTATTTATACTATTACGCCCTTAAGAATTTGGAGCAAATTGCCTTTATGCTTGCCTGTTACCCTACTAAGAAGGTGAACTCAGGCAGGGTTTATGCTGAGCTTTGTTGTGCATTGCTCTTAGTACTATTTTTGCTATGTAATAAGCTAGTATAATGAACTAGTGAAATATAGTATCAAAAATTAGTCTAATTTGTGGAAAAGCAAAACATAACAAAACCAATAAATGCAATAACAATCAGTATGAGAAAATAAGTGAAGTAGTTAAGAGCTTGGGTTTTAATTAGGATGGGATTTTATTTTTTCAATCTCAGATGCATCACTTACAGTATGAGAAAAACCCACTATCTTTATGTTTCTAAGCCTCAGTTTGTAAATTTGTAAAATGGAGACAATAATAATGTTGACTTCATAGAGTTGTTGCAAGGTTGAAATGAGGTAATATATGTGTGAACGATGATTGTTATTAACTATAACTTTTGATAGAAAAGCCATCAATAATATAGAATAAAAACGGAAGTATTTTTCCACAAAAATTAAGTGTGTTAAATATTATGCAGTTACTGTGTATCATGAAAAAATGTCATCAGGGATAAACAAAAATCTGTCTCTATCAATTTTAAAAAGTATGTTATTTTGCATGCTTCAAATATTGTAGCAACACTACTGTATCTCCAGAGTCTGAGACATAATAAATATTGCATAAATATCTGTCAGATATGTAAAGTCCCTTCATTGCTATATTAGAACCCAGCATATTACAGTGCTGTACATTGGAAGGGTGATTTCTGTTTTGTTTTTTTTTTCTTAATCCATTAAACTTTATATTTTCTGAGAAGTAGGTCATTTGATGAGTCACCCTGATGAGAAGAAAATCTACATAAAAATACAATTTTCTCTGTTTTGGCCATCAATGCAAGTTTCTACAAGGTGCATTTCCTTTTACGATTATGATAATCCCTCTCTTTGGAATATAAAGGATACCTCCAGTTTGTGTGTGTGTTTCTGCATGTGCACGTGAGCGTTGTAAGGAAGCAAATTCAAGAAGATTATGTAATTTGGGAGACAAATAGATGCTTTTATTTATCTATTTTTTTCGTTAGAATCAGGGTGTTGCCTTTTCTAATACCAGGTTAAGACATTTTCCTGCAGCTGTATGGGATATACAGGGCACATAACGGCGAAGAGAAAACCTGCTTTCAGCAAGAATGTAACAGAGGGAACAAAAGTGTTTAACAATAGGTAGAGGTTGGTTACCATAGGCATTTATTACAGTAAAAATGTCTAAAAAGCACTATTTCTTTTGTATCATACAGGAAGTGTATTTTTTTGTCTTACCCTAAAGCTTAGCAATAATCTTAATATATTTGATACCTTCATATACCTGAGGAATGAGTACTGTTTCAAAAGTAAGAGTGCCATCTAAAAAAAAGAAAAACCCTCACAATATCAGTGTGTGTGTGTGTGTGTATGTACGTGCACAAGCATACTCACATGCATAATGTGAAAACCAGTCGAGATGATTCTGAGTCTTATTCCAAGGGAATCATGACTCCCTCCTACTCACCATGAAAATTTATACCTATGGTTTGTGGCAATACTGCTAGCTGTTTACGCACCATCTAGTCCCACCTTTGCCTCATTATATAAACTCCAACTAAAACACTACATTTTCCAGCTTCCCTTATAGCTATAAGTGAATGAATCACAGATTTTTAGTGACTGAGATTTGTGGGAGTCTGGTGGATATTTCTGAGAAAGTTTTGTTGTCTTGATTTTGGCCCTACACTTCTCATTTAAAATATACTTTTTAATCTTGCCTAAAATTCACTATGACTTTGGATTGGGAGTGATCATCTTGCAACCATGTGGGCTACATCACAAAAGGATGACATTTTTGAGGCAAGAAGGAGCATGGGTCCTTGAGACATTCTTCAGTAGCCAAATCTGTGCTAGTCATCCCTACCTGAAAACTACCTGTTAAATAAATTCTGACCCCTGTGGAAGGGTTTCTAGTTTACACAGATGAAGAAAATCCTAGGTGTTATATAACTCATTAGTATGTTTATAGATGTGGAGACTTAGTTCTACAGTGTTTCAACACATGATCTATAGACTGATGCCCCCTGTATTTCTATTTCCATCTTGAACCTTTCACCTAAATTTCAGACTCATGTATCCAACTGTCTACTTGCCATGGTTACATAACTGTCTAGGAGGATTACAAAATTAACAAGCCCAAGATGGAAGCTTGTAGTTCCACTTACCCACTCCCAGGGTCTGCTGATAGAGTAGTGTTCCCCATTTCTAGTTAATGGCTATTCTATTTGTGATGTTGTCCTTGCCGAAAACCTTGGTATTTTCCTTAACTAATTCTTGTCAAAACTAATTTCCATTAACTCACCTGTTAACTTTGCCTCTAAAATGTGTTCTGATATAATCAATTTTCACTACTTCCATTGCTATCATCTTGATTACAATCACTATTAACACTTTCATGAATTATTACATATTTCCTAATTGGTCTCTGTCCTTCCCAGCTTTCCTCCTCTCCAATTTATTGCAAAAGAGCAGCAGGAGGGATCATTTGAAAGAGTAAATCAGTAACATCATGTCTCTGCTTGAAACAATCTCATTTACAATAAAGATAAAAATATTTGCAATTGTTCTTGAGGTCTAGAAGATTATGTCCTCTTATCTTTCCCCGTCATTACTTAATACTCTCCAACTCTCTCACTCTGTTCCAGAAAGCTGTACTGATGGATAACGACAAGCAGTTAGACGATTGGAATACTTTCACTCTTTCAGAGTTGCAAAGATATTTTAATACCGATTATCTGAGTCTTTCTCCATCAAGGCCCTCAATTTAATAGGCTGTAAACTTAATGGATATCCTAATATGATAACCCATGTGATAATAATCATATTTCCTTTTGTTTTTATCAATCCCAGCTCTGTAGCTACAAGGCTTAAAAGATCTTTTCACCATGATCAAGGAAATTCCCTGACTTCTGTCTTTGCCCCCTTAGGAACTTGTGTTCCTCTACTTCAAATTATTCAGCCCTGCCTACCATAAGTAGTTACGTTGTTTTGTGGTCCCTTGATTCAAATATTCTTTATAACTTTATATGTTGGCAGCAACCAGGTCCTTGTGGTTCCAGGAAATATTAATTCTTTCATCACTGTGCTTTGTGCTGTTAGTTCTCATTCTAGAAAATAAATGAAACATGCTTCCTTTCACCCATTCTTGAACAGATAACTCCAAATACTGCACATTTTCCTGGGGTTTGTTGCTTACATTCTATTCTTTCACACTAATTTCTGAAACATTTAGGGTTCTTTGGTTGTACGTTTAAGCTGACTCTGTCTAACTTTTTGGGAAAATAAAAAAGATAATATCAGAGGACTAAAACAATTCAAAGACAATAAAACCAGGTTTGGAAATGGGCAAGATCAAAGATTAAGTGGAGAGAAAGATGGAATATTCAGAATGGTTTCATAGCTGGACCAATTTGGTTAGGGCTTACTCTTAAGTAAATAATAAATAAGGAGACTAAATATTAGCATGCCATTTGCTCAACATTCAACGGCCTGGAAGAGAACATTAAGGTGGTTGAGTTTAGTCATGTGATCAACCTGGGCTCTGCCCTAAGTGAGAGAAAAGATCTGTCTATCCCTTTGACATTCATAATGGAAAGCAGGCTCCTGAATTTATCATACCACACAAATGGAGGAGAGAATAACACCACAGGAAATCAGCCTGCTGTTTCAAGGGCATGGGATAGAATCCAGGTGATCAAAAAATGTCAAAAATCTTCATACAGATCCTGTCCAAGATTACTTCTCCATAGTAGCATATGGCTACTATTAAAATTATTGTTTTAATTTTACTAGTTGCGAGTTTCCTCGTCAATGTTGCGTTTACTTCTTAATACTTGAATTTGACCTGTGGAAGGATGAACACATAGCAATTTCTGTAGAGGCTGAAAGAAGCAATGTCAAAGTAAATTATGTATTCAAAGACCTGTAATAATTTATGAAAATTTTTCATAGCAAAGTCTAATAAAGTCAGTAAAAGTGTCACCTTGAGATACGCCAGTATATTATGGTGTGTGTTAGTATCTCTAATTAGGAAAGGTTCTGAAGGTCAATTTGATGATGACAGTCTTACGTTATATTAGTTAATGGAACTTTACTTTGTACTTACACAGTGTCGGGCTGTTGTGCATGTTATTCTGTCATGCACTCTTTCACTTTTTTTTCTTCTTATTTTTCATGCTGTACTTTGACCACATAAAGAAAATAAATAAGACGGCCTCGCTAACTCTCTCAGTCTTTGTTTTTAGCTTTGAAAAGCCAGTTAGAAAAGTCAAAGGCAAATTCATTGCATTAATTTCAAAGCTGGAATTGGAGCGATCTAATAAGAGTAGCTGACCAGGGCAAAAGAACCTAGAAGCATTAGGAGATTTAAATGCTAACTGGCTCCATCATTTTGTGTAATTTTGAATGTCTTTACTCGAGGAATTTGGGGAGAGCTTTTTAAGGACAGTGGGGGTTATGATATCTGTAACCAGACTTACTGAATAGTCTCCAAATCAAAAGGGCAGAAAATTGCATTTTAATCATTACATTCTGCTTAGAAAATCCAGATAAAGTATCCAAGTTAATGCATACACTCTATTGAAAGTTCTATGTTTAAGATGAGAGAAGGAAAAATGTCAGCCATTTTAAAAAGGGGAATTCAGGTGGAGATAAAATTAGAGAGTGTAGTAGAAATTATAAAAGTTTTTGTTGTACACATATAAATTATTTAAACTCCTTGAGTTTTTGTTTCCTTATAGACAAAATGGAGTAATTGGACTTGTAGTGTTTTGGTGTGGGTTAAAGACAATGTACTTAAATAAATACCTGTGGTGCATACAGGAGAGGGACTCTTTACAATTCTTTGAAACCCCTTGTACTTTGTGCTGTCCTGCAAAGGCTGCAAAGTTAAAATAACATTTCTTAGACACCTCTGAAATGCTGGCGATGATGCATATTTGGCTAACTCAGATGCACATGCTTAATATTTAGCAAGCAGAACTGAGACAAAGGCTGCTTCTGCTGTTGATGAGATTTTGGCTGGAAAGCCCTAAGTCCAGTATAAAGTCACTGGCTTCGTTGTGCAAACATGTAGAGCTGGAGCTGTTGGCACAGGTGTGGCATGATCTGGAAGTGTGGCAATATTATTTAGTTGTTACTTCTGGTCTTGGTGACTTTACAGGCTTCTTGACTATAACAGTGGCAGCGTGGTTCTGGAGGTGGCAGCTAAATGGATGTCTCCCTATTCCTTGGCCAGTTCTCAATGGTAACAACTTCCTCGGTGGTTTGGTAGTCATTCCTCAGTGCCCAACCTAGAGTCTGTTTCTTGTACCCTTGAATAAATCTCTTCTTAGAGTAGCTTGAGAAGATTATGCTTTCTGGAAAGGAGCCTCAATAACACAGTGATGAGCACAGATAATGATGCATAGCAGGTAATTAATGGTGATAATTATTGTGATGTTGTAGCTGCAGAAAAATGCGTGTGTATGCAAAAGAAGGAATATTTAAAATTTTGAGGATGAGTTTCTTAACTAAATTCTGAATGAACTCACCATTTTGGGAAACCTCCAAAAATTCTGTTTTCTTTTATCAAATCAAATTTTATATACTAAAATATAATTAAACAGTAGATGAGACATGAATTAATTATATGCTGAATATAAAATGGAGCTCTAATCATTATTCTGTAAGTAGGTGCTCTGATTAGCGAACTCAATAAGAAAGTACTCCAGGTAATACGTGCAAAGTCTATAGAAATTCCTCTGAAGAATACTTTAATCTGTTGTGAGTTTAATATAAAAAGTTAAGTGACATGTGCTGGAAGACATATAGCTTGAGTTAAATTGTATCCAAATCCCAATGCAATGTGGAAATATAATTTTAATGAAAATGCAAAATTCCTAGTAAAATAAAAGCAATATATAGATTGTGGTCAACTAGTCCTTTTTCTCAAAAGAAGTTTGCATTTCCTTACAGCTACATTTGACTGCTCCCAAGTTATTTGAAAAATCTCAAAACAATATTGAATGCATTTAAAAACACGTGTTGCTACTAATGTCTTTTGGGAAAACGATAGTGAGTCACCTTGTGGTCATCAAGAACCAAGTCAGCTTAAATAGCAATAACCAGCAGATGTATAATAAAGGCAACAAAACTGAAAGTCTTTGGCTCTGCCTCCAGCAAAGTAACAGGAAATGAACAGTTCAGGACATTGGGGCTGACTACATATTCAAGTGTAATTCTTTGACTAAATCAAGCATTATTGCAAAGGATAAGCTTCATGCTGTTCCCTTTAAGCAGCTGTAATCACCAATATTGCAATGTGTTGTTCCTACAAGCAATATTTTCATACCAAGTTATTAAAGACAAATGTCTTCTATTGTTTTATGTATTTTCAAACTACTACTCACGTTTCATACTTTTTAAGATTTCTTAAAACAGAGCAGATATATACCTTTTGGTTTTTTAAATGTATGTGATGGAAATCTAATTTAAAATCTCATAAGGTCCTATAAATGTCTGGTTCCTGTATCATACACAAGTAAGCATAGAAAAGATTTTTGCAGCTCTTCCACTACTCAAACACTTTAAAATAAGGAAACAGTCTTAGAGTACGTAAGGGATTTAACTAAAGTCACACCTATTGTGGATTAATTAGCTATTTTCTTAAGTATACCAGAAATTATAGGCATTTATTTAGAAATATGCATATTTTCTTAATCTTTCTCTTTGTGTCTGCATCTAATCTCTTACACATAAGTACGTATGAGATAATTTTGCAAAGCTAACTCTGAAATAATAATGCCTAAATGAGTTTTTACTTTAACTACTCTACCAAACCAAAACCCACAGCAATCAAGTGGATTCTGACTCATAGTGACCCTGTAAGACAGAGTAGAGCAGCCCCATAGGGTTTCCAAGGCTGTAAATCTTTATGGAAGCAGACTGCCACATCTTCCTCTGTGGAGCAGCTGGTGAGTTGAAACTTCCTCCGGTGGTTAGGATTTTCAACACATATTTTTGGGGGACACAATTCAATCCATAACATTCCACCTTAGCCACTATGCCTGTGGTGGGAGCCCTGGTAATATAGTGGTTAAGAGCTCGGCTGCTGAACCAAAGGTCAGCAGTTCGAATCCACCAGCAGCTCCTTTTAAACCCTACGGGGCAGTTCTGCTCTGTCCTATAGGATCGCTATGAGTCGGAATCGACTTTATGGCAACAGTTTTTTTTTTTTTTTTTTTTAATACCTGTGGTTTAATCCCATTTGAAACTGATTTTCTTTGTTATGTTAATTAGGCAGGATTAGTGTAGGGCGTATCTTGAGTTAATCAAGTGAGAGAAACAGACATGAGGGAAGATTCATACCAAGCTGTAACAAGATCTCTAAGGAACCAGGAAAATTTCTGAAGAGACACGTCCTTCCCCCAGAGCCAACAGAAAGAGAAAGCCTTCCCCTATAGCTGGCACCCTTCATTTGGACTTCTAGCCTTCTAAACTGTGAGAAAGTAAATTTTTATTTGTTAAAGCCATCCACTTGTGGGTATTTCTGTTATAGTAGCATTAGATAACTAAGACACATGGCTTTTATGTTGAAAATGTGAGAATACTTTCTGTATAAACCAAAGAAACAAAAAATTTTGGCTCATAGCAACCCTGTAGGACAGAATAGAACTGCCCCATAGTTTCCAAAGAGCACCTGGTAGATTTGAACTGCCAACCTTTTGGTTAGCAGCAGTAGCACTTAACCACTACACCACCAGTGTTTCCACTTTCTATAGAGTAGTCAATTAATTGTGACCTGCCTCCTTTTGAGCAAAAAGAGCAACTAGAAATGTCTCAATGCTATTTCAAATTATGTTGTGTCAACTATATTGTAGCTGAGTGAGAAATAATTCCTTATTATTTAGCAATGTTTCTGTTAACTGAACCTTTAAAGAAGTAGCTTTCTATTTGCTGTGGAACTAAGGATTATAGATATTGTAGTTTTGGTTTATTTTCCAACTCCAGTGCTTGCCAAAAATAATGAGAAATTCTTTTCAGCTTTCTGAATCTGCTGATTTAACTTATTTTATGCCCTCTCAAAGTGGCACTTTTAATGATCAAAATTGTATCAGCTATGTAAGATCTAATGAATTATTTTGATGATAAAATTATATTATTTGATAGACTCTTATATTCTACATAATATGATTGATGTATATTTTAAAATTTATTAGAAGCTTGCTTGATGGTTGGCCGTGGACTTGGCCTTATATCTTTCATTAGTTTTTCATGACCATTTAATTCTGATTTTTAAATAGGAGTCAGTATAGAATATTTTTCTCAAGGTTCTGCAACAAAAGAATGGATGGTTCCATCAAATACAATTTTATAGAAAAAAATCGTATTTTTAACTACAAAAACAACTACCACCTATAGATGACTGATAGAATATTTAACATAATAACTCAAAACCAGTACATGGCATGTGGAATAAATTATGTCATAAACATACTGTCCATTAGTAAGGATGGGAGAGATGTACAATGGAATTACTAGATCATATGTTTTTACTATTAACTATTGAATTTGAACTATTAGAGATTAAATTTAAAAGAAGTTTAGTTGCTTTATATTACCGGGAGCCATGGTGGTGCAGTGGTTAAGAGCTACAGCTGCAAACAAAAAGATCGACAGCTCAAACCCATCAGCTGCTACTTGGAAACTCTATGAGGCAGTTCTACTCTGTCTTATAGGGTCACTATGAGTAGGAATTGACTCAATGGCAACAGGATTTTTTTTTTTTTTAATTTAATATTACTTGGTTGAAATAATATAAAACATAGACATTTTATGGTATTAAGTCTAATAAACAAGGTGGCTTTAGTTGAACAATTTAATAAAATTTGGGTTTAGTCAAAACTAATACTCGAAACAAACTCTAAGCAACTTCAAATTCAAATAAATCAAAAGAACAAAATCATATGAAGTTATTTTTTTCTCTAAGCCATGAATATTTCAACTGGTTATTAAACTGTGCTTCCTTTATGGAAACTACTTTTTACAGATTTGTTGTTGTTATGTGCTGTCTAGTCGATTTTCGACTCATAACAGCCCTATAGGACAGAGTAGAACAGCCTTCTAGGGTTTCTAGGATGTAATCTTTATGAGAGTAGATCGCCAGGTCTTTTCTCCTGAGGACCCACTGGTGGGTTCAAACCATCAACCTTTTGGTGAGCAGCTGAATGCGTAAGCACTGTGCCACCAGGGCTCCTCCTTTACAAAGATATGATATAGTAAAACTTAATAAAAAATGTTGTTCTAAAGGAAAGGAAATAAATATGTTTTCACTATAATGCTAGTGATTAAAATTAATATCTTAGGCAAAAGACAGTGGAAAAAATTACTAACATCCATAAACTAAGGGAAAGATTAAAATACATAACAGTGGAGTTTACATCAGCCAATTATCTAGAAGCATAAACATCAGGATCAACCTTATCAAACCCTTCCTGTTATATCAGTCACCAGAAGTCCGAAACTCCGGCCATCTCATCTCCTGTGTTGTAATCCCCATGCGACTCTGTACATCCCTTTTTCTGATTCAGATTCTTGTACATCTCCCATTGTGCCCTCCAGAAATGAAGATCCTAAAGAACTTTACATTTTTACTTTGCCTGAGATTCAATTCATCCTTGATGACACAGTTTCCCCTCCAACCTCTTTCCCACATCTCTTGTACAACTGGGCTGGCAATGGGGAAAGGGTCCTATTGTTCATCATTGTTGCTTTTAGACTATTCTCAGGTTCCCTAAATCTATCTTACTTTGAATCTCTTTTCATTGGATTACATCACACAGCAGTCCTCCTTATTGGAGTCACCTGCTGCCCTTTTGGTCACTACCCGTCATTCCTTGGAGATGGACTGCCATTACTCTTACAACGCTACTCATGCCATAATTTTGGGAGACTTCAATATCTACACACATGATCATTCCAACACCCTTATTCTCAGTTTCTTAACCTTTACACCATTTCAATCATTCACTCACTGTTCATATCCTACATATTGTCATTATCAGTAATTGCCATCTTAAGTAATAACCAGTTTCCACAATGAACTCTTAATCACAGGCAGACTCCTGCCTCTCCAGGCCATTGCCTCTAGTTCATTGATTCTAACCATTGGTTGGTCCTATCCGTTTTGCTGCCCCTAATCTGGAATTGACTGGACGGCAACGCGTTGGATGGATGGATGGAATCTTCTTTAACTTTCTCCCTTTCCTTCTTGCCCAGCTTTAAATTCGTGCTTAAATATTATCAACTGTGATATTAACAATATTTAACAATGAGCATGCTGATATAACATGTAAGTTTTAAATGCTCATTTTTATTATCTAAATAAACCAAAAATTATCTCTTATAAAACTGCTTAAGTCCTGTATGTTGTAATGTAAATCAATCACTAAATCAGTCTAAACATTTTAAAATAATTTTTTGTTTATATAAACTATTACTGCTATTTTTTTTGTTTAACATAGTTGTCACTGATTAAATGATGTCCCAGTCTGAGGTATGCTTATGTATATGGAACCAGTGATTTTTCCTTTAAGATAATGTGATGAAGTGATTTTTTTCATCTCAATAAATAAATTCTCCCAACAGCAATGCTATTGTTCTTGTTACTGCAGCATCTCTCTGCTTTTCCTGAACTAACACAGCTACATTCAACGTTTATTTAGTTCTTATACTGCTGTTTGTTTTAGTAATCTCTGTTTGAGATTTGCTTCATGTAATAAATACCTCTATCATCAGCTAAGAGATAAAACTAATTTATTCAAATATGGTATTTAATTAACTGCCTTAATTTGATTAGTTTTTAGTTCAAACATCCTATAGTTATATTTAAGGATTCAGTAAATTTAAAAGATTTAAATTCTCATTATACTTTTCATTTCAAACATCAATTAGCATACTCATTTTAACATAATTTATTAGTTAATTAATTGCATTTTTCTTTAAATGGTTTTTTTTTTAACATTGTCTCAAATGCTGACCATATTTCATTGTTTCTATATCATGTTCTGTTTCTCTTTCCTAATTATCTTTATCTAACTTTATATGTTCAGTATCTTTTCCCTTTCATCAAGTTATTTATCAGCTTTAATGAGTAAAACGTTTATTTCTTATAAAGCTGTAGAAAGTCCTAGCATCTCTGCTAAATTGTTCTTTTAAAAACAGATCACTAAAACAATACCTCCAAATGTTTAGCTGCTCCTCTTTCTTGATTTCTACTAAATAGAATATTTAAGCTTTGGTGTTATTTCAGAGTCCCTGGGTTGTGCAAATGGTTAAGCACTCAATACTAACTGAAAAGTTGGTTGTTTGAACACACCCAGAGGCACCTCAGAAGAAAGTCCTGGAGATCTGCTTCTGAAAGTTTACAGCCTTTAAAATCCCATGAAGCATTCCTACTCTGAATGTATGAGGTCGCCATGAGTCAGAATCAACTCAACAGTAACTTTCTATTTTTCCAGAGGTTCAAAACTCCAGACTTCAAATAGCTTCCAATTTTCATTATTACTTTTCCCAGACCTTCATATAACATGATTTAACTTTCTCTGAAGTCTGTTTGCTTTATGAAAGTTAATATAAAGATTATTGACTAAAGATTTAAAGTAATTACTTATTGTATTATGTTATTCATATAAAACTGAACATACTAACATAGATAAAGCTAAATTAAAATATCCATAATATTTTTCTAGATGTTGGCAAGAATCTCAGACTTTTGCCCTAGCATTAAATGGTAATAGCTAATAAAATTTCCGTGTGAGTATTTTAATTGCAACCCTTTTTAATCAATCTCTGTAAAGTTTGATTACATCATTTCAGATGTTGCCTATTCCAGGTCCATGAGGTTTAAAAAACAAAGAAAAATCTAGATTCAAAGTCTTGAATAAGGCAATTTAAGTATGTTATAAAAAATAATTTTATGCAATTCAGTTCAGTTTACAAGCATTTGTTTGACCTGACAAGCTTTCTAAAAAAAAAATGTACACAAACACATACATATACAGACATACATACAGTGCATATACATGCATATATTCAGTAGATGTATACATATATTTACATATACGTATAGTATGCATACATATTCAGCATGTATCACATACAAACACACATAAATGTAGAGAGAGAGTAAGAAATTCATCAAGTGAACCATAAAACTGAAGTGAAATGTTACTCTCGTACTGATATTTTTATTTTAAAATTTATGTTAAATATTTAGTGTTTGAACACTTTTAACTACAAGAGATAGTATAAAAAATCTCTAAATATTAATTTAGATTCATCAATCCTTAAAAAAAGAACATTTAAATTATTTCAATGCTTTATTATTGAGTGTCATTTATGATTATCTGTTTTTTTTTTAATTGACCTTAGTAATGTTTTTTATTATTTGAAATGTGGAATTTAACAGAATAAGATTACCTTTTTGATAAAATGGGTATTTAGCATGTTTGAGTTTTGCAAACCCCATTATCAGACTAAATAAACTCCTTTCTGTTCCTAGTTTTCTGAGTGTTATTATTATGAATGGCTACTAAATTTCTTCAAATGCTTTCTTTTATGTATTGAGATGATTGTAGTTTTTCTTCTTTTGTCTGTTACTATGCTTGATAATATTAACTAATTTTTGAATATTGAACCTGCTGTGCATTCCTGGAATAAACCCTTCTGGCCCTGATGTAATATCCTTTTTATTTATTGCCATTTGATTTGCTAAGGCTTGTTGCAGATATTTGTGTCTAAGTTCATGAAGCATATGGGTCTTTAGTTTTCTTTTCTTGAATACCCCTCTTTGGTTTTGGTAGTAGGGTGCTGCTGGCTTCCTAAAATGAGTTGAGAAGTATTACTGCAGTTCTACTTTCTGGAAGGGATTATGTAGAATTGGTAATATTTCATCTTTCATCCTTTGGAAGAATTTTCCAGTAAAACAATCTGGACCCTCTTTCATTCCTGATATTTTTAAGTTCTGACTTTTCTTTCCTTGTCTCTCTTTTTTTTTTTAACCTGGTCACTCTGACGTGTAATACTATTGATCTTTTTAAAGAACTGGCTTTTGGTTTTATTGATTTTTTAAACTGTGGTAAGTATATATTGAACAAAACATTTGCCATTTTAACCTTCTTTTTATATGTATAATTCAGTGAAATTAACTACATTCAGCATGCTGTTCTACCATCATTATTCATTTCCAAATGTTTCCATCACCCTTAACAGAAGCTCAAGGTCCCTAAGTAATGACTCGGCCATTTTTACTCCCTCCTGCGCCTAGTAATCACTAATAAACTGGTTTTTATATATTTGCTTATTCTAAATATTTAAATGGGATCATACATATTTGTCCTTTTATCATTAAATTATCTGTTTTTCTATTTTCAATAACACTGATTTCTGTTCTTTAATATTTGTTTCCTTTCAATTGCTTTGCACATAATTTGGACTTCTTTCCTTAATTTGGAGCTCTGGTGGCACAGTGGTTAATAGCTCAGCTGCTAACCAAAAGGCCAGCAGTTAGAATCTACCAGCCTCTCCTTGGAAACCCTATGGGGTAGTTCTACTCTGTCCTATAGGGTCGCCATGAGTTGGAATCAACTCTACAGCAACGGGTTTGTGATTGTTGTTGTTAAGTGCCATCAAGTTGGTTCCGACTCATGGCGACCCTACAGGACAGAGTAGAACTGCCCCACCGGGTTTCCAAGAAGCTACTGGTGGATTTGAACTGCTGACCTTTTGTATAGCAGCTGAGGTCTTAACCACTACACTACCAGTGCTCCGCAGCAATGGGTTTGGTTTTCTGTTTATTTCCCTAATTTTTAAAGGAGGAAACTGAGATTAATAATATTTTTATGTAACCAGTTGCAATGGAGTCTATTCTGACGTGAGTCCGTGTGTGTCAGAGTAGGACTGAGTTCCATAGGGTTTTCAATGGCTGATTTTTTCTGAAGTAGATTTCCAGACCTTTCTTCTGAGATGCCTCCGGGTGGATTCAAACCTCCCACCTTTCAGTTACCAGCTGAGCGTGTTAGCCCTTCGCATCCAGAGTCTCATTAATGATGTTCTAATATACACACCCCCTGTTCTAATACAAGCATTTGATACTATAAATTTCCTTACTATAAAGTACTGCTTTAGCTATCCAAAAAGTTTTGTTTGTTGTGTTTTCATTTATTTCAAAATGCTTTTTAAAATTTTCCTTGAGACTTCATCTTTGACCCAAGAGCTACTTAGAAATGTGTTGTTTAATTTCAGACTATTTAGGAATTTTGCAAATATCTTTATTATTGATGTCTATCTTAACTTCATTATGATCTCAGAACATACTTTGATTACTTTTAAATTTGTTACAATTTGTTTTGAGGTGTAAAATATTGTCTATCTTGTTGAGTGTTCCAAGGGCACTTGAAAAATTGTGTACGCTGCTATTTGGTGAAGTAGAGACAAATTAGATGACTTTGTTGCTCAGATCTTACGTATATTTACCCGTATTCTACTTACTTGTAATATCAATTGTTGAAAGAGTAATGTTAAGGTCTCCAACTGTAACTGTGGATCTATTTCTCTTTTCTGTTCTGTCAGTTTTTGCTTCATGTTCTACTATTATGTGCACACACATTAAGTGTTGTTATGACTTCATAGAGTAATGGTTCCTTTATCATTTGTCATGATCCTCTCAACTCTTGTAATAATTCCTGTTCAGATAGCCACTTTTTCAGATATTAATGTAATTATTCCAGCTTTCTTTTGATTAATGTTTAAATAGTATTTCATTTTCCACCTTTTTACTTGTAACCTATCTAGGTCTTTACATTTAAAGTGGTTTTTTTTTTTTTACTGTTAACATGTTAAGAACCAGGACAGAGAATATTAGCATTCTCCCATATTCACATTTCTCCTTTATGGCAAAATGACTAGACTATATTTCCTTGTCCCATGTAACTATGTGGGGTCATGTAACTGAGCTCTGTTTAATGTAATGAAAGAAGAGATACATGCCACTCCTAAGCCTGACCTTAAAACATCTTGGACATCTTTCATATCCTACCTCTCCCTTGGTTAAAACCAAAAACCAAACCCATTGCCACTGAGTCAATCCTGACTCATAGTGACCCTGTAAGACAGAGTAGAACTGCCATATAGAGTTTCCAAGGAGTGGCTGTTGGATTCAAACTGCTGACCTTTTGGTTAGCAGCCGTAGTTCTTAACCACTGCACCACCAGGCCTCCCTCCCTTGGTTGCATCCAGTTAAAAACAGAGTTCCTAAAAGATGGAAGAATCATTGCATTTAAGGTGCCTGAGTTCTTCAATTATTTATGGAAATAATTTACCCAGCATACTTTTGTAATCATTATAATTCTTCTTCAGTCTCTTCCAAATGCTTACATTGACCTAGAAAAAAATAAAATGAATACACAAACAAAAAACTGCAAGGGAAGAATTTATAGTTCTCCACTGAATATCTCTGTCTTATTCATACTGCATCATAGTTGGAAAAACAAATGGTGATAAAGTTTATTTCCTGACCTAAAAATGCTCAATTTCTCTTTTCATTTATTGATAAATAATAACTTTTAAATTACAGATTTTCTTTTTCATGATTATGATTATTTTCTCTATTCCTTTTCTTCTTTCTCAAAACATTCGTAAATATAGAGATAATAAGTAAAATATAAATAACTATATGATATTTTAGCATTTTTTCTATTAGACTAATCCATTTATGTTTCCTCATTACTAAAAATACTCAATTGCTTCAAAAGATGAATTCCTTTATTATCTTTGTATTTTCACAGAGTTCAGTGTGCATTGAATATCTATTGAAATTTAGCCAATCTACCAAAATTAATTGAAAAAAAAAGTAAAGTGGATTTCTTGTAGACAGCATGTGGTGGGGTCTTGCCTTTTTTATTATCCAAACTAATAATCTTTCGCTTAGAATTTGTTTCTTTAGATAATTTTCATTCATGTGATTATTCACGTTTGGATTGAACTCTACTATGCTATTAGCTGTATTCTATTTGTTCCATCTATTCTTTTTTTTCTCCTCCTTTTTCAAATTTCTCTTGATAATTGTGAATAGTTGTTCATTCTTGGAGATGGGATGCACAAATATGTAGAGTCAAGACTAGAATAACTTAATAAATAAATATGGATATGAGAAATATTTTCCCTAACATAGAACGTCAACGAACAAATGTAGAGGGTGTGGTCCATTTTGAAAATCACCGTAATTAATTCAGATAACAATCCTGAAAGTATTCTAAAACTAGGGTGTATAATTTTGATAAAATTTGGTATATTCACATAGTCTTAAAGGAGATTCACCAAGTCACTTATTAACTACAAAAGTGAAAAGAATAAATTCACTTTAGAGAAGACTTGAAGGCATCTTTTTATTCAAGTGATCAAAGTTAAAATCACTTTGATGCACAACTTGATATCATGTGCTACCTCACAGAAAACAGTAGGAACACAGCATCATTTTTATGATATTTTTACCAAAAATGCATAAACTGAGACTCTTCATGAGGAAACATCAGTAAAACACAAACTGAAAGACATTCTATAGTATATTTGGTCTGTAATCCTCAGAAGTGTTAATTTATGAAGATGAAGGGACATCTGAGAAGGAAGTATTCTAAAATGAGAAGGGGGAGTCTTTCAGGGAGACTTAAGAGACAAGATAGCTAAGTGCAATGCTTGAAGGATTGAATCATTGTGCTATAAAATACGTAAGTTGGCAGTTGGTGAATGCCTTACATATACAGATTGTCTTAGTTATCTAGTGCTACTGTAACAGAAATACCACAAGTGGATGGCTTTAACAAACGGAAATGTATGTTCTCACAGTTTAGGGGGCTAGACATCTAAAGGAAGGGTGACAGCTCTAGGGGAAGGCTTTCTTTCTGTCGGTTCTTGGGACTTGAGCTAGCAGCTTACCTGCTGTCTTTCCTGCCAGTTTTGGGATTTGTTGGTCTTTGTAGCCTGTGAGCAAGAGCCCTGCTGTCTGACTTGCCAATCTTGGGTTTGTCAGCCCCTGTGGCTACGTGAATCAGGAGAAGCCTCCAGCCTGACCCATGGGTTTGGGACATTCCAGCCTTTACAACCATGTGAGCCATTTTCTTGATATAAATCTCTCTGTGTAGATATTTATACACTTTACTGGTTTTGCTTCTCTAAAGAGCCCAGCCTAAGACAGTCCTTTTCTTTTCTTGGAGAACAAAAGATGTAGCTCCTTTGGCCTATTCCCTGCCTGTAGAATTCCAAGAGGCAGACAGTATTCTTTCCTTTCCTTCTTTCTCTGTCTTCTTCAGTCTAAGCTGATGGGTTTTCTGCTGTGGTAGTTAGTTAGATTCATCAGTCACAGGCTTTATCTCTTTAACAAAAGATTGTGTAGCCACGCCTTTGGTGAACATTCTAGAACTGGTGTCCTTAGTTTGTACAACAGAATTTTCCAAATCTTTAAGTTCTGTTTTCACTTTGCACAGGTCATTTTTAAGCCTATATTTTTCCTCTCACATTTTACTATAATCGGCAAGGAGAAACCATGTGGTCACTTTAAGATCTTTCTTAGAAATCTAATCGGCCAGATATCCAAGATCTTTCTTAGAAATCTCATCGGTCAGATACCCAAGTTCATCACTTACAAGTTCTTCCTTCCACCAAACATTTGAACATTGTTCAGGCAAGTTCTTTTCCACTGCATAAAAAGCGTCACCCTTCCTCCACTGTGCAATCACATGTTCATCAGATTCTTTTAAAGCCTCACCAGAAGCACGTGTAACACCACATTTCTAGCAACATTCTGTTGCTAGTGCCATATGTATTCTCTAAAATAATAGAGACTTTCTCTATAGCTCTCCTCATTTCCTTCTGAGCCTTTAGCAGAATTGCCTTTGACGTCCACAATTCTGCCAACAGTCTCTTCAAGGCAATCTAGGCTTTAACTACCAGACACCTTAAAACTCCTCCAGCCTCTACCCATTACTCAATTCCAAAACCACTTCTACATTTTAGGTATCTTTAGGAAATTGTTGATTATATGGAGTTTACCACATCATTGGTATCAGACAATGCTTAAGACTAATTCTAAGAGAAAAATTATTTATATTGCATACCAAAACCAAAAAACAAAACCCATTGCCATGGAGTCGATTCCAACTCATAGCGACCCTAGATTGCACAAGGAGTGGATAAGTACTGACTTTCAATACCATTTACAAACTCATTCGTCTGAGACTCTTTCCCAATTCCATGGCATCTTGCAATACAAAAAAAATGAAGAGGTTTTATTGCTACCTTTTTCATGAGGATTATTTCCTTTGATATTTTATGACCCAATATATCACCAATAGAATAAGTGCAGAGCTTTCAGTATTTGAAGTTACTTAAAAATTTATGTAAGCTAGAATAGCTTCCTATTAGAGTATTACAGGAAATAAGAAAGGCATTAATAAGCAAACAGTTGGTTGAAGCAACAGAGAAATAGGAAGTAGAACAGGAACACCATTATTTGTTTCTGTGTGTGCATATTCATTCAAAATCATTCAGTTTATGGGGAAAGATATTATGTCTGTTCAGAAAATGAAAGAAGTGAGAAAAATGACATCTTTTTTTTCTGCTAAGTAAAATTTTATTTGTATAGTAAGTGTTACAGATTGAATTCTGTCCCCTCAAAATATGTGTTGATTTTCTGGCTCTTGTACCCTGTAATCTTGTTTGGAAATAAGAATTTTCCTTTTTTTATGTTAATGAGATCATACTAGCGTAGATTGGGTCCTAAATTTAATCACCTCTGAGTTATAAAAAGAATGACATAGACACAGAGACACAGACAGGAGGAAGACAGACATCAGAGAACACCAAGAAATACCAAAGAATGCCAAGGATCTCAGACAGACACCAGAAACTAGGAGAGAGGCTCACAGAAAGAACCGATGGGACTAAAACCCTGATTTGAACTTTCAGCCTCCAGAGCTCTGAGAAAATAAATTTCTGTTCTTCAAAGCCACCCACTGGTGGTATTTCTCTTATGGCAGCACAAGATAACTAAGGAAGTAAGTCTTCATATTGTTGATATTAGGCTTTTGTAGAACCTAGGTTTCTTCCAACTCACCTAACTTCAATAGTCAGTAATTGGAGAGAATGAAATTCATAACCTTGCATTTTACCACTCTTCTATGGGAGGCCTCTGATTAAGCATGTTACGTGCATCATCACAATGAATCTTCAAAGTCATTAAAGGCTACCTCTGTTTTACTGAGGAGGAATGGAACTAACTGTAGTTCTATAATTTGTCCAAGTCCATACAATAGAGGAACCAAGAATTGGACATGGGCAGAGCGATTCCTGAGCAGTTGCCTTGATCTCTCATAGTGAAAGATATGTGTGTGCTAATTTGAGATTATTTTACATTTTTTATTTGTGCATGGATCTTTGTCGGGTTTAAATCATTTTAGTTTCTATTGCTTTGATATTCTATACATTATAAAACGTTACTAATGTGAGTTAGTACTGCAGGCACAAATGTTAATTTCAAGAAGTAAAGTGAGATTCATTTTGAATACATAAAAATGTATTAAGATCATAGGAAAGATAGGAATCTTATAGAATAGTTTTAGATATGTGGATACTTTAATATATGGAATTTAGATATGTGTGTACTTTACACCTGTGTGCTTTTATTTTAAATAAGTACAACATCAACAGATGCCAACATTGTTAAAAAAACGCTCAGGAACTTGGTTTACTTGACAAAAAGTTAAGCGATTTAAAGGATGGAGAAAAACAAAGGGCGTAGATAAAACAAGGTTTGACCGTAAGTTTTTTTCCCCTCTAATAAATAATTATATGGTCCCAGAAGGAACTTAAAATTTAATGATAGGGAGTTGGCTTGTTGTTTATTTAAGTGATGAGAAAACCTCTTAGCCCTGCCTCAAATCTATAACCACCTCTTGATATGTGGCAAACTACATTTTAAATAGACATTTGCTAGAAGGAATGCAAATAAACATGCAATTTCCCGTTTAGATTCTGATCTACTGAATTTAGGTGGCGGAGCCGAGTAGGCAAATCCCAATCATAATTTTATAAGATTTGCCTTATTTCAAGTTTGAAAATAGAAGAAACTATAGCGGGAAATTCAACCTTCATCTTATATTTAGATCTGCTGATTCTTGAATAAATAGTGTAGCTAATCTTCCCAAAGTAAACTGGAGATTGAGCAATAAAAGAATAAAATATCACTTTTTTCATATATTTTTAATGAAATGAATTCTCATTTCTCTATACTGTTTTCAAGCAGTGCTCATTTAGGTTGGCAATTTCCAAGATAAATTTACCAGACACTTTGGAATCCAACTGTTTAGACATCCAGCTAAGCGGCTGACATTACCTTATGCAGACTACGGAAGATGAACTACAATAGTGAAAGAGTTCTTCAGTACTGAAAAGAGACTGATGAATCAATTGTGAATGGAGTTGGGAAGCTTTGTTCTCTTTATAAACAGATTAAAAAGTTCTGCAACTTGCCAAGAACACTTTGACTTACAGACAGCTGTATAAAATTGCATAAAAATAGGCATAGTTCTCACACCATCCCCAACCGTTGCAGTATGACAAATATTTTCCTATTGATATTTGTAATTATTTGTTTGACTCTTTTACCTGGAAATCTCTGGGTTTTTTTTTTTCCTATAGTCAATAAAATCATGCATACTATATAAAAATTATTTTCTTAATAACTTAAAACCTCAAAAATTATTTTAAATTTTATCAAAGAAGAAAAAGCTTTTAAAGACTATAATTAGTATTATGTTAGTTTTTAATTTTTTTTTAATAGACTTTATTTTTTAAAACAATTTTAGATTCATGGAAAAAATAAGCAGATAGGACAAAGAATTCTCATATACCCCACAACCAGTTTCCCATATTATTAACATCGTACATTAGTGTGGTAAGTTTGCCACAAATAATAAACCAACATTGATTCATTATTATTAACTAGAGTTCATAGTTTATTCAAATTTCTTTAGTTCTTACCTAGAATCTATTTCCCATCCAGGATCTCATCCATGATACCACATTACATTTAGTTTTCATGTCTCCTTAAGCCCCTGTTGGCTGTGGAAGTTTCTTGAACTTTTTTTGTTTTTGATGAGCACTGGTCAAGCCTTTTTTAGGATATTCTTTTACTGAAATTTGTCTAATGTTTCTCTCACGATTAGACTCGTGTTAAGGGTTTTGTGGAGGAAAGCCACGTAAGTAAATTGCCATTTTCATAGCATCAGATCAAGGGTACATATCACTGTTCATATTGACCTTGTTGCCTCGCTAAGGTAGTATATGTAACATTTCTCCACAGTAAAGTTAATCTTTTTCCCCCTTTCCATACTGTAACCTATGGAAGGAAGTCCCAGTATCCAGTCCATGCTTAAGCAATAGGGATTTATTCCTTGAGGTCAGAGTATCTATAGAATTTATTTGTAGTTCTTCTGTAAGGGATATTTGTTTGTTATCCAGAAATTATTTATTTAATTATTTGTGCCTATATGGAATTGTTGATATTTATTTTATACTTTGGATTATAGTCTAGTGCTACTTTATTTATTTTGTTACTCAATTTATTCCAGCTTTGGTCATTGAGAGCTCTTTCAGTTGGTTCCTATACACCTTCGATACACATCCATCCTTGTAGGGGTTTTTGTTTTGTTTTGTTTTTTAGCACTACTTTTTCCCCCTTGGTTAAAGCGATGAACTGCTAAACAAAATGTTTGTGGTTTGAAACCACCATTGGCTCCACGGGAGAAAGATGTAGCAATCTGCTTCCATAGAGATTTACAGCCTTGGAAACCCTATGGGGTTGGTATGAGTTGGAATTGATTCAATGGCAGTGGGTTTGGCAGCAGGTTTTATCCCCCTGGCATTACAAGGTTCTATAGGATCATTCTGTTTATCTTTTGTCCCAGCGTTTGAATCAGTCATTTTCCCATGGATCTCTGGATTCTTTTATTGGAAAATAGTATTAAAAACAAAGATCTGGGAGCTTGTTGCTACTGGGGTATCACACATCCAGAACATTTCATCTGATAGAGCAAAGAAATATATATGCATCTACTAGTCCATGGATAAATACATAACTATGAGTATTTCTGTGTGTAGCTAGCTATATCTATATTAAGCTAAACATAAGTTCATACTCACGTCTCCAACTCTAATGTATTAACACATTCATCATTTTATCCTCCTCTCCTTGTTTATCTGTGAATTCCCACTCTAACGGTAAGAAACCAGTATACCACCAACCACCATCTATTTACTCAATTCAATTGTTCAATACCCGTATACATATATAGCAGTGTCAAATAGAAAATCACTTTATAAATTAGAATACAGTGCTAATATACAGTTACCTTTGTCTATAGTCTTGCAGACTCTACTAAAACTCAAAGTTACTTAGGTCTACATCCTTCCCCACCTTCAGTAAGGTTGTTGCATACCTTAGTAATACAATTAGAGTCTCTGGTCAGTGTCTGTTTCCCTCTTGATTTCGCTCAACCTCCTAATTATTGTTTGATTATTTGCATACATTAAGGTTCGCTTTTTGTTCTGTAAAAAATCTATGGGTTTTGATATATATCCATTACAGGAACATATAGAAGAGTTTTACCATAAAAAAAAAAAATTCCCTGTGCTTCACCTATTCAATCCTCACCCTTTCTCCACAAATCCCTGTAAACAATGATTGTTTAAATTTCTCTATGGTTTTGTCTTTTCCAGAATATTATTGGAATCAAACAATATGTAGTCTTTTCAGATTAGATTATTTCACTTAGCAATATGCATTTATGATTCATTCATATCTTTTGCTGACTTGATATCTTATTTATTTTATTCCTAAATAATAATCTATTGCATAGATGTATAACAATTTGTTTATCCATTCACTAACTGAAGAACATCTTGGTTGCTTCCAGTTTTTGGCAATTATGAATAAAGGTATTATAAACACTTCACAGATTTTCTGTGGACACACATTTTTAAAATCTGTTGAGTAAATACCAAGGAGTATAATTGCTGAATATTATGGTAAGATGACGTTTAGCTTTGTAAGAAACTGCCAAACCATTTTCCAAAGCAGCTGTGTACTTTTTATTTCCACCAGCGGTGAATGGGATTTTACGTTGCTCTAAAGCCTTGTCAGCAAATTTTACTGTCAGTTATTTGGATTTTAGCCATTCTAATAGCTATGTTCCAAAACAGACAAACAAACCCATTGCTGACAAGTCAATTCTTACTCATAGCGACCCTATAGGACAAAGTAGAACTGCCCCATAGGATTTCCAAGGAGTGGATGGTGGATTCAAACTGCCGACTTTTTGGTTAGCAGCCAAACACTTAACCACTGCACTACCAAGGCTCCAATAGCTATGTGGTGGAATCTAACTGTTGTTTTAATTTGCAGTTCCCTAGTGTTATGGATTGAATTATGTCCCACCAAAATATGTATCAACTTGGTGAAGCCATGATTCCCTGTATTGTGTAATTGTCCACCATTTTGTCATCTGATGTGATTATCCTATGTGTTGTAACTCCTATCTCATAGATGTTAATGTTAAGGCTTCAGTATGGATTACACCATAAAGAAAACAAAAATCCTCACAACTGGACCAGTAAGCAACATCATGATGGATGGAGAGAAGATTGAAGTTGTCAAGGATTTCATTTTATTTGGATCCACAATCAACACCTATGGAAGCAGCAGTCAAGAAATCAAACAAAGTAGTGCATTGGGCAAATCTGCTGCAAAAGACCTCTTTAAAGTGTTGAAAAGGAAAGATGTCACCTTGAAGACTAAGGTGTGACTGATACAAGCCATGGTACTTTCAGTTGCATCATATGCATGCGAAAGCTGGACAATGAATAAGGAAGACGGAAGAAGAATTGAAGCCTTCAAATTGTGGTGTTGGCGAAGAGTATTGAATATACCACGGACTACCAAAAGAAGGAACACATTTGTCTTGGAAGAAGTACAACCAGCATGGTCCTTAGAAGCAACGATGGCGAGACTACATCTTACATACTCTGGACATGTTATCAGGAGGAATCAGTCCTGGAGAAAGACATCATGCTTGGTAAAGCACAGGGTCAGGAAAAAAGAGGAAGACCCTCAAGAAGATGGATTCACATTTAGAACACCACTGGCTGATATCTTTTTTTTTTTTTTAAATCATAATAGTTACCATTTATTGTTAGTGGTTACCAGGGATGGGTGAAAGGAAGGGGGAAAGGAAAACACAAAGCTTAGGGGACATTGAGCTTCTGTTAAAGGCGATGGAAAAATATGGGAAGAGTTAAAGTTGATGGTTGAATAATTCAGTGAACATAATTAATGCCACTGAATTGTACATGTGAAGATTGTTGAAATGGCAAATGTTTTCTTACATGTATATTTACCTCAATTTAAAAAAAAGGAAAAGAAGAAAGTTACCATTTATTGAGTACTTACTGTATGACATTTATTGTTTTAAATAAAAAAAAAATACAATTAGTTTAATGTGATTATTATCCTCACCCTGTAGCTGGTGAAACTGAGGGAGAGAGATAACTTGCTCCATGTCAAACCATTACCAAAATACAATAAGGGGTCAACCTTGTACTCAAACCATAACCATTGCTCTCACTGTCCACAGAAGGTGCCGGCTGGACAGGGTATAGGATTTTTAGTACTTAGACCCACAAATGTGTCAACCATATGATAAGTAACTTGGTCATGATTTAATTCATTTGGGTAAAGCATAAGAGTAGAAAGATACTTCTTAATTACTAAAATTATTTTTGCCCTATAAAGCTCAAAATGCCTTTCTTTCCCTGTCATCTAACTCTAACAGTAACTATAACATGCTATCTTAACTGTAGCCTTTAAAAGAATTAATCAAAATCTATCAGATTTGTTGAGATTATTAAACAAAATATAGACAACCCAAGCAGGAATATAGTTGCTTTAATCCATTAACATATTAAAAACACTGAAATAATTCAAATTGTTAAACCAGGCAAAAATATAAAGACATTTAAAATCCTGAGGAAAACCACAATCTTAAAAAATGCAAGAATTTTAGAGAATATGTTAAATGGCAATTTGCCAAAATATATTATTTCTACTTGGCAGCGCTTGATTTTTTTTTTAATTGAAGGTTTCAGCTATTTTTATATAGTTTTTTTTATGTAAACTAAGTCTTTTTTTTTAAAAAAAATTGTGCTTTAGGTGAAGGTTTACAGAACAAATTAGTTTCCCATTCAGTAGTTTATACACAAATTGTTCCATGACATAGGCTGTACTCCTCACAATGTGTCAGCATTACCTCGTTGCCACCCTGAGTTCCTCATTTCCATTTGTCAGGTTTCCCTGCCCCTTCCTGCCTTCTCATCTTTGCTTTTGGGTATGTGTTGTTCTTTTGGTCTCATGTAGGTGATTGTTCTAAGGAGAAATTTCCTCGTGTGTGTTACTGTTTATTTATAGGCCTATCTACCATTTGGCTGAAAGGTGAGCTACAGGAATGGCTTCAGTTCCCAGTTAGAAGGGTTCCAAGGGCTATAGTCTCAGGGGTTCCTCCAGTCTCTCTCAGATCAGTAAATCTGGTCTTTTTTATGAATTTGAATTTTATTCTACATTTTTTTTCCCCACTCTCACCAGAAATTTCTATCGTGATCCTGGTCAGAACGGTTGGTAGTGGAAGCCAGACATCATCTAGTTCTTCTGGGCTCAGGCTTGTGGAAGCTGGGACTAATTGTTTCATTGCGTCTTTGATTTTTTTCACTCTTCTTTGTCCTGGATGGAAAGAGACCAACAGCTGTATTTTAGATGGCTGCTGGCAAGCTTTTAAGACTTCAGACACTACTCACCGAAGTAGAATGTGGAATGTTTTCTTTATGAACTATGTTATACCAATTGACCTAGATGTCCCCTGGGACTAAGGTCCTTAACCTTGAAGCCCCGTAACTCAGTCCCACAAGGTGTTTGGTTATGTCTAGGTAGTTTCCATGATCGTGCCTCCTGTGTGTTCTGTTATATATATGAATATACATACAGGACATATGAATATGTATGAAGACATATCCACAGCCAAACCTGTATATGCATCCCACACCTACTCAGCATATATATCTACCTATGTATCCACTCATAAATTATTCTTTATTATTACTGTTGTTGAAGGATTGTGTATATAATAGTATTTACCATCATTACCTTTTATTCTTGTGTACCTCTCAATTTTTTCCCTTGCCTTGGTTATGTTGTGCTGTTTTCTCCCGTATTGTGTACCACCTTTCCCTTCACCAAAGTTAACACACGTTCTGTTCTCTAGTTAATGATTTTCCCTTTCTCCCCCTTCAATCCCTGGTAACTATCAAAAATGTTTCTTTCTGTGTGTAAACCTTTTTTTGACTATTTTATAATAGTGGTCTCATACACTATTTGTCCTTCTGTAATTGACATTTCACTCAGCATAATGTCCTCCAAATTCATCCATATTGTGAGATGTTTTGCAGATTCATCATTATTCTTTATCATTGCATAGTATTCCATTGTGTGTAAGTACTACATTTTGTTGATGGGCACTTAGGTTGTTTCCATCTTTTTGCTGTTGTGAATAATGCTACAATGAACATGGGAGTGCATATGTCTACTCTTGTCACTGCTCTTATTTCTCTAGGATATATACCTAGGAGTGGGATTGCTGGATCATATACTTTTATTTCTAGGTTTTTAAGGAAGTGCCATAAATTTTTCCGTAATGGTTGTAACAGTTTGTATTCCCACCAGCAGTGTGTAAGAGTTCCAATCTCCCTGTAACCTCACCAGCATTTGTTGTTTTCTGTTTTTTTGATCAGTGCCAATATTGTCAAGGAGAGATGGTATCTATTTGTAGTTTTGATTTACATTTCTCTAATGCGTATTGATCACGAGCATCTCTTTATGTGTTTGTTAGCTGCCTGAATGTATTCTCTGGTGAAGTGTCTGTTTATTTGTCCATTTTTTAATTGGGTTGTTGTCTTTTTGTTGTTGAGGTGTTGTAGTTTTCTATAAATTTTAGAAATTAGGCCCTTGTCAGGTATGTCATAGCTAAAGATGTTTTCCCAGTCTATAGGTTCTCTTTTCACTCTTTTGGTGAAATCTTTTTTTTTTTTTAATTGCACTTTAGATGAAGGTTTACAGAAAAAAATAATTTCTCATTAAACAGTTAGTACACATATTGTTTTATGACAATGGTTAACAACCCCATGACATGTCAACACTGTCCCTTCTCA